>NC_050576.1:248985947-249323447 GCF_011100635.1 Trichosurus vulpecula | reverse complement strand
CTATTTTCTTTTTTTCTCAAATGAATGGAAAATGTGCCCTCTTCATTGATGTAAAAACTACAAAAAGATTTGTGACATTCATGAGGGATTTATTTCATATTAAGGACACCTCTCTAATTTTAGAATTTTTAATTTCTTTGTATTATGAATTTAACGAAGAGCAACAGTAACAAATTCCAATTGCCAAACAAGGGCATCGAGATGATTGTTTTCAAAACCATAAACCAGCCTTTTTATTACAAGCCTTTCCGGAACAAATAAATTCTGTAATGTAGGAGTACATGTGGGTAATTTTTGTAATTTATTAGAATACATTGAAGTTTATTTTCCATTATGTGACCTTTTTTGTGATGTTGTCCAAAATATGAGATTTTAAATGACCATTATTTGAAAATCCGAAGCTATGGTGATACAATGAAAAGAGAGCTAGATGTGGAACCATAGGATCTTGAGTTCAGATACTGACTCTGTTACTTGCTACCTAGGTGAACTCTCTGATGATCCTTTTCCTCCTTTGTAAAATGAAAGAGTTAGACTATATGGCCTCTGGGGTATTTCTAACTCTAAACCAAAAATTATAGTATTCTGTGATCCTACTGCTTCTAAGATTCTTTCTATCTCTAAGTCTGTGATCCTCAACTTTTGGATTTTTTTCCAGTAAACTTTTTAGAAATTATAAGTTGGAAGACAATTAAAATTCTTCATGAAGATGATTAGGAAGAACAGAAAGATATTTCTCACTAGCCTGTAATCCTGACTTCCTCACAATGCCCCAGAAACCTCTTCATCCTGGAAGATGGCATTAAAGGTAAATCAGCAAATGGAAAAGTGTTATTCTTTGTAAAATGCAAGAAATTGCTAAAAACACATGTCACAAAATATGTGGGTTACAAAAGTCAAGAAAAAGACCTTTATTGTTCTAGTTGTCTTATTTTAAAACCTCCATTGAAATATTCTTGATAAGGTATTGATCTAACTCTGTAAAGGAATTAGTTTCTTTTTCTCCCCTAAGGAGGTTAATCTATTTTCTTGACTTCACAATCTGAATTAGAGTTTAACATATAAATCAAGATATATAGCTATCTATCTTTATACCTATCTAACCATCCATTCATCCATCTATCTATCCATCCATCCATCAATCCATCTATCTATCTCAATACTCTCCAATTTTCATGAGTAGCAGCGCTCCTGTCTATAGCTCCCAATCAGAGAGTTGTTTGGGGCACATGGATTTTAAGTGACTTGCCCATGGTAACACATCTCTTAAGGGCACAAATTCCAAGCGCTCCACTCTTTCCACCGTACTGTGCTGTAAAATCTGGCATCTTAGAAGTAAAATGCAGTTTGGAGCTGCATGGGCTTTTAACTCTTCTCCTGCAATTACCCAATTTATTGTTGGCTTTTCTTCTTCCTTTTCAAGAGCTCTGTCATATTTAATATACCTGCAACAAGGCAAGAAAGGGGTATTGACAGCTCTCATTGCTTGAAATGATGATAAGTGTATCTCAGGCAAAGTGCTTCTCACAGACAAGCATTTTTAGAGTGCATCTGGTCCTGGGCTAGGACGATAACAAACACAACTAACATCGCTAAAGGAGTACCATTATGCCCCAACCAGTTCAATCCACAGTCAAAGGAAAGAATAGATTTCTAGGTTGTTCAAATTCTTTTACTCTGAATTTGCATCTCAATTTTTTGTTTATTTTTTTAAATGTCTCTCTCTCCCCTCTTTTCTCCCCTCCCTTTCTACCTCTCCTCTCTCTCTCAATCTCTCTCTCTCTCTCTCTCTCTCTCTCTCTCTCTCTCCCTCTCTCTCTCTTCCCCGCTCTGTCCTCCTCCTCCTCCTTCCTCTCACTCTCCTTCTCTCCCTTATATACACACACATAAAGCATCCAGAAAAAAAAATGAGAACTCTAGACTAATCCTTCAAACATTGTTGTCATGGTTTCAATTCACATAGTAAACAGCAAGTCTGAAGATGATACTGAAGTGTTAAGTTCACCAAATGGTGTGTGTGTGTGTGTGTGCTAGAATAGTATTCTCAACATCTAACAATTGGATGTTTATTTATGTATAAGTTTTCTTGATGCTAAATGGTAAGTTTTAAAAAATCGACTCTGAGCAGGGTAGGAGCTTAACAAATGATGGTTGCATTGCAATTTTTGCATTATGTTCTAGTCTTATCCTTTCCATCCCATCCCAATTCCATTCTAGTGCAATAGAAAGAGAGATGATTCTGGTACCAGAGGATCGGGATTTAAATTCCACCTCGGATGCTTATTATGACATTGGGCCAATATTTAAACTTCCTCAGGCTTCATTTCTCTTATCTGTGCATTGTACCAGACTGCATCTAAGGCCCCTTGATACCATGATCTACCTCATCTCAACCGAGCCTACCCCATGTCGTTCCAGGTTTTCCTCTCCCAGGCTAGACCAGGCCAGAGCCATTAGTGTTACGGAAAGGCTTGGAGCAGGAAGTCTTTTGTTAGAACCCCAGCTTTACTTGCTACCTGTGTAAACTCAAGTCTTTTAATGTATCTGGGCTTCAGTTTTTGTTTATTTTAGTTGTGTCCAAACTCTTCCGAGATTGAATTTGGGGTTTTCTTGACATAGAGAGTGAAGCAGTTTACCATTTCCTTCTCCAGCTCATTTTACACATGAGGAAACAGAGTTAAATGACTTGCCCAGGGTCACACAGCTAGTAAATGACTGAGGGCAAATTTGAACTCAGGTCCTCCTGACTCCAGAGATAGCGTTCTATCCACTACACCATTCAGCTGCCCTGCTGGGCTTCAGTTATCTCATCTGTGAGGGCACTGAAATCAATGGTCTCTAACATCCCTCCTAGCCCTAATCCTATGATTCATTCCATCCCATTCTATTACAATTGAGTGTCCTGGAAGCTCACAGCTTGTTCCTGTGTGTAACCTTGTAATACACATTTATGTATGCACACACACATACATGAATGTACATATGATATATGCAAATATTCATGTAAATGCATATTGTTGCAGGGATATATTTAAGGGGGTATATCTATCTATGTTTGTATCTGGAGCTACAGATGGAGCCCCTTTTTCAGCCTCAGCCTCTCTCTCCACAGAGCTCCACATCTGCATCTCTAGCTACCTCTTGGATCTTACTCTGTTAGTTCAAAATCAAAATGTCCCCTAAATGTGTACTCATCTCCTCCAAATTTAGAGCTTTCCTAGGGTATGCTGGTAAACATTTAACAACCAGCTCTCCAGGAAAAGAAAATGCACATAGGATACACTTTAAACTAATCTGCATCATTATTAACATTTTCTTTATCCCTTTCTTATGTCTAGATAAGCAATAAAACAGTAACTCAAGCCTTGATTTGCAGTGTTGGCAAATTCCCTAGGTATAAATATAGCTTGTGCTGAAAATTTAAGCCCAGTATGAACTGTTTCCTGCCAACCTTCCTATTTCTGTTAATTATACCACCATCTTCTCAGTAAGGTAGGCTCAAGACCTCAGATGGGCTCTGTCATTCTACTGTGCCTGGTTGGGACAGCCTTCCCAGATCTGACTAATGACATCTTCCTTCAAGATTCCTTTGGCCTTTCCTATGCATTTAATGATTATTTAACTTATGTCATAGTCATTTTCATAACTCCATCCCCAGCTAGATTACATGACAGCTGGTCTGTTACTTGAAGACAACCATCATGTCAATGAATCACTCACTCAACAAGCATTTATTAAGTGCTTACTATATTCCAGGCTGCGAGGTGCTAGTGATTAAAAGACAAAAATTCAATGGTATTTGCTGTAGAGATTCTATTCCAGGGACAAGATAAGAGGCCTGGTAGAAAATACATAATAATACTAGCCAACATTTACATGGGTCTCTATGGTTTGAAAAACACTTTAAATACTACATACCTACATAAAATATATGCAAAGTAACTTGGGGGAGGCGGGGCTCCTGGAGCAAAAGGACAGGAAAGGCCTCATACACTCCTACCCTCTCCTCTGGTCTTCTCCAGGCTACAACCTTGAACTGATTCTCTCCTATGTCCGGGACTCCAGGCCTCTCACCACCCTGACTGCTCTCTGCAGAATGCTCTCCAGTCCTTCCCAAACTGTATCCCTTCCCAGCTCCCCCTTTCCTCTCCTCCACAAACAAAAACAAAAACAAAACAAAAACAAAAACAAACAAAAAAAAAAACAAACCCAGTACTTCCAGGTAGGGTCCAACTCATGGGAGAGTAATAAAAAATATAAAAGAATATACTAGCCTTTTATGTTTGAGAAATGGTTTTCTAGACTCGCCAGCAAGGAAGAAATTAATTGCAAACAAAGAAATTTACCAATTCCACGTTTCCTTCTCTCTCCTCCATTTTTACTGAATAACCATTTATTAAGCATTTGCTACATGTAAGACACTGGGTGGATTCTTTTGCCTGATGTTTGGTAAGTGGCACAGCTGCAAGAGAGATGGGCCAGGAGTCAGGAAGATTAGCTGTGTGACCCTGGGCAAGTCTCTGCCTCAATTTACTAACCTATGAAATGGGGATAATAACACCACCTACCTTCCAAATGTGAGTCTTAGACACTCACATCCAGGCTTAGACACTAACCGGTCGTGTGACCCTTTGGGAAGTCACCTAACCTCTGTCTACCTCAATTTCGTCAACTATAAATTGGGAATAATATTACCTACCTCCCAGGGTTGTTGAGAAGAGCAAATAAGACAATATTTGCAAAGCGCTTGGCACAGTTCCTGGCACATGTTAGGCAGTATATAAATGACTGTTCCCTCCTCCTGTGCCTTTCCCATTAGAATATATATATATACACACACACACACACATACATATATATGTATGTATATATACATATGTATGTGTGTGTGTATATATGTGTGTGTGTGTATATATATATATATATATATATATATATATATATATATATATTTTTTTTTTTTTACTCCCTTGCTTGAATCATCAGCACAGAGCACAATGTCCTGAACTAAGTAAATTCAATGGATGCTTGTTGACTGACTTCAAGGTGCTGGGAGCCGGGATTAAGCGGGGAGGGGGGAACATTTGGGGAATTAAAATCATCTCGCTCTCAGACCAATTTCCCAACAAGGGAGGCAAAGTAGTGTGAGGACAGAGCAGAAGAAAGAAAAGCACCCAGAGCAGCCTATCTGAATGAAGCTGCTAAACCTTTGGAATCTAATCCGACTGTTTTTGCCAGAGCCTGGGGGCAGGGTGAGCTGTGTTTTTGTTTTGCTCTAAAGATCAAATGTTTGGCAGTGAAAGTGAGGCACTAGGGAGTAATTATTGCAAGCTGGGAGGTCAGTGGTTAGAATAGCAACCCCTCCACTCCTCCCCACCCCCATGCCCCAGGCCTAGGAATTAAATTGAAACTCTTTCTGCTCCTTTCCTCAATGAGGTGCTTTGTAAACTGCAATACTTTATAAAGGCCATCAGCACCGCCATTCCAGACATGCTTTTTTCCTTTGCATGTGCTGGCTGTCCCCCTCACCTGGAATGAGCCCATGGACATTGGCAAGCTGGGTAGTGTAGTAAAAGGGCATTAAGTCTGGAGTCAGAGAACTCGGGCTCCGTTACCAGAGATGTCAGTTAGTGCCTGGGTGCCCTGGACCAGCCACTAAGCCTGTCTCGGCTTTACGGAAGTCATTGAATGACAAGGCCTCTGAAAATCCTTTCAGCTCTAAGACTCTGATACCCTGATCCAGGCTGGGAACAAGTTCCTTCCTTGGAGCAGCTAGCACTGGGCCTGGAGTCAGCAAGATGTGAGTTCAAATCCAACCTCAGACACGCCTAGCCTAGGTCTCTGGGCAAACCCGTTAACTTCTGTCTGCCTTAGTGTCCTCACCCATAAAACCCAAATAATAATAGCGCGTACCTCCCGGCATAGTGAAGAGGAGAAAGTGAGAGGATGTTTCTAAAGCGTTTAGCAAACCTTGAAGCACTATAGAAGGACGCTAATTGTTTTTATTTTAATTAGTATTACTGCTATTATTATAATTACCTTTATTTCTCCCCTCCTCCTCATGGGCAAGCTCCCGTCAAGGTTCAGCCCAAATACCACTTCCTACCCGAGGTTTTTACTGATGCCCCTACCGTTTTCCCAGGTGACTCCACGCCTTGGCCACGGAATTCTTTTGGAAGTCAAAACAAAACACAAAGTTGTCTGTTTAGTGGCCACTGAAATTTCCAACCCCCCCCCCAAAAAAAAACACAAAAAAAAACATGAAAAAAAACTAGAGGATTCTATCATATCAACAGGATCAAATTGATTTGAGCTGTAACTTTATTCCCCTCCTCTCTAATAGCAACATAAGACACTCCCTGCCTTCCCTCAGAGACGTGATTCTACAGGAAAATAAGACAGAGCTAAAGCACAGAGCAGTGTATGGGGAATGCTGTAGGAATCCCAAGGCCAGTGTGCCACCCAGAATGAGGGAAAGACACCTTCTGGTTGTGATGAGGCTGCAGAGAAAAGGAGGCCTTTTGAATGATGAATAAGATTTTAAGAGGCTGAAATGGGGTAGTAGATGGTGAGAAAAAGCATTTCTGGTAGAGACAACACAGGGAAAGAAAAAGATGGAGACAAGATACATTCAGGGAATTTAATAAATCAACTTCATGTAGGCAAGGTCTTTCTTTCTCCCTCCCTCCCTCCCTCCTTTTCTTCCTTCCTTCCCTCGTTCCTTTGTTGCTCCCTCCCTCTTCCTTTGTTCCTACCTCCCTCCTTCCCTTCCTCCCTCCCTCTCTTGCTCCCTTCCTTCCTTTGCTCCTCCTTTCTTCCTTCCTCCCTCCCCTTCCTTCCTTCTCCCCTCCTTCCTTCCTTCCTTCTTTCCTTCCTTCTCTTCCTTTTCTTTTTCTTTCCTCCAAAGCCTTATAAAGCACCATTTTAGTAGAAGACAAGATCATGGAAGTAAAGCTGGAAATGTAAAATAGATCTAGTTTGTGGAAGGCCTTGAATGTCAGTCTAAGGACTCTATCCTCTTTTCTGAAAAACAGTGAGAAAGCATTGATGGTATTTAAGTGGTGAAGTTTTAGAATTAATCTCACTGACTGGGCCCTGATAGGCTCAGAATGAATGTAAGTAACAACAGTTTCTATTTTGGTCAGAAGCCCTGAGGGTCTTCCCTTCACAGACTTTTTTTTATTTTATTTTTTTTAAAGAGGCCATCCTTTGCCTCATTTTCTTTTTCTTTAAGCCTCAATCACTGAATGGACACTGCCTCAGTCAAACTGAGACCTGTTAAAGACCAGTCTTGGTTTGAAAAGGCCAAGGTCCCCCACTGCATCCTGGGTCATCTCCAGTTGTCCTGTTCCATATCTGGCCACTGGACCCAGATGGCTCAGGAGGTGAAAGTGAGGCTGGTGATTTTGCATAGCCCTGCCTCACTTAAATCCAATTCATTTGCATGTCATGGCATCACCTCCTTGATGTCATGGTCCTCTTTGAGAATGAAGGACAAGCAGCAGCAATTGTGGCAAAGTGCCAGGGAATCATGGGAAAGGAAAGAGATGAGAGGAGGTCAAGAAATAAGTTTTATTGTCTTTGAAAATGATTCTGTTGTTGCTATGGTGTGAAGTACCAAAAAGTGTCTGTGAAAAAATGGATGCTGCATAGCCTCCATGTACATGTGGTTGTAATATTTCTACGTTCTAGCCCCTTGAAATAACTATTTTTCCTAAGGTGGCAAAAAAAAAACAACACAATTTAGTCAAGCTACATCAAGAGTGCTTTACAACTTCAACTCCAAATTTTAAGAAACAACATGGTAGCAATATGGTGGCATTATATAACAAGTTATGGGCATAGACTGGGAACAAAAGAACAAAGGTCAAATGCTTTCCTACATTTTGAAAGTGATGTTCTTTCAGGAAAATAACTCCCCTGAGCGTATTTTCCCCTTTGGAGGAGTTGGTATAATTGACTTTGAGTAAATAAAAACAAAGCTAAATAGTTCTAGACCATATGGCTGTCATCTAATGTTTTACTAGGTGTGGGCTCCAGTTAGCCAGTGGGAGCATTTCATCACTCCTTCAGTTTATCTAAGGGGAATAAAGATTAAAAGCAATATCATTGGCCATATCACACCAATGGACTTTACAAGATTAGCTTTCAGTAATGTTTCACATGGGGTTAATCAGGTTCCCTGTCTTCCTGAATATAAATGTGTTGACTCTAATCACTAAGCCTTTACCATCTTGTGGGAGAGGTTCATCAATAATGCCAAGTTTCCAACCAATGTTATTAAACTACAAAGTCAGCCAAGAAAACATTGTAAACAAGTAAATCAATTTCCATTCATCCTTTTAAGTTCCTTTTTGACTAACATTTTATTTGTTTCCATTTTTGCTATTTCAAAAAAGTTAGATCACGGGATAATCTTGGATCTTTAGCTCATCATGTTTGTCTGGAGTGATAAGACTTAAAATTCTTCCCAAAGGCTGGATGTTTTCTAAATAGTCCAGTCAATCAGTCAACAAACATTTATTGAATGCCTACTATGTGCCAGGCACTGTGTGTGTTAGACAACTGATACAATGACAAAGGTGAAATAGTCCCTGCCTTCAAAAAATTTACATTCTAAAAATCCTAAACAGAATTGAGCCATTAAAGTCAAAGTGCCACCATGAAGACAACAGAATAGTAAAACACAGTATTTGTAGTTGGAATACATTAAAAGATTAGCCAATTAATTTTCCTCAGTTCAATTTAACAGGCATTTCTTAAGTGTCTTACATGCAAGACACTGAGCTAGACATGGCAATATTCAAAAACAAGAGGATAAAACCATCTCTGCCTTCAAATAGCTTACGGTATTTACAAAAGTAAATAAATCCAATGTAATTTAAGAGGTGGAGAGTGATGATCCCTGAGGCAGGCTCTTTGCATGCTAAATTTTGAGGGTCTTGCAATTTTATAGGGGAATGGGACCAGTTGTCTTCTTTTTCAACCCTCTCATTGCGCAGATGGGTAAACCAAGGTCTTACTGGAGGGCAGTGCTACATCCTAAAAGGACGGACTCATTAAAGTCTTTAATGTCCTCTTAGTACTGTAGTTCTAAGACAATCAAACCTATTCTCAAAGCAAAGCTAATTAGAATCCAAAAAGGAATGTAGTAATTTAGCTTAGAGTTATACATGTATTCTTGTGGAAGAGACTGTATATCTAGAACTGTAACTATAACAATATGCAGTTATAATATATATAGCTATTTATATCTATATATAATGCATATAAATATGTAGACATCTATATATGTATACATACACACATGCATATATATGCACACATAGATGGATAGATAGATATGTTGTTCAAATGTTTTGAGTCATGTCTGACTCTCCATGACTCCATTTGGGGTTTTCTTGGCAAATATGCTGGAGTGGTTTGCCATTTCTTTCTCCAGCTTATTTTACAGAAGGGGAAACTGAGGCAAACAGGGTTAAGTGACTTGCTCAGGGTCATACAGCTAATAAGTGTCTGAGGCCAGATCTGAACTCAGGAAGATAAGTCTTCCTGACTCTAGACCCAGCACTCTATCCACTGTGCTACCTAGTCGCCCAGAGAGCTTATATCAGTTTAGCACAATGGAAAAAAAAAAACTGCCATGGTATCAGAAGACCTGACTTCTGGGGTTTGCTGCTAAATATTTAACAACAAGCTCTTGAGGGGCAGAGGTATGCATGATACACTTCTACGTTTAATCTGCATTATTAATATTTTCTCTATCACCATCTGGAGACAGTCAACAAACAATAAATCAAGACCTGGTTTGCAGCATTTGCCAACATCCAAGAAGTAGGTACTTACGCTGAAAATTTAACAATCAGCCCTCCTGAATCACTTCAGCTGACTTCAGTATAGCCATGTCTGGGTATAAATCTTGCCTCTATTGGGTGCTACCTGTGTGACCTTGGGTAAGTCATTAACCTCTCTGAGGTTCAGTTTCCTAAAATTAGGGAGTTGGTCTAGACGGCCTTTCATGTCACTTCCAATTTTCAATTTATGAGCCTTTAATCTTATTTATGAATAACAACATGTCCACAGAGAACTAAATTCACTATATATCTATGTGAATATACACACACATACATATATAATATTGACTGTGTGTGTACATGTGTGTGTGTGTGTGTGTATGTGTGTGTGTGTAGTAATATTGGAATAGAGAAAGCTACACTAACTACTTGGGGGTGAGGGGAGAGCATCAGCAAATAATTTATGTAAGCCAAGGCACTTGAGGTGAGCCTCAAAGGGAGTTAGGACTTTTTCCGAGCCATAGGTGAGGCGGGACATCCTGCACAAATGCATGGGGAAGGGGTATGTCATATACAGGGACCACCAAGGCCAATCTGACTGGATGGTAGAGTTTTTGAAGCCCAGCTCAAGCTCTAGTCGCTGTGTTGATCACAAGATAATAATCTTGTTTTTGGCCACAACTTGTCCATGAAGGTTCAAAGAGGTTATCACAATAGTGGATGAACTACCCTCAGGGTTCACTGCAGATCATCTGAGTATTGAAATCTAGACAGAGGCACCTTCAGTGAAGTCTTCACTATAAAGGAGTAAATCTCTTCTAGTTTCCTAAGGTACTATCTATGTGCCAAAAAGGAATACTAATGCAAATTTCAAATATTTTAAAATCACTAGAGTACTATGTCCTGATCTACGTGAGCTAATTTCATAAATAGTACCAAAAAAGCTTGATAAAGAGTGGCCGTGCTTCTTAAAGCCCTTTTATTTTTGTGCACGAGGATTATTTTTTTTCAGCGACAGAATCAAGTATCTTCCCTAGCATAATGGATAAGTGCTAGTGTACATTTATCCTTGTTATCTTTCCAATAGTTGTAACTAACAAAATAAAGATTTTGCAAAGAACTAGGGAATCATCTGGAAAGCAAACTGTTACCAAAAGGACGTGGGCACACCATGCTTACTAGTTATACATATAAAAGACTGCCTTATTCATAGTCCCACAAGATCCACAGAGGAAAAGCTTAATAAAAATGTGTCCAAATATTCTGCAGATTCTGTTGGAATATAAAAAGTGAGGAGTAATATGGATTTGACAGTGGAACTTTTCCATTTTTCAGATGCTGCTTCTGATTTCATAGTGAAAATATCTGTACAATTGATTTAGAGGTGGCTATTAAAAGCCTCTGGGGTCCTATACACTTTGCCAGAAGATAGAATAGTTTATTCCTCCTGCCTTTCTTTCTCCCATAGTTCCATAATCACAGAGGTATCTGTCCAATAAGAAGAGAAGTCCACACAAGTTATATTTGGGGCTTGGGGAAGGTGTTTGCTTCAGAATGACAAAGCCCAGGAAAGAAATTTATTCCTGTTTATTTCAGTAGGAGCGGGTTGTATTACTTTGGCTTTGGGCAACATTCATATCAAATCCAAATCCATCACTCTAACAATTACTATTGTGTCAAATTTCATGCTAGTTTTCTTTTTTCATCCCAAGAAGTCTAATATAGAAAGTATATCCAAATCCCTTGAAGAAGGGAAGTGTTCCATTTGGTTTCCTAGAGAGATTGGTACTATTCAAGATGGGGATGCAGTCATTTAGGCATGGAGGACAGACTAGGGACAGGCACGAAGGTTGGAGCTGAAATGTCATTTTTGGGAAAACACAAGTGGGCCACGTTGGGTGAAAACTCTGTGTGTGCGTGTGTGTGTGTGTGTGTGTAGGCACGAAGATTAGATACATACATACATACATACATATATAGGTTGATGGATGGATAGTTGGATATAGATCTATATGTCATATATATGTATATATGGCATCTATATCTATATATGCATATATGCCATATATCTAAATATGTCTATAGAGAGATCTATAGTTATATATGGCACATATCTATGGATCTATATATATATATGCCATATATTCATATATCTATATTTAGATATATAGTATATATACCTATATAGATGTATCCATCATCCATCCATCCATCCAAACATCCATCTATCTATCCATCTGACCATCTATGTACCTATCTGAACTGTTCTCCCTCTTCATCTTGGCCCAGATATCTTACAGGCTCACCTCAAATGCTACCTTCTCCATGGGCCCTTTTCTGATGTGCCTAGTTGTTATTTCTCTCTCTGTACCCCCAACCTGACAGGTTTTATTTATTATTATTATTTTATTTAACCATCAGATTACAGAACTTCAGAAGTAAAAGGGACCTCTAATCCAAAACTGTTCAACAAAGGAATCCCCATTTCAACACACTCACCTATATCATGTGTGGCTGTCTATCCTCCACTTGTGCAGGTCCAAGGAGGTATAACCGATCATCTCTTCAGACATCTCATTTCATTTTTGGACAGCTCTAATTGTTCATAAGATTTCCCTGACATTGAAGCTAAATTAGTCCCTCGGTGTCTATTTTATATTTTCTTACTTCCCTGTACATAGTTTTGTTTTTTTTTTTTAAATAGACTCTAAATGCCTTGAGGGAAGTTTTGTTTTTATCTTTGTCTCCCCAATGGCTACCACAGTGCTCAGCATTTAGCCCTCCCTCCCAAAATGCTAAAACTAGTAAGCTTTATTTAGCCATTTTGTATAATTTATATATTTTTATTTATTCTTGACATGGTTTTATACACACATATATACAGATAACATACACACGTGTGTGTGTGTGTGTGTGTGTGTGCGCGCATGTGTCTCCCCCATTAGAGTAGAAGCTCCTTCAGGGTAGGGATTATTTTATTCTGCTTACATGTATTCCCAGCACACATAGTAGGTGCTTAATAAATGCTCATTGATTGGTTGACTGATTGACAAGCACAATGCCTGTCACAAAATTGGTTCTTAATAAATAATTGTTTATTGATCTATGCACGCTTCATAATATTTGCTTTAATTGAATTGAACAAACTCCGGAGTTTAGTTAGAAACTTTTCATGAGTGAATATAGCAACAAAATTGTTCCCAGAGAAACACATACATATCAAAAAAAGAAGAGGCAGAAAATTACTCTTGTTTCTTGGTTTCCTTTTTAAACATAAATATGATGGAAAAAAAGAACTTATCATCCCACCTGGAATATATCTATGCTGTCTAAGCAGTGCTTTGTAATTCATTCCTTTCTTGGCTATTTGTAATTGTCTCCAATGGAAACTTAACAAATACGTATCTCAGAATGCTGCCTCTCCCTTGACAGAATCCCAAGGCCTGGAGATGCTAGAGTTGCCTCTGTTGTGAAGGGACAAATGAGACTTTCATTGCTGGCTTATGTCTGGATTTTTGAATGAGACAAAGTAAGCAGTTTTAACAATTAGGATCATAGAATCATAGTTTCAAGGCTGGAATTTACTATTAAATTATTTTAGTCCAAAGGTTCTCAACTTGGGATTCTTGAATTGAAAAAAAAAAATGACAACTGCATTTCGATATGACTGGATTCCTTTGTGATCCTATGTATTTTCTTTTATGCATCTAAATAGTCTGAGACAGGGTCCGCAGGTTTCTCCAGATTGCCAAAGATGTCCAGAAGACAGGAAAAGTTATAAATACCTGGTGCAGTACAACCTCCTTATTTTAGTTGATGAAATGGAGGACTAGAGAATAAAGAGGATTGCTCCAGTTTTCCCTTTTCCTTTTTTCCAGTTTGTCAGTGTTCCCTTCAAATCCCCAAATCATATTGTATACAATTTGTATTATCTGTATCTATATTTATCTAGGTAACCTAAGCAGACTTAGTTTTGAACATTCTGTATACTCCCAGAATGGAAGCCCCTTGTGGGCAGGAACTAAATTCATTTCTTGTATCCCTCAAGCCTAGCAGAGTGCCAGATATATAATAGGCACTTAATAAATGCTTGCTGTTCGATTGGTTAAAAAACATATGGGATTACCAAATTTAACTCCTTACTTTTTAAATGAGTAAATTGAGATCTAAAGAGAATGATTTGTCCTGGGTCATATTGATTTAAATGATCAAAAACAGGTTTGAACCGAAGGCCATCTGCTTCCAGTTCCTAGGATGAGCATATTTAGAATACCACTCACTGGTAAGATCTTAAAGCTGTATGATTCTGAGTACCCTTTGTTCCCCTTTTGAGTCACTCTGACTACAGAGGTAGAAGGGGACCTTTCAGGACTAGATGACATTTTCTCTTCTTGTCTTGGGTTGTCATGACTACAGGATTCAATATTGAATGGCTGGAGTCATTAGCTATGGTGACCAGAGATTTCTAAACCAAAATTAGTACATATGCTCTGACAAAGAATAATGATAACAAAGCAACTTTAACTTACGTTTTCATAAAACTAGATTTTTGAAGCACTTCCCACCTCCCATGAGGTAAATCATGAAAATACAATTATCTCAATTTTGCAGACACTCAGGCTCAGGATGTGTAAAGAACTTGCCCACAGTCACATAGCTTGGAAGGAAATAACTGAGTTGGGACTTCATGGTGGCTCTTCAGCCTTCCAACTTGATAGCCATTCCTCTGTACTCCCATGTTTCTCAAGGATATCCCTTTCACAAAGCATGGTTCCAAATTTACCTTCTTTTCTCAAAATCAGGACTCATCTGAAAAACTGGGGGGCATATCATCTCAGTATCAATAGCCTGGATTTCATTAATAATAACTCCAGGTTAATTTCGGAAATCATTTCCTATGTCAGAGAATTAGATTAGAGAATTCATTTTATATTTAGTCTTAATTACTAGCTACAAACTAGAAGGTAATATACATTAGCTATCCTTTTGTTTCAATTCAGAGCATAATGGAACTCAGGTAAAGTGAGATCAGTAAGTACATTAATTATTATCATGTTTCTATTATGTTACCAATTTAATCCATGTGCCTGTCTAACTGAGTTATCCTTTGTTTATTATCGTCCTGATACAATTAGTAAATTTAAATTTTCATAAGATTTATAGAGGCAGTGTAGTTTAATGGGTAGCAAGCTGGCCTCAGAGTCAGGAAAATCTCGGTTTTAGGTTTTGCTTTTGCTACAGATTGGTTGTGCAACTTCTGGTCAATCATTTAAGTGTGCCAAGTAGTTCCCACCAGTCCAGATTGCAGAGCAGGTACAGATCTGATGCATATTCTAGTAAGAAAAAAAAATTAAGAAAACCCAAAGGCAGAGGATGAAGTATAATTATCTCTACTTACCAGTAAGACTATAGAGGGGATTGTCTAGCCAATACCTGATTTTCCTCTTTTTCCAAATCAATAAAGTAGGAAAAAAGGTGACCGAGGCCAGGCATTCCTTTTGACACTAGGTGGTAACAATGGAATAATTGGAATAATAAATAAATGGAATAATAAATAAAATAATGGAATGGAATAGTTCTGTAGTGCTATGTGCCAGGCACTGTGCTAAATGCTTTTTAAAAAATTAACAAATATTATTTCACGATTCTTTGTGAGGTAAGTACTATTATTACAGTTTTTTATATTATTATATATTATAAAGTATATTATTATATACTTCATTATATATCATGAAGTATATTATTATATAATTCAGCTCTTGAAGTATATAATAATATACTTCAGAATATATAGCCAATATATAACAATTGGGGGGGGAAGGGCAGTATGTTTCAGGAACAGCCAGTTGTAGGACTGACAGCTAAATTTACTTATAAGTAAGCTTGCTTTATAAAGTTTACCTTGTAAGGAACTTACTTTGTAAATTTAACTATGAATCCTACAACTGGCTTTTTTTTTTCTTAACCTCACCCTTCCATCTCCTATTTGTTTATTATCCCTTCTATGAAAAAAATATGTTGTACATTATTTTTTGTATTTAGTTCTCTGTGCATTCCACTCTTTCTTCCTTTAGAATGTAAGATACTTGAGGACAAGAACTATTCTATTTTTATCTTTGTATTCCCAGGACCTAGTATGATGACTGGCACAGAGTAAAAACATATAGTAAATACTCTTTTAATTGAATTGAATACCCAGCAATATGAGGACACCCCCCCCCCAACCTCCACCCTCTCTGTGTCGGGTAAACGCCACGTGTGACAAACTGATGGGAGTACAAATACAGGAGTCTCACAGGTTGATGAAAGCTAGCAAAGATGAGCTGTATTCTCAAAATATATATTCGAGAGAACGGCTGGATTGGACCAGATGATAGACCCATCGGACCATTGGAGTCTGACTGTATTATTGCCCCTGCTGTGTTCCTGAGGATGCTATTATAGGCTCCAGCCTCTTTCTGGTGGAAGCAGAGCTGATAAGCATTGAATAGTAAGTACATGGCTTCACAGAAAATAAAAACCTGGTTATGGGAAAGAAGAGGCCAGGAGGCTCATAGAGAGAGCAGAACACGACTATTCAAAATGAAAACACCAAAGAGATCTCCTTTTTTATTCTGTTCACCCCCGTAGCCTCCCTAGTGAAACAAGGTTCATTATAAGAATTTAAAATCTAGCCATCCATTTCTCTCCTTCTATTGCACCTCTTATCATCTTAGCCAGACACTTTTAAAGTTAAGATTTAGAGCACCGGCTGAATATAAAAGTTCTAGTCATTATGTGTCCTCCTGGAATCCAAGAAATATCGGTATGAAATTCTCTGCGATGTTTTTGGAGTTTGGCCTTTAAAAGGAACTTAAAAAACACACCACATTTCCACTATTCATTACCCTTTGCGTTCAGAGAGGTGTAATTGAGGTGAAATAATTATATACTGAAATCTTGAAACCTGAAAAACTTGTACTACAATGCTTTTATTGCTCTATGTCCAACAACATCTATGTGAAAAAAAGGACTTTGCACTTGCAAAAGTAGTCAGCATTATCTTCTAAATTTTGTCTGTTGAAGGTGGGGGAGTGCAAAGAAAAAAGAAAGGGAAGAACAGGAAAAATTCATCTTCCTAGAGCCAAATGTGGCACAGAGCTTTGAATCCTGGATTTGGAGTGAGGGCACCTTTACATAACAAATTATTTATAGTCATTGTACAGCTGAAAAGTCTGAGAGGCAAGAGAACAGAAATGGCTTGCCCCAGATGACACAACAAATGATTGACATCAGTCAATCAATCAATAAGCATTTATTATAGTGGAGATCTCTGTCTCCTACAACCACAATGGCCTCTACCCTACAGAGATGTGGTCCCTCTCAGCACCCCATTCCCCCATTGGAATATTAAACTGGCGGGGGGGGGGAAGACAAGGAATATCTTGCTTACTAATATTTGTATCTCTAGAATTTAGCATTTTTATTACATGCACCCAGCACCTTACATAGTCCTTTGCCCATAGTAAGTGCTAAGGAAATGCTCTATCTATCCATCCATCCATCCATCATCCATCTATCTACCCATCTATCCATCCATCCATCTATCTGTCTGTCTATCATCTATCTCTATGAATGCATAGATCTAATCTACATCTATCATCTAGCTCTATGCAAGTATATATCTAATCTATCTACCTATCCATCCATCCATTTATCTGTCTATGCATGTATATATATAAACTATCATCTAAATCTATGCATGTGTATATTATCTATCATCTATATCTATTAATGTATATTTTTAATCTATCAATATCTATCAACTATGTGCATGTTTATATCCAATCTATTTATCTATCTATTCTGAACCTATGATATGATATGTACTGCTCTAAGTTCTGGGAATAGAAAGACAAAAATGAAATATTCCATGCCCTCAAGGGGCTTTCCATTATGTCCAAACCCATTTGATAGATAGTACAAGATGGGAAGAATAATTTTTTTCTCACACCACATTTCACAAGAAAATTATAAGGATACTGTTGAATAAGAACTGCTCTCCTGAGACATATTCTAGTCCTGGGAGAAGACGGAAATAGTGACGATGTATTAGGTTGTGCTAAGTTCACTGAAGAATTCTAAACGAAGTTCAAGAATCCTCTATAAGAAGCCTCTTCTGTCCCCGCCACTTTTCATTTACCTGTTAGAGCTTTCTTCCTCATGTTCAAATTTTCATGTATATACTTTTCTGTTTACATGCTGTATCCCCCCAGCAGCAGCAGGTCAGGCATTGTTTTGGTTTTGTGTTTGTATGTCTGGCATTTAATGCCGTGTAATGGCAAGCAAAGTGGGACTTTTGGTTTTGCTCTTTTTTTCCTTTGGAGTTCTAGTTCTTCTCAGCACTAAGGAAATCAAGTGCCTTTGACTGAGACTCGCCGTTGTTTGAATTGAGTTTCTGATTGAATCAAGAGTCTTTGATGACCTGCCTAAGTCACATGAGTTTGAGTCACATGGTTGTGATGCCCTCTGTGGGCTGGCCCTGAAGAGGTGTATATATACTCTGAGGTTAGCATTTTGCTTTGGGGGCTCACTCATTCAAGAGTGTTCCTGTGACTTGGCTAGACAAGACTCTGAGTAGCCATTAAGGAGCGCCCCCCCCCCAGCTTTGAAAACCCAGATGTTGGTGCTTCTCCCTCTGATAATTATGTATGTATTGCTATGGACAGACAGTTAGAAGCCCTGTCTGCTGGTTTGAGTTATTTGCTCTGCTCATATAATTTCTGCTTATAATCTCTGTTTGTGTTTTCTCTGAAGTTCAGGGTGCTGACTTTTTCCCCTGAACTAAGTGAATGATATATGTGTGTTTAATTAAAGTGAGATCATAAACCCCTTATAGTTGCTTTCCTTTGGAAAAGCATATCAAAGAACCTGTGCTAGCAGCCCTCCTGTGTGCTGGTGTTGTTGGTCTTACACGTACCTCCACAGCAGCTGCTAGCAGCATTGTTGTTACATGCTGTTCCTATATAATCATTCTTCTTTGAATTGGACTAGATTTGAATATTGTGTCACTTATACCTTGTAGGACTGTACAGTTGTAGGACTCTGACTCAAGTTAGTTTATTTCTTTGGGCCTCAGTTTCCCTATATGTAAAATGGGAGGGGGGACTGCTAAGTTTCAAATCTAGATCCTTTGAAGATAAGATTCAGATCCATTATTTCATTAGAATTTACGCTTCTAATTTCTCATTCTTTCCCACAAGACAATGATGGTTCTACGACATTATGAAAATGACCTTCATCATGACAAACCAGTTCTTTGGCATCACAGGACTAAAACCATTAGCTAGCTGATGTTTGCTTGTTTTTCCTCCAACTATTTCAGAGGATGAAACTAGTGGAGTCTCAAGTGGTTTATCTGAGTAATGTTAATTAAATACAGAAGAAGGATCTACTTTGTTGAGTGCAGAAATAACCCTTTTGCCAAATAGCAGTCAATTCCAGGCTTCTAATTTTTTTTTTTAATAAATACTTCACAAGCAGTTCCATTATTGTATTACAGATGACCAAATGGAGACAGAGATCATAGGCTTACCAAATAGCCTGTGATATTCAGCTAGAAGGGTGTTAGAGTGTTGAGAAGGTTCCCAACTGGACTCATTAGGATTTCGAGGCTCTCCACCGTACCCTAACCATTCACATTTCCAGTGTCTGAATACACGTTTCTGCAGAGTTTCCGACTCTCTCCATTCACTTGTACCTGGCAGTATAACCTGTTTTCTAATACTGAGGCTCACTCCAGAGAGAATTCCTTCTCTGTGCAGGGATTAATTTCACTCAAAATTTGGCTTACACTCCATATTTTACCTTGGCACTCAGCTGGGTAGGACAAAACAGCCACAGTAAGTGGTATTCACAATTCATTTATCTATCTCCTGGTCCTTGTTGCTCTTTTAAGGAATTTCCAACACACAACATTATCTCTTTCCCTAATTTCATTCCATATTTTCTCCCAGCTCTCTCTCTCTCACACACACACACACACACACACACACACACACACACACACACACACAGGTGTTACAAAGCATGGAGAGTCTGGGTCTATCTAGGATTTCTACTGGCATTTAGTGAATAGTAACCATAATTTACAGTTTTGATAAACCTTTATGATTTGTTGTTCAAGTTTGTATATACCATCTCATTTGACTCTTCCGATTCTATGAGGTAGGCAGCTGCTCTCAGTCCCATTTTATAGATGAAGATAGGTTCAGAGAAATGCTCACAAACCTCATCATGGATTATCTAATAGTTTGTTACTTGGAAAACACATTTTACCATGAGATTCTGCTATTCTCATCAAGGGACTTTACACTATACCTTGAATGCCCATAACAGTCATCACCACATATCTTTGAAATGTTCTAAAAAAACAGCCCTACAAAATATAACAGTAAATCCAATTTAGTAATAAATGGTTCTTTCCTTATGAGAAGGTTGTGTGCATGTTCCTTTGGAAACCACTATCCATTATCAATGGAATCTAAAGGAAGGACCCCCAGTACATTTTGAGGTGACTTGGACCAGAATCTCATTGGCTTAGCAGGCATGACTTCATGGCAATTCCCACTGTTGGAGGGAACAGCCAATCACATTGATAAAACGGCAGTCTATTGAAGTATTTAAGTATATCCCTTTCCTATATTTCCCATATGGAATATTTCATCCGTGGGATGCTAGAGTAATATATAGGCTGTAAATTCACAATAAGCAATCTGGTTTGTTTTTTCCTTTCAAAGTTTTCTTTCAACCAGGACTGACTCACGAATATCACATTAAAAAGATATGCTCTGTTACTAGCCTGTTCTACCATTAATAATGTTTTGTTAGATTTTTCTGTCCTATACCAGCAGTAGGTATGCATGGCTTGGTTTGCTAGATTTCTCTCTATTGCCCCTCCAAGGTTGATTAATAGGCTTACGCTTTTCAGTTATTCCCCATTATTCAGTTCCTAAATAGCCAACGACATATATATGTGTGTGTGTGTATATGTACACACATATACATATATGTATATATATACACACACACATATATGTATGTTTGATTTTTTTTTTCCTCCTAAGTGGAGACTTCAAAAAAGTTGATCACCATTTCAACCACCATGGAAAACAGGAGAATTCATCTGGAAACTTAAGAGATGATCTGAGGAAATAACAACACAGTATTAAAACAAAGTTCCAGAATTAAATGGTCTGTTTTTCTTAACATGAAAGCTGAAGACTCATTAAGTTAACACAAATGTTAACTCCAGTAAATAAATCATCATTAAAAAAAATCACTCTGCATTTAACTGTTTCCTGCAGGATAATGTTATCTGAGTGAATATTTCCAGTAGGACAGCTGACTGAATCTGCTAACAGATTTTTATCTGGTGGCCCTACTCCTCTGCTTAAAAATGTCTACAGAGTAAGTTCATACTTACTTGCCTAGAATTCAGAGACCCTTCACAATGTGGTGCCACCCTTCTTGTCACAATATTCTCTTGTTATTCGGGGTACTTATATCACATGTTATCACATTTGATGCTCACAACACAGCTGTCAGGTAGGTGCTATTATTATCCCCATCAGGAAACTGAGGTAGAGAGAGGTTAAGTGAGTCGCCCAGTCACATAGCTAGTAAGTCTCACAGGCAGGATTTCAAGTCAGGTCTTCCCGAACACAAGTTCAGCATTCGACCCACCTAACTTTCTAGAGGTAGTAATAGTAGGAGGAGGGGGAGGAGGTAGAGGAGGAAAAGGTTTGTAAAGAGCAAAATTTTGAGGAGGGGGGGAGTGCAGCATAGGAAAATTAGATTTTTTTCCAAACCCCCAGAAGTTATACTTTTAAATCAACAGAAATCTGATTCCATCATTTTCATTTATACACATATGTATGTTTATGCATGTATGTATGCATGTACATATGTGTGTTATGCATACCCAAATCGTTTGAGATGGCAGCAAGTTGCTTCTAAGAGAAGACATTCTGGGTTCCCCTGCCATGTGGGTGTGAATAGACTTTTTCCACTGGCTGTATAACTGAAGAGCTTTCATCTTTAAAACTAAAAAACTGGAAGAGTCATTCTGTTTCTTTCCTTCATGGCTAGAAAGAGTGAAGATCCTGGCTCCAAGGATGGTTCTCTATCATAATAAGTATTTAAAAATTAATTGACACATACATAACACTTTAAGTTTTGTAAAGCATCTTACATATTTTATTATCGCATTAGAACCTCACAACAACCCTATGAGGTGGGTCCTGTCATTAATTTCATTTTATAGATAAGGACCAGACAATTTAAGTGATCTACCCTTGGTCACAGAGCTAGTGTCAGATGAATGCTTTGAACCCAGATCTTCCTGACTCTAAATACAAAACTATAGATAGATAGCTGGTAGATAGATAGATAGATTCCTATAATGCCTGAAGGCTTAAGAGTATCTGACTAGACTCAACACTCTATATTCCTATTCTTTCCAAATGGGGAATCTAGTCATGAGTTATACGTGATATCTGTGACTATGAATTTATCTCCCCCTGAGATATCTTCCACCCCCTAATGGGATTAGGGGATGGAATACTAGGCTTGGAGTCAAGAAGACCCAAATTTGAATTTTGACTCAGAGACTTACTAGCAGTGTGGCTGCAGACGCATCATTTAACCTCTTTTAGACTGGCTTTTCTCATATGTATAATGGGGATAATAATGGCATCAAGTCAAATGAGATAATAACAAGTTTTGCAAACTTAACATGCTGTATGTAACCTGCTATTATATCATTTCCACTTCCAAAACTATTACCTCTTCATTGTCCAGAATCTAGTGGCACAGAACAGCAATCAATTTCTCTCAACTCTTTGGAAAATGTCATTAAAGCATATCAGGGATATAAACTACCTCTGTGCCTTTAGAATGGACAGACATTCAATACATATTTGGACAGCTGGTTCCTTTCCACCTCCCCACCACATCACTACTACCGCTCTGTGCAAAATTTGTGATCTCTTTCCCAAGTATATTATATTTTTCCTCTTTCTGCACAGTTGGTCTATAGTATAAACCTACCACAATGTATTGTTTCTATTTCTCTCCATTGATCCTTACCCAAATACTCTTCATCAGCAGTTAATGAAATAGCAGGGTTTCATTGGAAATGGAAATTACAATGGAAGGAGGGGTACATCTGGAATTAGAAGATCCTTTTTCGAGTATCAACTCTTCTGGGTCAAGTCACTTAAACTCATTCAGGAGTTGATAGAATTAGCTCCAATTTTTCCCTCATTTTTTTTATTTCATGGCAAAGCTTATAAATTCCTTCTCTGAGAAATGTTTGTTGCCTATATTTATAACAGAACAAAATGCTAAATTTTAGATGAGTAGTTAATGAAAATAAATATGGACTATTTTCCCATCTAAGTTCACAGAACCTCAGAAATCTACCAAGGTATCTCTGTGTCTACAGGAAAACTATCTTAAGGGGTAGCTAGGTGGTAGAGTGGATAAAGTACCAGGCCTGGAGTCAGGAAGACTCATCTTAAATAGACAGGAATCGGTGTATGTAATTCAAGTGATCACTACATACACTACCGTGGGCAAGAACAAGCTTAGAAAAAATAAAGTTGCCCTCATAGTCTGACAAAAGGGTGAGAAAAGCAGTACTGGGGCATAATCTCAAAAATAACTGAATGATATCTGCTCAAGTCCAAGGCAAATCATTCAACATCACAGTAATACAAGTTTATGCACCACTGATGTCCAAGAGGTACCAATAATTTCTGATATGCAGATGATACCACTCTGAGGGCAGAAAGTAAGGAATTAAGAAACTTCCTGAAGAAAGTAAAAGAGGAGAAGGTAAAAGATGATTTGAAGCTTAACATTAAAACAAACAAACAAACAAAAATACAAGCAAGATCATGGCAGCCATGAAATTAAAAGATACTTACTGCTTGGAAGGAAAGCTACAGAAGATATGGACAGCATACTAAAAAGCAGACATCACCTTGTCGACAAAGGTCCACATAGTTCAAGATATGTTATGTTTTTTTCCCCAGTAGTAAAGTATTGTTGTGAGAATTGGACTGTAAGAAAACCTGAGCAGAATTGACACTTTTGAATTATAGTGCTGGGGAAGACTTTTGAGAATCTCCTGGACAGCAAGGAGATCAAACCAGTCAATACTTAAAGAAATTAATTCAGACTATTCACTGGAAGGTCAAATACTGAAGCTGAAGCTCAAATACTTTAGCCACATAATGAAGAGATGGAGCTCAATGGAAAAGACCCTGTTGCTGGGAAAGACTGAAGGCAAAAGAAAGGTGAAAAGAGGATGAGATGGACAAATGGCATCATGGAAGCAACAAACACGAGCTTGGACAAACTTCAGGAGATAGTGGAAGAGGGAGGGCGTGGAATGGTCCATGGGGTCACAAAGAGTAGCATGTGACTGAATGAACAACAAAGATGAGCTTAGGAGTCTTCCAACTCTAAATCTACGATCTTACAGAATAACAAATCTTTGTAATTACACATTATGTTACGATTTCTTGCCTATCTTATTTACTCTCTGTACTTTTTGAGTTTGTGTATCAGAATCTGAGACGACGGGCTTTATTACTTTCCCGTCTTATTAGATGAGTTCTCTTGAGAACTGCTGGTCCTCTCCACTAATATTCTTCTTATTACCTGCTATAAGAAACCATTCTTTTACTTTTATAGTAAAATCTAATTAGTCCTAATGAAAAACACACTAATTTGACTGCTAAAATTTGATTATACAGTTACATTAAAATTGTAAGATTCAGCTAGAAAAATCTATCCATCTATTTCAAGGATATTTCCTATATCACCCTTGGGCATTTTTCATTTCTTCTTTACTACATATAAATTAACAGAACTCATCACCCTATATAATTCTATTCCACCTTTCTATGTATAAAAATTTTTAAATGCATGTATTGAAAACTTCGAAAGTTTCCTCTCTCCACATATATTTCTTCTATTGAACTTTACAGAACTAGGGGGCTGGATGATCTCTAATTTCCCTTCTTCCTAAATTCTACATTCTCTAAGCATTCCTCTATCTGTCTAATATTGCTAGTACTGCAGATTTCTGAATTGGTCCCGAGAATTGCATCATCATTATTAGTCCTTATGAGGTACCAGAAGTCAGTTTCTCACTCCCTTTCTTTGACTTAGGATTGGTAATGGTTGCTATGTAAATTGCCTACAGTGTGATATAACTGATCACACAATTTCAAGGACGTCAGTCAAATGCCTGATCGTTAGCCCAAATTTGGTCGGATTAAATAGGGGGGAAAAAAGTCGCCAATAACTTAAGGAAAATGAAATCAATAATTTCAATTTAGAGCCAAAATAGCTCTGAAGATCTGACTGAAGAAAGGGGCAGATTGCTGCAAATGTTCATTTCTCAGTCACTGCCTTCAAGGCCTGTCATTTAGTCATTACCCTGTTCTTTCTTTAAACAACAACACAGAAGCGATCTATTTATCTTTAACAGTGTCATTTTTCAATGGGAAATCTGTCCTTAGGATATTTTTGACAGTTATTATTCAGGACTTCCACTAAAGTCTGCCTCTGATGCCTCCTAATAATAGCTGACATTTACATACATTTGTAAACCACTTTACAAATATTATTTCATTCGATCCTTATAGCAACCCAGTAATTTGGGTGCTATCATTATCCCCATTTCACAGTTGAGGAAACTGAGGGTAAGAGAGATTAAATAACTTGTTCAGAGTTACATGGCTGACAGGCATCTAAGAGGATTTGTGCTCAAATTTTCCTCACTCCAAGTCCAATACTTTATCTATGATGACACCTAAATGTCTCTCATCATAGAGCTGAGGCAGCCCTGTCTTTTCAAGGTAATGCCAAAAGAGCTCAAACTCTGGAAGGTCCTCCCAAGTCAGCCCTCATTCCATCCCATGTGTCTGTCACCCGACCATCCAGCCTGGTGAGGCTCAAAGAGTTCCTTCAGTCAAGAAAATGTAATCCATTAGATGACGAATTGTTCGACTATACCAACCCCTGAAACTTTGTAAGAGCTAGTGTTTATGTAAAACTTTACGGTTTGCAGAGCACTTTATATATTATACACAGGGTGATGGACTTCATGAAACATAACTGAATAATTGAGCTAGCTGTAGAACCAAGCTCTTACTCACACACCTGCCAGATGCAAAGACAAAAAACAAAACAATGCCTGCCCTCAAGCAGCTAAAATTCTCTTTATATCACCTTCAAATTCTCAGGTCGATCCATCTCTCTCTCCGTCTCTATCTCTGTCTCTCTCCCTCCCTCCTTCGTTCCCTATATTTTTGTTTTATATAGCACAAACACAATATTATATATAATATGTGTGTGAGAATGAGACAACAGGTTTTATTGTTCCCTGTTTCATTTGGATCGGGGTTTGTTTTTTTAATTACTTGTCTTCTCTACAAATATTCTCATTACTTGCTATAAGTAATTATTCATTTTCTTTATTGTAATAATCTAATTAGTACTAATAAAATGTGATAATTCAGCTGTTAAAATGTGGTAATTTGGCTAATAAGATTATAAAGTTGAAGTAAAAGATATAAGGTTCCACTGGGAAATTTTTCTTCTACTTTGAGGTTATTTCATATATGTATATATGCATATATACATATATACATATACATATATCATATACACATATGTATATGTACTCATGCAGAAATATATACATATATTTATACGTGTGAACGTCTTTGTATGTATGTATGTATCTCTGGAGAGAAAGACAGACAGACACAAAGACTGAGAGACAGAGGGAGAGATTAGACAATTTTTGGTCACTTCTTTTCCAATACATACTGGCAACTGCCTGGTAGAGTTTTCACTGCTTGGAGGCACAGAGAGGTTAATTGATTTACGGCCCAGGGTCACATAATGAATATGTAAACTCATAGGATAATAGATTTAGAACTGGAAGATACCTTAAAGGCCATTGAGTCTAACCTCAATTGACACTTGACCAGGATAAACAAGGAGTAAGTGTCTGAAATAGAATTTGAACCCAGAGCTTCCTAATTGTGAGGCCAGGTCTCTGTCCACTATGCCCTGTTGCCCCTAGAGATGTACAATTTTTAGTCAGATTTCATATCCTCAATCTTTATTTTTCCTGTCATAATTTATATTCTTTTTAATTTAGCAGCCAAATAATGGCTTTCCTTACATACACTGTCTAGAAATTAACTTGATACTCCGCATGTGGCTTGATGATCTGTCCTTCAAGTAGAAAGTGTTATTTAAGGACACAGATTTACTTCCTTTTTGTCTTGTTCTTCACTTAGTTTATCTTTAGGGTCTTGGAGTCTAGATCTAGGGCTGGTCTGGACACCACAGGACACATAATCCAACTCTTCCATTTTACAGATGAGGAAACCAAGGCTTGTTTCAGTGGATTTTTGTTTTTTTTATAGAAAAGAAATGTTTCATTATTTTTTTTTGTATCAAATTTACCTCAACAGATTTTTCGTACTATTGCTTCTAAAAAAGCCATTCTTCTATTCATTTTAAGCTATAAACAGAGTTATTTTGAATTTCCCATCCTCCTTTCTATAAAAATGCTTTTGAGCTAGACATCCACAAGACCCAGCTTTCATTCGTCACACATTTAGAGGCAGTTCTTGTACAATTAAGACCTATACTACTAACTAGTCTACCTGTAATCACTGCTAGCAGAGTTCATATAGGCAATTTATTTCATGATTTTGAAGTATTTGAATCAGTTGTTTAGCTTTCCCCTTTATTTCCCATTGCATGTTACTTGCAAGCTCTTTATATCCATCTGGACTGATAAAAAAAAAAGCTGACACTTGGATTCAATAAACACATCACAAAGAAACCTATCGCTTCCAGTCCCCAAAAAGCCATATTTTAATTCAATCTGCAGCCAGAGTTGCAGATAGGGTTTACCAAGAGGTAGATAAACCCTTGATCATGCTTACATTGTTCCCTGACACTCAAGAAGCTATCAGAAAGAATCAACTTTTAATTAGAAAATAATTCAATCTCCAATATTTATGATATCAGCATAATGGGCCAGGTGGATGGATTCAATGGAAAGTTGTTCTGAGAACTTAGTTCTATTAATGAACTCTTAACTGAAATGAACTCTAAATAAACTCTTATGATCCCTTGACCTTTGGGCATATAGGACAATTAATTTAGATATGTTCACTGATGTTAGCAAATTATTAACTATTATTCTTTGTGGTTGTATTGTACCAATTAATCACTGTTAGTTGATGTAGGATTTGTGGCAAAACAACGCCGCCATTATTTATTGTGTTAAGCAATACTCCCTACTTGAAGGATAGATGGTTAGACTAATTGTGTGCTATACTGGTACTTCCTGGGAACCATAGCTAAGGAAGGTAATTGACAAACTAAAGAGTATCCAGAGAAGGGTGGTGGGAATGGGGTTCAGGTTGCACAAGATGCCATAAGAGCAGCATTATAAGGAAAGGGGTACATTGCCTGAGAAGACTCAGTAGTGTAGGATAGCTCTTCTCAAATATACGCAAAGATGTCACATAGAAGAGAAAGTAGGTCTGGTTTGGTTGGCCTCAGAGGGTAAAGTTCATCCAATGTGTCAAAATTACAGAGAGAGAGATTTGGCTGTACAGAAGGCAAAACTACCTAGCCATTAGACATGTCAAAAGGTAAAAAGGCATATCTCAGGAAGTAGTGAGGCTACCATACTAGAAGACTGCAAAAAAAATGCCCATGACCCCTTGTAAGGAATGTTAGTCCCTTTCCTTTTCTTCACAATACCTCCTTTTTCAATCATGCATCTCTTTCATGAAGACATTTACACCATTTCTCTCATGTAATTCCTCATGTGTACTGTGTTGTAGCCTGCTCATTCTTAGCATGCATGTTCTCCGGTGGTTTTTAGGTAATCTTTAATTTGACATCATTGGCAATCCTTTCTTCTGTTTACTTAAATCTAAAGTACTTTGCAAACCTTAAAGAGCTAAACAAATGCTGGTTGTTGTCACCATCACCATCACCACCACCACCACCACCACCACCACCATCTTCATCATCATCTTCTTCTTCTTCTTCTTCTTCTTCTTCTTCTTCTTCTTCTTCTTCTTCTTCTTCTTCTTCTTCTTCTTCTTCTTCTTCTTCTTCTCTTCTTCTTCTTCTTCCTCTTCTTCTTCCCCTTCCCCTTCCCCTTCCCCTTCTTCTTCTCCTCCTCCTCCTCCTCCTCCTCCTCCTCCTCCTCCTCCTCCTTCTCTTCTTCTTCTTCTTCTTCTTCTTCACCATCACCACCATCATAGTAATCACCATCGTTATTTCTCCTCCTTGGGCTTAATACTATTTTTTCCCCAATTATCTCCCTAACTGTCTGATTGTTTCTTCTCAGTTTTGCCCCCTTTGCACAGAGATTCTCTTCATTTCTCTCTTTAAGCTCTCTCAGTGATTTGATCATTTCCCATGGGTTCCATCATCACTGCCTTGCAGATGACTTCTAAATCTACATAGCTAGCCTTCATTCCTCTGCTGTGCATTCAGTTCAGCATCACCAACTGTCTGATGGGCATTGTTACCCATATGCCCCCAGGTGTCTCAAACTGAAAAGTAGAAAGCAGAACAAACTCTCTGCTGTTTCTAACTTGTTTCATCTTGATAGCTTCATCTTTCCAGGAACCAAGGTTTACAATCACATAATCTTCCTTGAATATTGACTCTTCTTGTGGTGATACCCACCCTCCCCAGCCCATATCCAACCACTTGTTAAACTATATTGATTGTAGTTTTTCAACATTCCTGACATCCATACAGTTCTCTTAATTCCCATAGGCTCTACCCTAGTACAAATTCTCATCATCTCTCCTCTAGACTAATGTAATAGCCACTTAATTGTTCTCCCTTCCTCTACTCTCTTCTGTTCAGTAAAATACACCCAATACAGCCACCAAATTGATATTCCTAAAGATATTTCTGATCACTTCAATCCTCTCAAGAAGTTTCCATGGCTCCCTATTGCCTATAGAATAGTTTATTTTAAATAATTAAATTAAAATTAAACAAAAAATAAAATGCATTAAAAGTAAAATAATAAAATACATTTTTTTCTTTTTTGGTATTAAAAACCCTTCACAATCTGGCACATCCTAGCTTTCCAGATTTATTTCAATTACTCTGCCCTCACATTTCATGTCCTAGACTACTTACTACTCCAAATGGGCAACATTTATCTCTTGCCTCCATCTCATTGCATAGGCTATCCCCAATCCTAAAGTCTTCTCTCTCTTCAGTTCTTGGTACTGAAATCCTTGGCCTTCTCCCTCTGCTCCCCAAGACTCACAGTACCTAGAACATAGTAGGTGCTTAACACTTGCTCACTGAATTGAAGTACATTGAATAATTTTACATGCAGAACCCTCATATTTTTCCATTTTAAAAATAAACAACTGGGAGTTGATTCTAAAGTTAAAGCTATTTTTTAAATCTCTTTTCAAATGTTTTTGTTTCTCAAGCTAGAAAGCCAGCGCCGGGAAAGTTAACTGTCATTATTTTAGTGTTAAGAGTTTTCCAAAAAATATTTGTGTGGTTTTGTTTTAATAATTAAGGTTTGTTTACTGAAGCTAAACATCTACCCCAAGGCTTTCTTTATATCTTTTATGAAATTATGAATGCAGATTTCCCAATAAATATTCATCTTCTAATACAATCTAAAATTCATGTATTATATTGAGCCATGTGGTTGTATTTCAACCATTTTTTAAAATCTACTTTCCTTAAATGCAATTTGGAAAATACCATAAAACAAATGCCACTGCAGCAGTCTTGTGAGATGAGAACAGTTCAGCTGTACTTTAGCACATCATACTCAGAGACAGTCATTTGAGCCTTGAAAGAAAAAAGCTGATGGGCAGAATAATTTTTTTAATGCAAAAACATTCTTTACTATTTAATCAAATGTTCTACTTACTAATAATTTATTTTGGGCATTAAAATTAATTATTATATTTCAGCCTTTCAACAAACCTGTGATATGGGCACTACCAGCATTATTTCCATTGTATAGATGAATAAACTGAGCCACAGAGAAGTTAAGGGTCTAGCCAATGGTCATCTACCTATGTTGGGTCAGGTAGGATTCAAATTCAGCACTTCTCTGCTTCAAGACCAGGACTAGTTCTGGTATGCTATGTAGTCTCCTCTGGATTACCAATTTCCACATTGGTAGGTGAAAATGATTCAATACCCAAACTAAATTTAACCTAATCTCATCTTCCTTAAATAATTTAAGATGGCCACAGACTCAAAGAATTCAAGAGTTGGAAGGAATATCAGTGATTGTCTAGTCCAACCAATACAAGAAAGGAATGCCTGTTATAACATACTAGATAAGTGGATAACCAGCCTCTTCCTCAAGACTCCAAGAAGGGGGCCACCCAGTTCTCCAAGGACCCCATTACTCTTTTGGACAGATCTAATTGTGAGGAAATTTCCCCTGACATAATACTTAAATCTGTAACTCTGCTCCTCATTCTACCCATTGGGGCTAAATCTTGAGCCTAGTCCTTCCTCCCCAAGACACTGGTGTTGTTGGTGTCGAGTCTTTTCAGTTGTGTCCCACTCTCTGTGAACTCATTTGGGATTTTCTTGGAAAGACCCTGCAGTGGTTTGCTATTTCCTTCTCCAGCTCATTTTACAGATGAGGAAACTGAGGTAAACAGGGTTAAGCGGCTTGCCCAGGGTCATAGTAAGTGTCTGAGGTCACATTTGAATTTAGGTCCTCTTGATTCCAGGGCATTCAAATACCTTCAAATTCACGTTCCTGTTAAGTCTTCTCCAGGATCTCAGTCTTGTCTGGTCCTCATCATGAAGATTAATTATCATTGTACTATCAGTATATGAAAACACCAGTAAAGAGAGGTTTCCAGTTGACAGAATGGTAACTAGTTAACTGGGTCAGGTGTTCGTCTGTGTGAAGCGATGGAGGGTTAGATTCTTCCTAAAGGCAAAAGAAACTACCAGATGATATCACACAGTAGCTTTCAGATACTACTAATAAACCAAAAATACTATACAGCAGTATCTTTTTAAAAAAAAATGCCTTTTAACAACAATAGTGAGTATCTATTTGTTTTGGCCACCTAAGGAGGAATAAACTCATTTTTCAAAGCACACCCAGAGGAGTGACATGGTGTGCTAATGGGAGGACCACACATAATTATAATAAGAGTTGATGCCTTGAAGCGCTAAGTTCTAGTGTCAGCTGTAGAAACTGACAGACTGTCCTTGTCTGTTCAATTCAATCCAACAAACACATACCAAATATGTGTGCAGGGAACTCTGTTAGTCACTTCCCTTTAATGATAAGATAGAATTCCTGCCCTCGAGGAGCTTACAGTTTACTAGGGACCATAAAAGATATAATCAAGTAGGCATAATAGAAATTAGAATATGATAAATACTTAAGAGGCATAAAGTTTTATAGAAGTAATGTTGTTGTGTTTAACAATTCAATCCGTGCAGCAATTATTAAGAATCTGGGGGATAAAGATATAAAGACAACTGTATCCCTGCCCTTGTAAAGCTTCTTGGGAGACTTAAGCAGTACATAAATAGAGTTTCGAATGAAACATGATAAATATATGAGAGTTGTGAACCAGGTGTGAAAGAAAGTCTAAAAAGGACTTAGTACAGGGCAGACTTAGAATAGTGGAATGGAAGAAATGGCATTTGTGTTGGGTTTTTAAAGTATTTAGTAGAGAGAAGCACATATGTATACCTGTGTATGTGAGTGGGTGAGACATTCTGGATATAGAGAAAATGTATGATTAAATCAACCAACAATTATTTATAAAATGCCTACTATATGCCGGGTATTAGAAGAGACAAAGAATGAAGGAAGTCCCATTTTAATGAGGAAGTCAAGAAGTAAAAGTCATAGACCTATAAAAATGTGGGAATACTTGCATGCATATAGGTGTGTGTACAAATGAGCGTATATTTCCATCTATCTATCATCTAGCTATTTACCCTATCCCTACTTCATCTCCGTGACATAGAAATAAAGTAACATTATTCTTTAATTTTCAATCAATATTTTTTTATTTTGAAAATCAATATCTATGTAAACCTAAGCATTTCTCTTTAAAAAAAAAGACTTCTGGTATTAGACACAAAGGAAGACATGATCAACAAAGGGTTTTTCTTGTGCAGAGATCTTTGTCAACCAGCAAGTAAGTTTGTAAAAAAATCTCTCAGCCGTGACAACGTAATTAGATGTTGTGAAGGCTGTGTCAAGTGTCATACACAAAAATGAACTGACAGGAAAGATTTTTTTATAACCCAGAGACTTTCAGTGTTATATTCCACAGTATTTTTCTGAAGATACTTTTGGACAACTGGTGCTTAAAGCAACGTCTTGCAATCACTGTGGCTTTATCTCTCAATAGTATTATACAACATTCTAATGATTTGCACATATCTACGTGAAACAATTATTGACTTGTATTAGGAATAAACCCAAGATTATAGGGCAGATGGGGCTCTCTTCACAGTGAGATGAGATTGTACCAAAGGAAGTCTTCATAAAAAGACAAATAAGGGAATTCATAAATACTTTGAAATCAGTCATTTCAGAGATAGGTAGCCCTCCTGACCAAGACTAAGCTCAATGTACTGGACTTGGAAGTCTTTCTCTTATTCATTAACTCCATTCTACTTCACCAATGTTGAAAAAAATCACTGATTTTTTTATCAGTGACTTGAAGAAATTAAACATGCTTAGCCAATTTGTAGATGATGCATAGCTAATGTCACAGATTGCAGAATCAAGCTTCAAAATCACCTCAAAAAACTGGGATGCAGATCAAGACAACCAGGAAGAAGTTGAACAGGGATAATTATAAAATTCTACATTTACCTTCATGGAGTCAATTGTATAGGTTCAGAAAGGATTTGAGTACCTTGGCAGACATTCTTAGGATTATATAAAGGGTTCTAGATTTGAAGTCAAAGGTTCTCTAGAAGCCATACAAAAGACTGATTTTTTTTTAAGATAGTTGAACTAGATAGCTGAAGTGCCTTTAAACTCTGGAATTCTATGATTCGGTGATTCTAGGTCAAATCCCTGACTCTGATGCGTATTAGCTTTATGACCTTAGAAAAGTGATTTCCCTTCTCTTGAGGTAATGTGCAATAGTTACCTCATCTGTTAACTGAGAGACTTGGCCTAGAAAATTTCCTGTGGTCTTTTTTAGCTCTACATCTATGATTTGGGGATACAATTCATATAAAACACCAGCAGGATGAAGCTTCTAAAAAAACATGTAATAACATTTACACAATATTCATTGAACTAGACATTTCAGATCACAGGACAAGAGCTTGCTACACCATAGCTGGAATACCATATTTCCTTCCTAGCACTGAACTTTTAATTTCATTTTGTAAAGGAAGATTTATTTGGTCCTCTATTGTCTTCCCTAACATATGACAAATATAAATTTACACTTTGTTTTATGTGGCATCAAAGATTAAAGATAAAAGACATAATGTTAAGTAAACATAGAAAATATTTTATGAAGGGTATACCCTCAGCTTTCCATAAATCTGAAGTTTACTTCATCCCTGCAAGACCCCACATTCTTTAAAATAGTTTTTCATAGATATTTTTTTCAACATGTCCCAAATTCCCTCTGAATTCTTCCCCTTCCTCCCTTCCAGCAAGCCATGCTATAAAACAAGAAAATGATTTAAAGAAAAAGAGGACGAGGAAAAAAATCCACAAATACAATGGCCATATTGAAAAAAAAATCCAGCAATGTATGTAATATTTCACAGCCATAGGACACCACCACCCCTCTGCATTATAATAGATGGAAGTATCAGCTTATATTTCTTCTTTGAGCAGGCCTTATGTTTTATAAGGATCAATGACAAATTAGAATGTACTCACAAAAGCACAGACTAATTGGATCAGAGATCTCAGGCTGGAAGGGGTCACAACTTGTCAGAACAGGAAGCAATCTCAGTGGCCCTTTGGTCTAATGCTTATTATTTGAATAAAGGCAGCCAGAACTGAAGGTCTTGCAAACTACTGACATACAGGTAGGAGGTGAAGGGATATTTAGCCTGGGGGAGAGAAAAAGAAGAGAAGAGAGAACAGCTGTCTTTAAATAATGCCAAGAGTTTTCATGCTAAGCAGACTTATTCTGGGCCGCTTTATCAGATAGAACCAGGACCAAAGGGTCAAAGCTAAAAGGAATCTGATTTCAATTCAATAGGCAATAGAATAAACTTAAACCCAAATAATAAGGAAAAAAGGAATAAATCCTATTCAAATTTCAACTATTTTTTCTTCTTTCTAAGGAACTAGAGCAACCTAACAACGGAACAATTAGGTAGAATCATATTGTTGCCCATTAAGTGCAGAAGACATTAGTAAGCTCTGTAGAAGATTTAAAAAAAAAAATATACAGGCCTTGTCTTCCCTGAGTTCTTAATTTAGCATATCATAGTGTTTCTACACAGCCCGGAAATAGTTCTATGTCATTGCACAGTTCATAAATGGCAGAATCAAGGTGAAATTTATCTCAACAGACCAGAACACTCAGTTCTATCGTAAGGAATAGATTTGTCCCTGCCTCGAGTAGGAAATCCTCCTATCCAGCAGAACTCTCTCACATAGAACCTCAATACCTAAAACATCCTGCAAGAGCTCAGAACAGTTGGTATCACTGCAGACATGCAAATGAATGTAACATTTTTCTAATCTTATCTCCCTACCCCCAAATTAGGGGAAGAAAATCAAGTTTGGCCCCATTTTCTTACTTACTTGGAAAGAATATGCACGATGGCAAGTCTCACTTCTTAAATCAAAAACTTTATTTTTGCATAAATGTAATATGCTTGCTCTTCTCTAGAACAATGTGTCTGGCTGCTTCTTTGATGTAGGGAGGGCAAGGGACAACGACTCAACACTAGCCATCTTCTTCTATCTCCCCTGGACTGACCGTGCTGGGCTTGGGGAGACAGATGCTTCCAAGTCTCCAAAAAGTATTGTCAAGAATGTGTTCATATTATGGTCTTTCTGTCTTTGACCTCCTTAGGGTGCATGGATGGGTGGGGGTATCATGTATCTCTTTTTGCTTTGTTGAATTTCAGTGGCACCGCAAATGAATACAAGATGTGAAGCCAAGAAGACTCAAGTTCAAATGTCCTTCAGACATTTATTAACTTTGGGACTTTGGGAGAGACATTTACCTGTGTCTCAGTCTTCCCATCTCTAAAATACGGATAATAATATCACCTTATATCGTTGTGGAGAAGATCAAAAGAGCTAACATGTAAAGTCCTTGGCAAACATTAGCATTATACAAATGCTATTATTATTATTAATTGCTTCTCAGTAATTTTTCTAAAAAGCAAATATTAGGCAATACTGTACTCAAAAACAGAGATCAATGTAAAAGAAGTGTCCTTTATGCCAAGGGATTCATTAACACACCATACAAGTGCTGCCAATTTGGAAGACACATCATTTCCCCTAAATGCCAAAGGTGCTGTGTTTGCTCATTTTAAAATGAATATGAAGTAAGGTTAGATTTAGTTTAACAAATATTTTCTAGGTTCCTACACCAAGCAAGGCATTATGGATAAAAAGACAGAAAGAGAATAATGTCAGATTTCAGTTAGAAGGGATACAAAGTATAAAAAAAAGAACCAGAAAGAACCCCAAAGTAATTTGAGAAGGGAGATTCTAAGGGGATCAGGGGAGTTGCATGATGGTGGTAGCATCACCTGAGCTGAGTCTCCCAGGAAAATAAGGATTCTAAGAAGCTGGAAGCAAATAGGGGGTACATTCAAGGGATGGGTGGGAGGAGGCAGCCTTTGCAAAGGCAGAGGCAGAAGATGAATCAATTGGATTAAAACAAAATTCCCCAATTTTGCCTGATAATACAGATTTCAGTCAGTGCATAAAGGTATAGTGCAATGATGACTTTCTTCTCTGTCATCTACTTCCATTTGAACAACTAGAGAAAGCAGTATTTCTCCTCCAAGGCAGGAGTGAAGTTGCTAATTGAGACCCAAGGGTGGAATGAGGGTGGGGTGGGGAAGAGAAGATTTGTGGGAAGGACAGTGATACCAGAGACTTCTGGAGAGCTTGGTTTTCATTTGTGATGGAACATGTGGGGCAAAAAGATATTTTCTTTGCCTAAGAAGTGGGAGAAAGGAGATGGAGTTGGGATGAGGTCTGACTGGTAGTACTACAGATAGGAAATTTTCAAAAGAAACAACACGGAATTGGGGAAAAGGAAAATAAAAATGTCAACCTGTCCACCCTGCAATTAGCAAGAAGCATCAGAAGGGAACATTAGCCAGGCAATCCCTCATATTCAAAACTGTGAGTTTCAAATCTATTTCGAACAAATGATTGGTAATTCAAGGGCTTACTCCTTTTCTTCATTGAAATACAATTTTCTTTTGCCACATTGTGATCTGTGTAGGGATCAGAGAATCAGAGATATTGAGCTGGAAGGGTCTCCCCTTTTTTTTTTTTTTACTGATTAAGTACTTGAAGGTCAGGAAGAGTCAGTAACATGATATATATATATATATATATATATATATATATAGATAGATAGATAGATAGATATAGACATAGATATAGATATATAGATATATTTCTCTATCTCTATCTATATATGTATACACACATTTTATATATATACATATACATATACATATATATATACAGAGAGAGAGAGAGAGAGAGAGAAAGAGAGAGAGAGAGAGACTTACTCACATTAGTCTATTAAATTACTATGGCAAAAACTACAACACAAGAGTGAAAGTTTCTCAGTTGAACCCAGACTTTATAACCCATATCACTTTCTAAGACATTCACCCATTCATTCACACCCCGTCCGTAATAATGTGATCACAGTAAAAACATATATTTTTTAAATGATTCATAGTTCTTGAGGCAGTTGATAGTAATGACCAAGCTGACACCCTCAATCACAGCTATTTCCCTATTATAGCTGCAGGCATGGCATAGCGACACTTTGGAAAACCCAAGACATTGGTGGGTAGGCTCAGGCAATTGCACAAGCGCTGCATTTATCAGAGAAAAAGAATTCAAAACATCAAGGGTAAAAGTTCCCTAAGCAAATCAATACATAAATTAGTTTTTCTATTGCAATCTGTATATTTCATGAGATAATAGCTGCCCTCTGAAATGTATGTCTAAGTGTTAATACTGCCCAGAATTTGCTGACAGGTTTTGATCAAAAATTTAGATTTTTTTTTACAATTGTGTTTGTTTAAATAAATTTTTTTGAAATTGTTTTTAATTCACCAAAATTTCCCTCTGTGTTGCTCCCCTTTCCCCCTGCCAGTGATACCACTGGCTTTTAAAGCGGACTGGAGCATTTGCTGGCGTTGAGTTATTTTTCAGTTATGTCCAACTCTCCCTGACTCCATATTGAGGTTTTCTTGGCAAAGATATTGCAGTATTTGCCATTTCCTTCTCCAGTTCATTTTACAGATGAGGAGACTGAGGCAAACAAGGTTAAGTGACTTGCCTAAAGTCACACAGCTAGTAAGGATCTGAGGCTGGATTTGAACTCAGGACAATGAATCTTCCTGATTCCAAGCCCAGTGCTCTATCCACTGCAGACCAGTTCGTTATCTTAAAAAAAAATAAGTAGCTCGCTTGAGAGGGTCACTATGTTGTAGTGGAAAGACCACTGGATTTAGAGTCAGGTCTAGTTTAGAATTCTGCCTCTGACAGTTATTTGTTACGTGAACAAGGCCAAGTTACTTGACCTCTGCGTCGCATTTTCTTCATCTGTGTAATGGGAAGAGTAATACCTAAAATGCCAACCTCACAGGTCTATTATGAGGTTCAAATGAAATAATAATCTACTTCAATGGGACTAGGATCCCATCTCCAAATTATGCAGATTGCAACCAACCCATGACTTCCACTCTCACACCACTCTTGTCCATGTTTTCCCATAGATTCTTCTTTGGGAGGGATATCCACCCAACATACTGGGGGCCTTCTTATAGTATTCTTGACATTGCATGAACATCAATGGAGCACATCCCTAATGCTAACTACATGACCAGTTCACCTTTTCCCCCCAGTTACATATCTGATTATAGTTAACAGGAGGCAAGCTTAATATTTAATTACTATTTTAGTAATAATTACAATTAAGTGCTTTCTATGTGCCAGACACTGTGCCAGAGTGTTGTAGATACAAAGAAAGGCAAAATATCTCTCTCATCCGCCAAGGTTCTTTCTTGCACTTTTTACTCTACTTGGTGCCCTCACCAGGTTCCATGGTTTCACCTTTCATCTCTGAGTGGATGGCTCCCAGATCTATGCTTTTGGGCCCAACCTCTCTCCTGAGGATCAACCAAATTATCTCTAACTGCCTAATGACTATTTCAAAAGGAATGTTAAACTCAACATGGCCAAAACTGAAAACACCATCTTTTCCCCAGACCTCCCATCTTCTCCACCTTCCAAACTTCTCTATTTTGTTAAGTGGACACAATCACTCTTCTAGTTACCTACATTTGCAACCTTGGAGTTATCATAAACTCCAGACTTTTCCATCTCACATACCCAATCAGTCACCAAATCATTTCTACCTCCATGATACCCTTCATATACCCTTCCATCTATCCACAGACTCAACACAGTAGCCCAAGTTTTCATCACTTCTTGCCTAGACCACTCCAGTAACCTCTATGTTTGTTTCCCTCCTCCCTCAATTTATTCTCCATATAGCTGACAAAGTGACTCCTTAAAGTGCATTTCTAACCCTTGCTTAATAAACTCCAAAGGCTTTCTATTGCCTCTAGGAGGGGGTGGGGGGAGTTCCTCTGTTTAGCTTTTAAAGCCCATAAACACCTCACCCATGCCTCCTTTTCTAGTCTTATTATATATTAATCCTCTTGATGAAATGACGGTTCAGCTTTTCCACCTCTCAGAATCCCTTATTTCCTTCAAAATTCTAAGAAGTAATAACTTCTACATAACTTTCCCCATGGCCCAAGCTGCTAAGTGCCTAGTTTAATGAAGGTGGGAGAGTGGCAATCATAGAGTAAGGTTCATAGAGGATTCAAATCCTACCTCAGACATTTTTCATCTATGTGATTCTGGGCAAGTCACTTAAACTCTTGGGGGCTCAGTTTGCCTATTGGTATGATGGGGGAGTTGGACTCAGCCTTCAAGTACCCTTAAAGTTCTAAATAAATTATCCTATTAGCTCTAACCTCACTCCTCAAAAAAAATTTTATTTGTATATTTTGTATCTACTCATTTATACATGTTTCCTCTCTATTTAGAATGGAAGCTCTATGAGGGCAAGGGTCATTTCATTTTTTTATCTTTGTGCTCCCAGTGCCTGCCATAGAGTAGGTATTTCTAATTCTTGTTGATTTTGCTGATTGATTCCAGGCATGGGCATGGTAGAATTTATTGCACAAGACTGGGAAACAGTTATCAGCTCAGTCTAGCTATGACACAGAGGTCTTGAGGAGAGTAAAGCAAAATTATGTTGGAAAATTGGGTTAGAGCCAGCTTTAGATGACCTTAAATTCCACCAAGAGTTTATATTTTGTGTTATAAATAGGAGGGATTCTTTGAAGAGTTTTGAGCAGGAAAGTAATGAACATTTTCATTAGAAAGATTACTATGATCTCAAAAGTCACTACGTGGACATATCTCATTGGAGAGGTGGGACCATAGCTCAAGAAAATAAAATGGTCAGGATGGATAGATTTAGGAGTCATTCCCATACAGACAGTAATTAAAGTCATAGAAATGTGTGAGATAGTCAAAGGAGAATATAGAGACATAAGAGGAAGAGGCTCAGCAAATACACACATTTATTAAATATTTGTTAATATCTGTGTTGACCATGGATCACAGAACTCAAAATAATTTCTGAGCTGGAAAGGGTCTCAGAGGCCTTCAAATGAAACTTATAGTGGACCTAGAGTCAAGTCTACAACATACCTCAAAAATGGTTATTCAGCCTTCACTTCAAGACTTCTGGTGAGAGACATAGAAAGGCAATTTCACAAACTACAGTTCTCCTAGGAGGTATGATGAAGCAGCTTAATGTTTGTGTGTGTGAGAATCACAGAATTTGTAAGCTGAGACTAGACTTTGAAGATCGATGCATCTAACCCTCTCATTTTTAGACGTGGAAAATGACTCAGATTTGGGGAGACCTGCCCGATCTCAATAAAGTAACTGAGGAGGGAATTTGGAATAGAATTTAGCAATTTTATTTATTTTTATTTATATTTATTATGATTGTTATATTTATATTTATTACAATAAATAATTGCTGAATAAATGGTTTGAACGAATGTGGTCCAGAATAACATTGGCTAGAATGGCAATTAAGTTGATGCTTTCAACCTTCTCAACTTACTTCTGTAGATGAATATCAAAAACAATCTCTGAGTACCTTGGAAACAAGAACGAGTGTCTACTTTCTGCCAGCTATGTATAGCGTTGGCTTTTCTTTCACTTCTGTGTTGAGTAAAACATATAAGTGCAACTAGAATTGGTGGCAGTGAGGTTGTATACATACTTTACATATTGCATTATGCCTTCAATACCTAAACAAATTGTATAATTGCTCCAGTTGTATTGTGAATATGAGAAACACCAGCTACTATTTACACTGCAGGGCATGGAAGTATTAAGTATTAAGAAGATAAGAGACAGTTGATCCAAGTCATTAAATCAGTCAGTGCAGGAGTTGGAAATGGAACCCACTCTCTGGGTACCCAGTCTGGTGCTCCATCAACTTAGTACACCCTACTTCCTATATTAAGGGAAGGCAGATGGCAGACTGATTCTAGTGCATCAGCTCTGATGGGAACTGGCAAACACTCTCCTTTTAAAGGGCAATTTATTCATTAAAACCAAATTGACTGTAAAGCCAGTTTTCATAATTTCCCAAATTAGCAGAATTTTTTTTGAAAGTTGAAATGATTTTGAATAAAGAAATGAAAAAATCTAAAACTTTGTATCATTAAACATCTGGCTATGCCCCTCAAGTCACAAGTGCACCCAAGTTAGTAGTTCTCCACCTCCTTGTTTTTTTTCTGTTTTGCCAGGCAATAAGTGACAATGAAAAGCAAGAGAAAGACATGAAAGAAACTTAAGAAATGCTCTATAATAAACAAGTAATCCCTCTGAAGAGATCAGAAAAAGCCACCTTGCCTAATGAAGGGTGTATCAGACTTGCATTCAGAAAAATTTCATTTCAAATCCTATCTCCAAGCCCTATTTGCTATGTGACCATAGGCAAGTGACCATTTTTGAGCTTCAGTTTCTTCATCTGTACAAGTGGGGTAATAATACCTTAGCATACTTATTTTATAAGGTTGTTGTATGGCTTGAATGAGATAATATAGTTAAAGTACTTTGCAAGACTTCAAATACTAAATAAACTCCAAAAGGTTTTGAAGATGACAAGTCAATATCATTTACAGTTTATAAAATGAAATGTCTTTCTTTTAGGTATTAAAGGATAAGTAAAAAAATCAAGAAGAGGCACTGACCTCCTTCTAGTAAACTCAAAATTTCCCTGATATCTATAGGCCACAGCTAGAAATCTAAAATTTTACTTTAAAAAAAAATAGCTATCATTGATTAAAGATAGGCAGTGTGGGATAGAAAGCAAAGAGGTGGTCTCAAAGTATGAGGACATATTGGCTGTGTGACCTTCGGTAAATGGCTTAACTACTCAGTGTTCTATTTCCAAGACCATAAACCTGCAGAGAAGAGCAGATCAGACCTAACATTGACAGTGTTTCCTCACCTGAGAGTTCTGTGTACCAATGAAATTACAAGTATATTCCTTATCTCCTATTAACAATCACTTTCTTGACCATCATCACAGTGGTGATGATTAAATTTCTATAGAACCGATAGATTTCCAAACTATAGATCATTCATTTCAGTTGTGTCTGATTCTTCATGAACCATTCGGGGTTTTCTGGGCAAAGATAGTGCAGTGCTTTCCCATTTCCTTCTCCAGCTCATTTTACAAAGGAGGAATCTGAGGCAAACAGGGTGGAGTGACTTACCTGGGGTCACACAGCTAGGAAGTGTCTGAGATCAGATTTGAACTCAGGAAGACTCATCTTCTGGACTCCAGGCCTAGTATTTTATCCACTGTGCTAAAACCTCACTACCTCTCTGTGAGGTAGGTGTTCATAGTATTTCCATTTTACAGATAAGGAAATTAAGGCTCAGCCAAAAAGTGGCCTGCTCAGGGACACACTGGTGGTAAATGCCGGAGGCAGAATTCAAGCTCAGGACTTACTAACTCCATCTCCACTGTTCTTTCCACTGCCCATTTGGCTCTAAGTTAGGTCTAGAAATATTACCTGGATGTTACTATCTCCAAGACTTTCCTTCTACTCTACCAACCATTGAATAACTTGATAGATACATGAGGCATTGATGGAATGTACCATGGCTAATCTAAATTCCACACCTCCCATGGTATTTTGCACACAGGAGGTGGTCAACAAGTATCTATCCATTGTGTCCATAAAAAAGAAGTTGCCTTAGGCGGTAGCTTCGTCCACATCTCCAGAGGTCTTCAAGAAAGTTTTGAACACCAACTTGCCTGGTTTATCCTCAATCTGTAAACCTCAGTTCACATCTTTCCTTCTTCATAGAGTTTCCAGGAAGGGTCCAATGCAATCTGATGCCCTTTTTCTCTGATATGCCATAATGTTTCTAGTCTCAACAACACATTTTCTCATGTATATTCCTGTAAGATTCTCTATTTCATATACATTAATTTAATTTCTTTTAACAAGTATGCAAGCTGTATATGGGCAGAGTCCATTAAATATGTCTCTGAGGGAAAATTATCTCAGAATTACAGCAGTCCCAAAGTAGAACATGCTGCCTAGGTACGTGGAGGGTTCTTTACTGGAAGTCTTCAAAATGAAAACTGGATGATCATGTATTGGGGATGTTTTAAGGGCAAAGAGACTCTTTATTTAGGTATAGTTCCAACCAGAGGGACTCTGAGATACCTTCGAATTCCAAGTCTGTGATAGTTACAGTCCCATGTTATGATTCCATTCAGAGGAAAGAAACAAGGAAAGGAACAGAAAGGAAGTAGAAACAACAATAACCCTTAGTGTGCAGTTTGAAAAGTTAATTATCCTTGGTTGCTAAAACTGTTGATGGATGTTGAGAAGCAGAAAATTCCAGCCATGCATTATATTAAACTATAAATAATGTGGGAAAATATCATTAAGGGGGAAAAAAAGAAAGAATTGGTTGACACTTGACATTTAGCCATTTTCTCAGCAATACTTCAGCAAATAGACCAGGAAATACAAATTTATCTTCCCACGTATTTCTACATGAAAGCAATCAGCCTTGGCAGGGCATGTGAAAACTTCCTAGACAAAGTTGGGCTGATGGAAATTAAGTGGGCCTGTAGAAATGTACACACATTTGATAATGGCTTTCCTTTTCCACGTTTAACAGAGACAGTCCAGTGGGTTTTCCATTGCACAGAAATACAAATATCATCAGCCCTAATTATGTTCCCTGAATACAAAATCAAGCCTGAAAATGAGCTCATTAGAAAGGGCAAAAGAGGAATATCTCACCAGAAGGTCATCGACTGCAATGATAAAGAAACATCAAAGGGCTTAAGAAATAATTTATGTCCCTAAGGAATAAACTTCAGTGAATGTTTTAAGATCCACATGCCATCCCAAACAATCATGGGCAGAAATGAAGGAGAGGTGGCTTTGTTGGAAGAAATCATGTCCCTCCTCAGAATCAGACAATGGATTGTACCTAGTTTGATTCCCCCCCGAAGGTACCCTCCCCCTCTTACTTCCTCCATGTGTTCAAAGCCTTCTAGTTCTTCAAGGTCAAACTTGAGTTGACCACCTTTTCTAGGAGCTCCCCAGCTATTAGTGATCTCTCTAGGCCCATCCTTTATTCCTATCATATTCTAAGCTATATTAGAGTTATTTAAATATGTCTATCAGCTCTCCTACTAGGTCAAATGATACTAGATCAAAAAATACTTATAAAGTATTTAATATAGCCCCTGACATAGAGTTGATGCTTAATAAATGTTTATTCTCATATTTAAATACATAAATTCAGTAATATAAGATATATATCATAGTTTAGATTTTGAAGTGAAGGTCAGGTTATTTATTAAATAGAGGGATGGACTAGGAGTCAGAAAGAACTGTTTTCATACTCAGCTTCTAACATTTTAGCTGTGTTATTATGACCATAGGCATCTTGACGGCAGGGACCACCTTGTGCCTCTTTCTTTATCCCCAGAGCCTAATGCAGTACCTGGCACATACGTAGCAATAGTAAATATTTGCTGATTGACTAAAATTGTGCCAAGAAGAAGGAAGAAGGTTGGGTTTATCACCAAAGGACCTGTGTTCCAACCCTACTTCTGCCACTGCCAGGTATGTGACTTTGAGCAAATCTTTTCACATCTTGTGTTCTCCAAGGTCCCTTCCAGCTCTACATCCTATTATGTCACTTCTCTGAGACTCGGTTTCCTAACATTTACAAATGGGAGTAATATCGGTAATACATACTTCACTGGTTTAGAGGGAGACATAATCAATCACATAAAGGCAATGGAGAGGCATATGGCAAGCACAAGCAATGTACAACTTGTTACAAACAAGGAATTATTCAGGACAAGGGAAGTAAAACATATCATCAAGGAAACACTTAATTGAAAGACAGACCAGTCAGGTAGTGAGAGTGAGAGATATCCAATGGACAGTCTGAGGGCTCCACTGAAATCCCAATGATCCTAAGAAAAATGAAGGAATGTCCCTAGTACAATGGATCCCCAAGGTGTATTTATAGGAGGAGGAAGAGTAAAGGAGAGTCCAGCATGCATAGGTTAGCTGCAATACTCAAGGTGATATCTAAACTAGATATCTGTTATTTTTATTATTCATCAATACTCAATTTTCTTATAAGCATCATAAATTATATTTGGGAATACCAACAGGAAAAAAAAGTACATTTGATGTGGCTAAGTAAATTTATTATTTTGTTTTTTTCCCTTGTGGAGGTAGTTTAGGGATTAAATTTGAAGTGTTTAAAGTATGAGAAGATAATGGAAGTGTTACTATTGCATGGATTTCATGTCTTTCTCTAGAAATATATAAAATGAACCAGATGGATTTTTTTTTTTGATCCTGATAATAACTCCAATTAGATTGAAAGGTGTTTGATGGAAAGGATCATAGAATACTAAAATTGGAGATGACCTTAGAAATCCTCGGGTCCAGATCTCTCATTTTGTAGACAAGGAAATCAGGGTCCTGAAGGCTGAAGTGATTTGCTCAAGATAATAAGTGGCAGGGTGAGAACTTTGATCACTGATCTTCTGACCCTTCATCAGTGCTCTTTACAATTCCCTCGGATACCTCCAGGAATGTTCTTTTTTCTTCTTGTCTTTGTTCTGCAAGGGCAGCTAATACTATACATTGAATATAGGATGTAATCTTTACATGCTCATTGGCTGAATACATGATAAAGAGTTAAAAGTAATTAGAAGATAAGATAAGGATTCATGATTTAAACTGCTCGATGACAGTCACTTCAATTAAGAGTTTAGAATGCTCATTAACCAATCTGAAGAACCATTAGCAATGGAAAATAAAGAGAGTGAAAATAAGGTATTGAGGAACAACATATTACAATTAAATTAATGGGGTTTGGGGAGGATCCCTGGAAGTTCCTGCAGCTTCTGCCTCTCCTTTATAATGTCATGGTTCTAATTTACCTCATTTATATTAATGAATGGTGGATTGCACAACTATTAGCATGATTGAAAATTACACTAATGCTCTGTAAATCTACCTCTAATTATTATGATTAATGAGAAGTTGATCATCTTGGACCAGATTAACAACCAAAAGCAACTGAAAGAAGGCAAAAGAGCTTTTTCTTGCTAAACCAGGTCTTTAGTCTTTTTTATTTAATGAAACCTGAGCCATCCACTTAGCAATGCTACCCACTAATTCACTATAACCATCCATTTACATAGATTTACATAGATTAAACTTTCTCACATTTATGTATTTATTGGAAATGATTATTTTAAAGTACATTAAAATATAGCCTCATTATTGCCTTTGTACCATTCTAATGTTCCAGGATGTAACTGAATAATAGCATCAATGCTCCTGCTTGTTTCTGCCATCTCCCAAGCATCTATGGGGGTTGATTTCTACACTAGTTGGGATGAGCTATGCTGATATTCTTAGCATTAATTGTCTGATGGTATTAGGGGTAGGTAGAGAAACTCATATTCATTCTAAACTACTCCAGTAAATCAAGCCTAATGAATAAAGACCTATCCATGAAGTCTTCATGAAAAGAACTATCAACTGTATTCACAACCCTGCTCAGTTGGGAGGCACAATTCCCATGGCTGTCTGCCACTGGGTGAACTCCATTGCTTTTACTGGGGGAAATATTAGTAGTGTCAGGCAGCTGCTGTTGCCTTTGGGCAACAAAATGAAATCCACTTAGAGAGCTCCTTTATACACTTCTCTGAAGAGAACTGTGAGCCATTCTATTTCGCTATATTTTCTTTATGTCTCCTATTTGTAGCAAGAAAGTCTTTTTGGATTTGGGTAACTTCTTGTGTATCAACTCATTGGTCATTGAAAAAAATATTTCACATTTAGAGTATCGACAATAAAATTAAAGTTCATAGATGGTCTAAAACGAATATGATGGGAGCAGCTAGGTGGTACAGTGAGTAGAGCACTGGCCCTGGAGTCAGGAGGAACTGAGTTCAAATATGACCTCAGATATCTGACAAACTTACTAGCTGTGTGATCTTGGGCAAGTCACTTAACCCCAACTGCCTTCCCTTCTCCCCTCAAAAAAATAGTATGATGCAAATCTAGAGTATCAAAGATGAAGCAAACTATCCATCTCTTAACAGATTCATGATAGAGAATGAAATACACATTTTTGACATGGTCAATGTGGAATTTGTTTTCTTGGGCATGAATATTTTTAGAAGGGCTTTGTTTATATATTTTTTCCTAACAGGATGGTGTGTGTGTGTGTGTGTGTGTGTGTGTGTGTGTGTGTGTGTGTGAGAGAGAGAGAGAGAGAGAGAGAGAGAGAGAGAGAGAGGTGGGAGGACAGACAAAGATAGAGACAGAGAGAGCTAGGGATAAGGTTCTCAATAGCCCCAACCTTCCAAAAAACAAAAACAGAATGAAAAGAGAGTCTTTGCAACATTTTTTTAATATCTACATAAAAAGAGAAGTATGTTCTAAAGGAATAGTAGACAGCAGGACAGCTCTGAAAATTACATGCTAAATTTACTATATACTACACAGTAAACATACAAATACATAGAATAATGTCATATAAAATCCTTTCTTTTTTCTTTTCAACTATGTATATAAAACACATTTTATTTAGTGTTAAGATCATAACAAAAAAAATCAAGGATAAAGTAAATAATGAAACCAGGTAATTCTTAAGACTGCCTGCCTCACGGTGGAAGTGGAAAGGGGCCTCTCACAACTAAGGGCCATTTTCAATTTTTTTAAACCATTCCGTTTACCACCATGGCCAAGGGATGCATCATCTTGTAGCTAACCTCCCGGTGATGATATTCTATGTACTTCCTTTGTCCAGGTCAGATCATCTCTAGGATCTCCTTCAGTTCTAATATTTCATGATTTCATTATGCCCAGGGTAGTGTAACATTCTAATATTTCAATTAATCTGTGATCTCACTGATGTGAGCGTTCTCTTTGATGAAACAGATCACAATTATTCCATGACTTCTTATATTTAGGTCTTCTAAAAGACAGACTCACAGAATGTTAGAGGTCAAAGGGATCTTGGAGGTCACCTAGTCTCATGTTCCCATTTTACAGATGAGGCCCAACTGGTGATGTGACTTTCCCCAAATCACAGAGCTAACAAGTTACAGAGCCCCTTCTGGAACCCAGTTCTGCTTTCATGTCTAATGTTCTTGCTAGTTCACTAATGTCTGTCTGTCTGGAAAGTATCTTTCTCTTGTAACAACATTTTTTTTTCCCAGAAAAGCAAATCTCTTTCTATTTTTATCAATGTTTTCCCATATCAATCCTCAATGGAGGGTCCACTCAACATGCTGAGAATGTTGCTCTAGATCTCATAACATGACCCAGGTACCAGTGTTTCATGCAGCCAATCCATTTGTTTCTTCCCTCACTCTCCCTACAAGACCAGCTTACCTTCTCCAGTTGTATATCTCTGAGGCTGCATGATGACTTCCATGCTAAAACTTTTTTTTTATGTCCATTATTTTATTTCCAGAGCCCTCTGTGTAAGCTACATTTTCCCCCCCTCAGAGACTGTTGAATTTCATGATTCATACTTCGAGAACATCACCAGGAGTTGTTTTTGGGGTGTGTGTGTGTGTGTTTAAAGTGTGGTGAAGTTTTGTGTATACTCTGGTTTCGAGGATCAGTTTGTGGTTGCCGACACTGTTGTCCTATCTCCCCATTGTGAGCTGCCCCATTTTTTTTCATTTCCAATTCTTGGCCCAGCTCACCATCCATCTGCAGGGCACTATCTGACTGACAGACTCGATGGGCTGTCCATTCCACTGCCCATGGACATGTATATAAACTCTGCATTCATCTTATATATGTGTATGTTATAACTATCAGAGTGTAAGCTCCTTGTGGGCATCGAAGAATTATCCCCAGCACCTAGCACAGTGACTTATACATAATAAACACCGAATAAGTGGTTATTTTTAAACAAAAACAAATCCTAGTGCCCGTATTAGTCTATCTTTAAAACATTATTAGCTTGTAGAATTCAGGGACTACATTTAAGAAATTCCACTTTAGAATTTTTGGATGATGCTTTCAAGGAATAAATGTCAGATGCCTAATAAAGATGATAACGCATTATCATAATTATTACCATTATAGAGGCATAATGGATATAGGGCTGATCTTGAAGTTAGAAAGACTTGGGTTTAAATTATACCTTGGATAATCACCAGCTACATGGTGATGGGCAAAATATTTATCCACACGGGCCTCACTTTTGCCAGCTGTAAAATGGGAACAAAAATTTGCCCCATCCTTATAGTGCTATTGTCAGGTTCAGGTGAGATAATATGTGTTAAGTGCTCTGCAAACTTTAAAACCCTATAAAAGTTAATCATTATTATCTTCAACAAAAGCCCTTTGGATTTTAACATTGACAGTGCCCGTCACTTGATCTTCAAATATCATCTCATTTCTTAGAATCTCTAATTTCCTTAAAGTCTCAGGTCAAGACTATGAGAAGCCTTCTATGGGAAGCCACCTTTGATGCCCTCACCCTCCATTGGCTTTTACCTACTTTACACACCCAGAGAGAGAGACAGAGAGACAGAGAGACAGAGACAGAGAGAGACAGAGAGAGAAAGACAGAGAGAGAGAGAGCTTATATCTGTTTTGTATCTTTTTTCGTATATAGCTATGTATGTACAAGTTGTCTCACCCAATAGAATGCAAGCAAGCTCCATTAGGTCAGTGTCTATTTTACATTTTTCTCTGATCCCCTTGATTGAATGATTGATTGACTGATAGCATTTGACATTGACCTAATGACAATTTATGTGAAATAGTATAAACATGACCCCTATCTTAGAGTCAAGGAAACTGAGGAGGAAAGAAATTAAGTGATGCATGGGAGTAACAAAGTTTGCCCTGGAATATGGGTCTTCCAGCAAACAGAATCATGGAACATAGGAGCTTGAAGAGGGATCTTAGAGATCACCTAGTCTCATGTCTCCATTTTATAGCTCAGGGTTTCACTTGTTGATGCTGATGCCCCAAATCACAGAGCTAACAAGTATCAGAGCCCCTACAAGAACCCAGTTCTGCTTTCCTATCCACTAGTTAGTGTTCCTTCTCATTCACTATCATCTTGAAACTTTCTCTCATAACAACTTTTTTTTTCAGACAAGATCTATAATTTCATAGCAAAGGAAACTCTTCATGAGGAAATCCCCTCCACCAATGCTAATCAGTACTAACTCTGCAGCTCATGATGTGGTCTAAGATAGTTGCCTAGGGAAATAAGCATTTAATATTTGCCCATGGTTACAATGTTACAGCTATCACTTCCACATCATGACTTTTCCCATTGTGGATTTGATGTATTGGCATACATGATGGTTGGCATAAGAAATGAGATGGAAATTTTGGGGGAGTTTTGCTGAAACCACAGATAACATGTGAAGGCCAGCAGATGACATAGAAAAAGTTTAGAAGCTCAGAAATGCATAAAATATATAATATTCTACAAAATCAATATATTTTACCTTAAATACCATAGGTACAATTAATTTTTTAAAGTTAAAATAAGAAAATAAAATTATGTGGATTTTCCAGGTTGCAGGGCCACTATGCCCCTAACCCCCTTCAATGTGGAAAGGGTAACTGCATGTGTTGGACTTGAACCTAGGTCTTCCTTGATTCTTGAATCTAACTTTCTAGATCCAGTACCTCAGGCTGCCTTTTAACTGAATTGGCCAATTAACTGAATATTGGCATTCTTGATTAAAATGACCACTCGATAAGAAATGTTTTCATTTCTCTGGGTATATCCTTGGTCTAGCATTTGAGCCTAAAATTACAAAAATTTACTGGGAAAAAAAAAAGCTAAGGATTGGGAGAAATGAAGTGGGGAATTTCCAGATTCCCACTCAAAGCTAACTCATCTTCTGAGAAAAGTGGGCTTCATCTCCTTGACATTTTGGCACATGAATAGAGAAGACTTTGGGCTAAGAGAGGTGTCTAAAACCATCAAAGCCTATCCACAGCCATCTGCTTTCTCCCAAACAGCCAAACACATATTAGTTGTAGGACCTAGGGACCCATCTTACTTCCTCAGACTTCAGTTTCCTTATCTGCCAAATGAGGGGCTGGACTTGATGGGCTCTTAAGGTCTCTTCTAGTTCTTAAACTATGATCATATTGAACCTCATACTAATTTTTCAAAAGTAGCAAAGATATAGGAAGTGGTAGAACTCCAAATAATAGATGAAGAATCCAAAAGAAAAAAAAATAAAAACAAATCCAAAGAGTATTTTAACAATTTTTATAGATATAGATCCATCTAAATATAAAGGAGATTGTTAAAATATTTTTGGAGATAGATACATACATACATACACACATATATACATACATGTATATATGCTTATCTATATCTATAAAGTACATTATTAAGATAGTCTTTGTAATTGCTTTTACATATAAATGATATAATAAATATTAGAGATAGATAGATATACATGTATCTATCAATGTATATAATCACAAGCAGGCTTAGAAGTCCAACTCTGCTTGGAGAGTGGGAGGCAGCTATGGACAAGGCAATTTGAGCCAGGCTTGTTTGTGAGTGCATCTCCTGGAGGGCAGGCACTGCCGTTTATTTTTATCTTTTTTTATTTCTAGTGCACTGCCCTAAAGTTCAGTACCCTGCACACAGTAGGTACTGAATGACTTCGTTGAATTGACTTCAACCATAGGAAGTTTCTTGAAGAGGTTCAAGAAAATTGATGTGTGTGTGTCTTCCACTGTTTCCTCCATTGCTTTCCTAGCAGGGCTACACACCCCAGAGCTCTCCTTTGTCTTATCAACTCCATGATGATGATGCCTATTCATGTTGCCTTGCCTCATTAAGCCTCTGCTATTCCATTTTTCATAGGCAACAGAGAGCAAACAGCAAGGAAATCAAGTTGTTCTACCTCACCAGAATTCCCCCAAATGTGTTTTAGACCTTTGGGGAATAAAAGAAAAAAAAATGGTGAATTACTGGCTTCTTATTTTCCTTGTCAAAAGGACTAATTCAATTCGTAAACATTTATTAAGCATCTACTATGTGCCAGGCACTGTGCTAAGTGCTAGGATTACATTCACCAATGGGCATTTCCAGTATCAGATAGGTAGGGTCTTCAAGAAGCCTTCCTTCCTTCCATACCAAAGTAAATGACTGTGATATTGTCAGTGTTGGCCACTCCCTCTCCCTCTACTGATCACACCACCAACAATGGCTTCATTAAATGGTCTTCATGAGTTCTTGTGGCCCCGAATTTTATTTTATCATAGAGTCCTAGGTTTAGAGCTGGAATGGACTTCAAACACTATCAAGTTGAACTCTCTCGTTTTAAATACGAGGATGAGGCCCATGGGCATAGCCCCAGTACTAAGTCTCTCTGTTCATAATTTTACTATTCCATGGACAGCAGATGTATATGATCTCATAGCTTATATTTATATACAGCTTTAATGTTTGGGAAGTGCTTTATACAAGTGACTTCACTTAGTCCTCCAAACAACGTTGTCAGGTATCTGCTATTATTATCTACATTTTATATACAAGAAAACTGTGGCTGAGAAAGGTCAGTCTCGGAAAAGAAGGGCATTCATTGATGGCTCCCGGTATCCCTCAGATTCCTTAATAACTTTGGCATTATCTCTCTGCCATGTTTTCTGCAGTTGAGTTTTTTATCACTGGATCACAGAATTTAGGACTAAGAGTGACCTTAGAGGTCATGTAGTCTTTCCCTCTCATTTTACAGGTGAGGAAACTGAGGCCCACTGAAGTTATTCAAAGGCACACAAGTAATAATTGACAAAAATCAGATTTGAATTCAGGTTTTGGACTCAAAATCCAGTGTAGTTTTCAGTGTACCACACTACTTCTGCTTTACTCCATTTACATTTATCTCACCCAATGCCTATGATCAAATAGCCCAACAATTCTCGAGCTAGGCCTCTCCTGGAATCGCTACTTTCTGGATATTTTCCAGCCTGCCATTATTAAGACCATGTGGATGGGCAACAACATATAATGAATAGAATATGAGTTCCTTGAGGGCAGGAACTGTTTCATTTTGAACTCTGAATCTCCAGTGGGTACACAGTAGACACTTAATAAATGTTTGCTGATTGACCAACTGTTTGAACAAAATTAGCTTTGTATAGCCATTCTCACCTATACAAATCTTAATTTTTCATAACTGAAGACTATTATGTACCTGGATTCCTCATTTTTTTTTCATGACACATTTTTATAACATTGTCCATGTTAAGGATTATATGCCATTTCAATGGGTTATCTGTTTGTACATCTGTTTCCGAAAGGTATCTGATTTTCTTTGTCCTTGCCATATTCAGATGTGACGTCCACTGAAAAAAAATGCTGGAGTAGGGGCTCTGAAAGCTTTTTTCTCTCCCATCAAGGTAAGCTCTACTGCCTGCAATAATAAGACTTCAACGTAAATGAAATTAAGTTTTGCATGGTAGTTTACTGAAACTAACCATGCAAGGTAAATTTAATTACATTATGGGTTCTGGAACAGAAATATATGATAATAACAGAAAGTCATGGATTTTTTTTAATAGGGAAACTAGGCACCTCAGCGAGTCAGAGGCACCACCAACCCCTTCCTACCTCCCTGCCCTCCCCCAACCCCGCACAGATACACACACACTCACCAGAGTTGAGCCCAGGGAATCATTATTTATTTATTTGCTTGTATGTTTGGAATTTGGATGTCATAGAAAGGTGGCAACATACTTGAGCTTCCCCTCTCTCTCCCTAGATCTGTTGGAGTTTGCTTTTTCAGATTACCTGATTTTTTCTCTAATTACAGGTTTCCCCCTTTTGTGTTATGAAAATGATAAATTCAGAGAGGGCATCCACCCTAGAGAAAGTAACTTCAATTACATAGGGCTATAGTAGAGTCTAGTGGAAAGAAGGCTTAGGGATCCTGGATTCAAATCTTCCTTTTCAAAGAATCCCTCTGGACTTGAGTTTCCTGATATGTAGAATTAGGGGGATTCCAGATCCAAGTCTGATAATCCTTACTTCTGGCTTGTTAACTGTCAGGGGTTTGCCCAGAATTCCATCATAGTCATTTTTTTGTTTGTCATGTGAATAATCCTTAAAATTCCAGATTAAGAATGATTTGATGGAGCAGCTAGGCAATCAATCAATCAACAAGAATTTTTAAGTACCAAGCACTGTGCTAAGTCTTGGACATATAAAGACAAAAAGAAACAATCCATGCCCCCAAGGAGCTTATAATCTATCTCAAGGAGGAAAAAAAATACATGTATACATACATAAGCATATACAAACTATACGCAAGGTATTATTTATTGTTTATTTATTTTTTTGGTATGGGGGAGGCACCAGGAGTTAAGGATATTAGGCTTTGGGCAGAAGGTGGCATTTGAACTGAGGTCCTAAGGAAATGGGAGATTTTCAAAGATGGAGTCAAAGAGGGAGAACATTCAGGCAGTGTATAGAGAGGGAGAGTTCTGTGAAAATAATAGCCTCAGAAGGCCGATCTGGTCTTTAAAGGGCTCTTTACCATACTCAGTCCTTCTCAAAATGTCTGCCTCGATGTGATGCCAATCAAAGCCTGACAAAGTGAGCATCCATTGATGAAAAGAGTCTCTTTTGATGCCAATTAAAGGTTAAGCAGAGTCCTTAAGTATATTATTTAATTATCTCCCTAAGGGACCAAAGGCTTTTCCTCTGGCTATACAATCACAGAAGTTTAGAAGCTCTGTGATTAATGCTAATGCCACTTTAATTTGACTGAATATCAATTTTTATTTTTTTAAAAAAGAAAGGAAAAATATGCATAACTGTTTTCTTTTCTTTCTCGAGATTCTCATCAGTTAAAAAATCATCCATGCAGGGCACGTTGGGGGCTTTTGCCAGTAACATTTGATGAATCAACTGGCACTGGGGAAGGGGGTAGAAGGTAGATGGGGGGTTGGCTCTCAACTATGCCCAAAGAGCTCATTAAAGATTGAGAAAACTATTAGGGCTAAACACTCCAATGAAATAATTCCTTAAAAGAACCCAGAGACCATTCCCATGGCTTCCACATGGTGTGCCATATAATGGTCCAGACAAGATCTGCTTCTGCTGAGTGTTTTTTCTACAAAATAATGAGCAGTCACATGATGGCCTCTTTTTAGTCAATTTTAAGGTATTTACAATGTCTATTTTCAGAAAGCCAATTCTATTCCACAGCCCTGGGACTAGCTACCAAACAGTTTACCAATAATATTGAGCCAGCTGAGTCTCTAAGAGATCTGAGCAAACACATACACTCCAGCTGAAGCAATCTCAAATTGGCCTGGCTTCCAGAAAGAGAATCTTTCAGGATTCTGGTGTCACAGAACACAGGAGTATGAGGCGCTTCTTTAAGGAGCTGCTAGGATGCTATGCTCACCCACTGAGATCTAAATTTCCAAGAAATGAGACAGTAACAGATTATTGCACCACAGTGAAGTATCAGATTAAGGACATGGTACCTCATGCTCCAAAGAGGATTAAGAGTTTTCAAAGAATCATCTGTTCATAGTATAGATATCATGCATGCTTTGTGAAGGATTGATCTATAAGATCAGTGGGGTGGCACAGTGGGTAGTGTTGGGCATGGAATCAGGAAGACCCAAGTTCAAATCCTGCTTAAGATACCAGGTGTGTGAAACTGAGTAAATCACACCACCAACATCCATCTAAGTTTCCTCACCAGTAAGATGAGGATAATGATAGCATCTACCTCCTACAGATGTTCTGAGGGTCAAACCAAATGACATATGGAAAGCACATAAGGCATTATATTAATAAATGCTGGCTATTATTATGGGGCAGTTGAGTGGTGCAGTGGATAGAATGCCAGGTCTGCAGTCAGGAAGACTCATCTTCCTGAGTTCAAATCCAGCCTCAGACACTTACTGGCTGTGTGACCCTGGGAAAGTCACTTAACCCTGGTTGCCTCAGTTTCCTCATTTGTAAAATGAGCTAGAGAAGTGAACGGTAAACCATTTCAGTATCTTTGCCAAGGAAAACCCCATGGGGGCCATGAAGAGTCAGACACGACTGGAATGATTGAATAGCAAGAAGAAACTATTATTATGAATTTTCCATACACATATAATGTAAGCTCCCTGAGGAGCTTTTTTTTCATTTTGTCTATGGATCCCTAGCACCCATTAAGGTGTCTGGCATACAGTAGCCACTTAAATATATATTGCGTTGGACTGAATGGAATTGAAAGCATTAATCAAGCAACCAACAAGCATTTATCATACACCAAATATATCCAGGACACTGTGCTAGGCACTAGGGACACAAGGATAAAGAACACACACACACACACACACACAGAGTTCACATACAAAATGTACTGTTAGTATGCTCTATAAGCTACTTTTGTAGACCATGGAGGATGCTCAATTTCACTGAGACCTTATCCAAGCCTATACAGTCATTGCTAATTTCAACTCTGCCAAATGGAGACAAATAATCTAAAAAAGCAAGTTAGGAAAAAAAGGGGCTTCCCAGTAATTTGAAATTATGCACTTATGGAATAGAATTATGTTTCATAATTAGACTTTTTTTCCTGTTCTTGTTTGCATCTTGAAATGGTTGTATATATTAATTATCATTAAATGCATAATAAAAAAAAAGTTTGGCTTTTTTTTAAAGGAAAAGGTCAATTTTGGACCCTCTCTACCATGAGTATCTTAATCAACTCATTACTTCCATTACTTCTTAAGAAGCTAAAATGAAACTTGAATGAATTTTTTTAATTGTCTGTGATTGAGGTTCTTGTCATTTCAAGGCATTAAATTAAAAATCAGTTCAAGTCAGAATCATCACATAAGTAGATATTATGGTAAATTTAAGGTTTACCATAAATAGGAGTCCCACAGGAAGGGCAGGTATGGATGGGGAGCAAACTGTATCTCTAAAGGGATCACCCATAATACAGCTTTATTGGAGCATAGGAATATGCACCAGACTGTGCCAGGTACTCCCTAGGGATACAAAAAGAAAAACACAACCATCCCAGCTCTCAAGAAGTTTACCTTCAACTGGGTAAAATCGTTCTCTAAACAACTGTTTTACTTTGCATGTTAAAATTATTTAATTATTCATTTCTAAGGGGAAAAAAACCTACATGTAAAGATTGGCAGGTTCTCTAGACATAGTATACTTGTCAACCGTTAAAATGTGTAGTGAATTATATTTGTAGTTTTATTTCAAGCAAAGGTTATGTATAAATAGAAGACAATGGCATAACAGATGGTCTACAGAGAACGTAATTTTTCACTGTACCTTTTTCATTACCTGAATAACCATTTCAATCTTTTCGAGGAGTAAGAAAAAGTGCTTCCCACTCCATGGTGGATAGGCAATGAATTTTACCCTCTGAATTACTTTTAGACTCACAAAGCATTTTTTATATGGTGACTATTTTTTTAAAGAAAAAGAGCATGTTATAGTAAATGGATAGGGAAAGTTCAGGAATCCACATTAGCCACCATTTGAAGTTACACATACAATGAATTATCCAGGAGTTACACTGCTGGGCCTTTAAATTAGGGAAACTTTAATTACACATATAAATGCTTTATGAACTCCCCTTAAAATGTCTTTAGCATCTCATAGATAATAACGATAGGAAAGTAAGAGCAAGGTAGTCAGGTCCTCTAATCTTACTGATCACATCCCTTAAGACATCTCCCAGAGTTGCCATCCCTTAAACTTTTCTTCTGTACTTCTTGGCTTACCATAACACTGAAATATTGTTTGGAGAATTAAGATCTATCAAAAATGGCAAAAAAAAAAATGGTGCCCTGCCATTGCACTAAAGGGACAAATGTAGGAACAAACAGATTTTGCAGCCCATAGAAGGGTGAAGGAACAGTTCCCAAAGTTAATACCCAGATATCTGTCAAGGTCACTCTGGTCACTTCCAAAATATCTCCTTTAGGGTAGGCAATGGGCTTCATTTCAATTCAACAAGTATTTATTAAACTCCTATTAGGTGCCAGGGAAACAAAAAGAAAAATTAGCTAGTTCTCGCCTTCAAGAAGTTTGTATGTCATGAGTGTGGTTGTGTAAGACACACCAGATTAGTATAAGGCATGGTAGGGAAAAGGAAAACTCTAGCTCTAGTGCTTGAGGATCCAAAAAAGAAAAGAGTATGTTCAGTTTTCCATGTCCAGTTTCCATCTAAATGCCTGAAGATATAAAATCATTATGCAGGAAAAAAAAAAAGCATATCACTTATGGAATACTATGACTCAGAACTACGGTAGGACAACCAGGGCTTTGCCCCGACCATAGCTTTGGAAGGGCTAATACCACGTTTAATCCTTCGGCTTTGGTGAAGTCCTCTTCTGTTCACTTACAGGCCTATAGAGGATTCCCCTTCATTAACCTCCTGACATTTTCTAGGGTCTCTGTCTCTCCTGAAGGAGATAGTGCCTTTCCCAAGCCCACCCAATTGAGAGTGCTTTCTCCTGTCACAGCTTGAAGCATGTGAGGCAGGCACAAAATGCCCTACTTATAACTTTTCAGTGTTCACAATAGTGCTGTCATTCAATGAAGGAAATATTCAGGTCAACTTGACCTACTCCAGCTGAGCTATAGGAAATGGCATGTAGGCTATATCTATACATGACTGTCTCAAACTGGTTAAATGAAATGGAAAAAACATTGGCTGCTAAAGATTTCCTAATCATCCATGCTCCATCATATCTACCAGTTCCCTTGCTAGAAGTCAGTTTTGCCATCTCTGCCCTCAAACCTGAGGAATGATAAAATCATAACTCTAGAGTTGGAAGAGACCTGAGATGTCAACTAGCTGAAGCTCTTCATTTCATGAAGATAAGGAAACTGAGGCACAGAGAAATAAAGTGACTTTCCCATAGCTATACATGTAATAAGTGACTCACAGCACTACCATACATTGGAAATAATAGTAGATCTAAAGTCAGGAGACCTGGGTTCAAATATAAACTTTAATATTTACTATTTGTATAAAGTCACTTAACTTCCCTGTCTCCCAATTTCATCTGTAAAATGAAGAAGTTCAACTATTAATTAGTCAATCTTTATTAAATACCAACTATGTGCCAAACATTGCTGGGAATACAAAAAAAGGCAAAAGACTGACCCTGACCTCAAAGAGCTTACAATCTCATGGGATTGGGGGGAGGGGGAAGAGACCATATTCAAATAAATGAACTAAATAACTAAGTTAACTAAATAGAGCATAAATAGGAAATATTTAGTAGAAGGAAGGCACTGGAACTAGAGTCATCTAATCTCTCAGTTCCCTTCTACCGCTAGATTTTTTTTTTTTAATTTTAGGATCCTATGACCTTATGTGTTCATAGAAATACACTGCAAAGACATTGGAGTTGTGGAATCACTGGCACTGAAGTCCAAGAAACTAGATTCAAATCCTGCATCAAACACTGTACAATGTGAATGTGAGAAAATCCCTTAATCTCCTTTGGCCTCAGTTTCCTCATCTGTAAAATGGCCTCTGTGGTCCATCCTAGCTCCATATCTTTGATCCTAAAACCATGTGTCAGATAGAGGATTAGAACCTAGGTCCTCTACCTCCAACTTCAGCCTTCTTCCCACCACATCCTACAAAATCTTGAGTCTCTTTGCAACATATCTCCTCAAAATCACAAGTTAAGGGCTGTCAACATTTTACTTTCATGTTGAGAAGGAAAGGGCAAACCACTTCAGTATCTTTGCCAAGAAAACCCCAAATGGGGTCATGAAAAGTTGGACAGGACTGAAAAGGACTTAACAAGAGCAGAGACACACAGCTAAGTGACTTCAGCTAAATGGGCCAGGGCTAACGAGGTGATAACCCACGGTAAAATATTTCAGCATTGCTTCAAACTAGGCTCCTGAGAGCCCAAAGGTTAACACCTACCAATGTGTTCACTTTAAACATTAATGTAAGAAAAAAACTGAAGCATTAAGCCTAGCTAACTACCCTATAGGATTTTGTTTTAAATACCAGGTTACAGACTGAGCTTTCCATGAGTTGTTTGTTTTCATGGGTGAAAAAAAAAAAAGATTAAAAAGGAATCAGTGATCAGATGTGGAGTAAACAAAGATGGACCATATAAAGACATGTACCAATTTTTGGCAGGGCAGATTCACAAGCCCTCAAGTCTTTCAGAGAGCTCCCAAGAAGGGGATCCCCAGCAACTCTGCATACCAATGTCAAAGCTCAGGCAATGAGTCAGGGAGCAGAAGCTTATCCTATTGTTCCATTGCAGCCTCGCCCAAGATAACATAACTTAAGGGATCCCAGGAAGCTTTCTCCACACAGATTCCACTAAGCCTTTTGAACAAAAACATTTGATCCGATGGCTTTATACAGATAAATCAACACCACCCACATGCCTTGAGGGTGGTAGAAAGAATGAGAGAGTTGAATCAAAAGATCTGGATTTAATTCTCATTGTTATTGGTACTGGTGTGGCCTTAGGCAAAGCTAGTTTCCAATTGGGAGCTAAAACTTAATCAGTTCAAATCAGGCTTCAGATTCTTATGGTGTGACCCTGGGCAAGTCACTTAACTGCTCTGCCTAAGTTTGTTCATCTGTAAAATGGGGATCATAATTCCTCCTACGGTTGCTTTGAGGATCAAATGAGATGATATTTATAGAAACACACCTGCCTCCCAAGATTGTAGTGAGATAATGTTTGTAAAGTTCATAACATAGTATTTTGCATATATTAGGTACCAAGTAAATATAGCAGTGATGATGATGATACCTCTTAAGTTATAAAATTTGAGAACCCACAACTTTGCATATTGCTCTCTTCTCCTCTAAAGCTTTCTGTACCTCCTTAAAGAGAGGCTAATTCTCAAGGTTAATATGGGAATTGGAGTGATCTTCTTAATGGAATGGTGGCAAATCTCAGAACAGAACCTAGGCTTGGGAATACTTGCTCTTTTACTTCTGCCTCCCATAATTCTTAGTTTGAACCCTGATCCTTGGTCCCTTCCAGCTGCTGTTTCCTAATATCTCTTTTGTAAAGATAGATCTGCACATGTTCGTGTCACCTTCCTGATAACGTTGTACATTCTTCAAGAAGCCCAAGTAGCTGCTTAGCACTAAGGTGGTTTCTGTCTAACATACAAAGAGCTATAAATAAAGCCTTAATTTCTCCCTTCTGGGCAAGCTCAGCTCAAGCCACCCCAAAGAGAAACCATGTCTTCCTCCCTATCTTCAGCCTTCTGTCTCCTACCTCCATATATATGCGAAGGCCACTTCTCCTGCCTGGAATAAATTTATACTTCACTGATTCCTTCAAGGTCTCAATTGCCATCCCCGTATTCCTCTCTCCCAGCTGCTGGTACTCCCAAAAGTCACCTTGCATTTAATTTGTTTATATGTGGCACTTAATTATCTGAGTATACACAGTTGCTCTTCAACAGAATATAAGCTCCTTGGGGGCAGACTTTGGTTTTTGTATTTGTTTCCCTAACACCTAGTACAATGGCTGGCACAAAATATGCCCTTAATAAATGCTGGCTAAAATGTCCTTCAAAATCTTTAGCTTCCTTGACAGGCTTAACCTTTCCCATGGAGCCTTCTTTTAACTGCCTGGCTCGAAAATCTTCCTTCTCTCCTCTCATTTTTTACTAGAAGAATGCCCATATAATCCTCATATAATGCCCTACCTTGGATTACACTTGCTAACTGTGCACATGCTTGTTCAATTAAATGGATGAGTAGAGAGGAGCATAACTGAAATAAAACTAACAAATGCAAAATCTGCTATAATCATGTTCAATGGGGGAGCAAAGATTTTGAGTCTAAACAATGCTCTTTTTGAGCAAAGTCAAATTTGAAAAGTATGAAACGGCAACATGAATTATAGTCATAAATGAAAAAGATTTTTTCAAGTCAGCAAATGGATTAAAAAAAAAAAGACAGCAGCATATATCTGGAGCTGAAAGGGAACTGAGGGGCCATAGGATAATGCATGGTCCCATTTAATTTACACATCATTTAGGATCATAGATCTAGAGTGGAAAGGGCCCTCAGAGGAGATCTAATTCAATCGCTGCATTTTATAGATAAAGAAACAGGCTGAAACTGAGACTGACTGATTGAACCCAGGCTCTCAAATTCCTGATCTTTTTCTTATATTATAATTACCTCAATGCTTTGGTGCAACTGTTCTTTTAGAAATCAGGGCTGCTGCTAACTGACTTTTTTTTTTTAATTTTAAAGAAAATCAAAGGCTACCATTCACTATCAGTAGAAAAGTTTTTGGAAAGTTAGGTGAGGAGGAGGACAAGCAAATTGTCTGGGACTTAGAATGAATTATCCCTTCATGCATAGCTTCCACTCCCTTAGAGCCATTTAATCCAATCCTCTGTGTGTTCTCTCTGGTCATCCCAGTAAGGTCATCCTTCCCAGCTCAAGAGCTGTCAATGATGGCTTGGGAGGTGAGTTCTTCTGATGCTATTTGGTGGTGTGTTTCTATTTTGCAGTTCACGGTGAAAAAGCTAAAGCTCTTTGAGCTTTAGTCCTACAGATAAAAAATCCTATTTGCATCTCTTCATTTCAAATGGCCTACAGAAACTTCTCCATGGTCCTGATCTTTACAGATGGTAACTAACCTTCTTATATACAAGCAAGCCTCAATGAAAGATTTAATCAATTAAATTGAACAAGCATTTGTTAGACACCGTCTTTGATGGTGGCTAGTGAGTCGGCCTCAGAGTTAGGAAAATCTGGGGTTTAGTCAATGATTTAAGACTGAGAAGAATCTTTAGCATTCATTAAGCCCAGGTAGTTCATATTGCAATATGTAGTTATAATATTTTAACTTTTAAGATAGAGTTTCAATGAATTGACCAGGGTAACATAGTTATTAAGTATCTGAGGCAGGATGTGAATTTAGGTCTTCCTGATTCTATGGCCAGCTCAAATTATATCTTCCAGCTGCCTCTGACATGTATTAGTAAGCAGTCCCTCTGTGATGCAATTAGAATTTAAACTCCCTGAGAGTAGGGGCTATTTCGATTTTGATTCTTATTCCCAGTTCTACACATGGTGCCATGGAACCAAATAAGTATTTGATAAATATTTGTTGATTGTTTCCTGAGAAGTGGTCAACCAGCTTTGCCTGAAGCCCTCCAATGACGGTGATTCTAGGACAAGCTCATTGTCTTCTTGGACAGCTCTCATGTGAGTATCCCTTGCATCTAATTTAAATCTGCTTTAATAATTTGCATACATTCATTGCTCCTAGTTTGTGCCTTTGGGGGTCAAGAAGAACAAGTCTAATCCATCTTGCTTGGGGTAGTCCTTCAAATACTGGAAGATGTCTTTCATGTGACTGATGAAAACTACCTAGTCAAATAGGAACATAGGTCAATATATAGAGGTGTCCTGAAAGTCTTAATGCAAATCTAAGTTTTAGTACCTTAAAACTGCACTAAAACTTTGGGGTAACCCTGCATATTGAGCTTTTTTGTTTGTTTTGTTTTGGCACTTCATGGTGTGCAAGACATTCTAAATACTTAATGTCATGTATTTCTTCTATGAACTCTGTGAATTAGCTATTACAGATTTCATTAGCCCCATTTTACAGATGAGAAAACCAAGATATGAAAAAGCAAAGCTCTTCCCTATGTTGGAAAATTAATGTGTATCAAAGGCAGGAATTGATCCCAGGTCTCTCCTGGTTCCCTGTTCAGTGGCCTTATTAAAGAATAGAGAGAGAGAGAGAGAGAGAGAGAGAGAGAGAGAGAGAGAGAGAGAGAGATCACAGAATGATAGACACAAGGACAGAAAGATTGATAGCCCTGGGAAATTTGTTAGGCCACAGATAGGGGTTCTAAAGAGGGGATTCAGTGGATGACCTCCATTGATAAAATTATAGCTCCATAAAGTATAAAATTTAAGTATATGTACACAAATTGCCAGTAACACACGTAATACAAATAAATACCAATAAATACCCTCTTATGCCAACAAAACATAAACAGTAAATTAGTCAGATTAATTACAGGCAAGCACACACCCAAAGGTATGGAGACTCCTTGCTTTGTCAAGACAGGTAGGATGAAAGAAAAATAAAGGCTGAGCTGGCATCCCTCTAGCCCCATTCCTTGGAACTGAGCAGGATTATCATTCCTTCAAGCCTTTCCATTTGGACAGCTTTTCCATTTGGATGAAGAAATCGCCTTCAGTAGGATATTTAGTGACTAAGTCAGGGGAGCTTTGTTTGTTTTCTTTGGCAGAGACCTTAAAGGACTGAACACTGATCATTTGTCTATGATGGAATCGACAAACACAAGGGAACTGCTTTGTAAAGAGTTTGACAAAACTGCTTAAGATGTCAGCAACATGATGCATAGTAGACTTTATCCCGTATCTAATTTTAGTTTGGGGTTCTGTAACAGATGATCTGCCTGAACATCTAAATTACCTTTAACAAAAAAAAAAAATCCATGGATCACCCTTCCCCCTCACACCTACACCCACACAGGAGGGACAGCATGGTTCAGGTGGAATAGATTTTGAAGTTGGAGAAGGTGGACTTAATTTGTGGCTCTGTCATTTACTAGATAGCAGGCATGGAGCTATCAAGACAACAGTAGCACTGATTCTAGAGTTAAAGGCAGGACCTGAGTTCATACCTCACCTTTGACATTGAGTATCTGTGAACCTCCTTGAGCTTTAGTTTCTTCATCTGTAAAATGATGCTGTGTAGGTTTAGATGGCCTCTAAGGCCTCTTCCAGCTTTAGATCTATAATCCTATAAGCTGGCAATTACCTTTCTGGGACTCAGTTTCTGCCTTGCTAAAAAGAGGGGGTTTGGTGGAGGTGGTTTTTAAGGTCCTTTCCAGCTCTTAATCCACAATCCCATGATAATAGCAGTACTACAAATATTTATTAATTAATAAAATGCAAAATGGCACAAAGTTACTGGGATATCACTAATGATTCTAAATTTGTTTTATAACATCATTTACAGATAAAGGAAAATGGTAGTGCAGATCCATTTGAGATCTAGTAGTCATTCCATCTACAGAAGGTATTATTTTCTGATGCAACTGAGTAATTTAATCAGATAACTCCCTTATTATAATTGCAGCTCCATGCCTCACCCCTGGGGACAGTGATTAATAGGTTGGGAGTCATTGCTGTACCAATCATAGAGGAAGAGGAGGAGGAGGGGGGGGGGAAGGGGAGGAAATATATGAAGGGAACTAAGAAGATAAAGAAAATGATTAAGATTACAGCACTTGACCCCAATGAGGACTTGACTGCAAAGGGCAATAAATAGCATTGGGATGCTCTATCTCCACCGCAGATGGTTAAAGCAGATGCAAAAATAAGGTTTGAGGGGAAAGTGGCTACTAAACTCTTAAGCTGCTTTGGTGAGGTGGTTGCTGTTGGGACAGCTTCAGGGAGGGTTGTGGTCTTCCTGCTTGTGTCTTCATTGCCCAGTAGAAATAAGCAGCTTCAGAGATTTAATGAAGCAGAAATTTATAACAATAGCATTACCGCTTTGGCTTGGAGAACCAACAGCATGAAATTATTCTCTGGAAATGACAAAGGAAAAATTGTCTGCTCTTCTCTGGATCTTGACCAGGGTTCATTGCTGACTCATCTCCACATGACTTTCTCCAGCATGCCATAGAGAAACTTCTTTACCCTTGGACTACTTTTCAAATTAGAAGTCCCCTCCTGCTCCTGTGACCTCTCCAGATTGGTTGGTTCTTCCCACAAAGCATGATTTTAAGGAAGAGCTCCAGATCAACCAGGTTTTCATTCCTCCTCAGGCTGCATGACTACTGACTCACAGGACTTTCTCTTTTATGCCCCTCACTCCCAAATAGACACTTTCACATTGTGCCCCCACTCTTTTCCATTCTCTTTTATGTGTCTTCCTCCAATAGAATGTCAGCTCCCTGAGGACAGGGGCAGACTTTCTGCTTGTATTGGTATTCCCAGCACTTGGCACAGGACCTGCGCAAGTTTAATAAATACTTGTTGACTGGAAGATGATTATGAAATAAAAAGAAGACAAAGACAGCAACAAAGGAGAAAAAGGAAAAGAAGATAAAGATTCAACCAATCATGGCAAACTGTAATCCACTGTACAAAAAATATATATGTGCATGATGTGTGCCCATCACATCCCTAGTTTTCTGGTCAATGACTGTGAAATCCTACAAGAATACACTGATTTTGCTTTTCTTGTTGTTAGTGTTCCTCATCTCCACCGCCCCTTCCATGATAAAGCTGACATTTGTGTTTGACCAATGGAAGCATCAATGGCAAATCATCAGGGCAAAACTGCAGAAGACTCAGAGCAACCACTGAATCTCAGAGGGCCTACAGCCTCATTTTCACCCAAATTCCTCTACTACTACCAAGTGGTCTATAGCTGAAAAGGCTAAATACTAGGGAGCTTAAGTGAGTGGTCCAAGGTCATAAACCATGAATGAGTGCCAAAGCTGGGAAGAACTGAAGACTCCCGAATCACCTCGCTGCCCCAACCTGTGAAATCTGTGTTTTATCTATCAGCCGAAGTAAAACCAACCATGGAGAAAGTGCATTGCTCATTGGGTAGGTTGGCATGTATGAGATTAGCTGTTTAATTTCAGTAATATTTTAATTCAGTTTGGTTGATCAATCAATCGATAGATCCCTGACTTGAGGGATCAAAGGATCTTAGATTTAGATATGGAAGGAATTAACATTCTCTAGGAGAAGGAAAATATTTATTAATCCGTCATGATGTGTTAGGTACTGATGCCAAGGCACAAGTAAAACAGCCCCTTCCCTCAAGAAAATGACATTTTGGTTTATCCAAAATGATCCATAATATTATATATGTTACCTAAAATGAAATCATATATTACCTAAAATAACCTAATACATAAATATTTGGTATACATACAATTCTATATGTACATGCATATGTATATTGTATATAATATGTATTATTTAATATAGATGGCTGTATAATATAACATGCACTATGCTATACATGATGTTACATGTAGGCATAATGTATTGTGTTCATGTGATACATGTTATTATATGTGTACTATGTAATACATATTAACGATACATAACATATGCATTGCATGATACATATTGTATATAATATCAGATATATATGTATGAAGGGAGGGAGGAGAGGGGAGAGAAAGAGAAATAAAGGAAAATGAATCACCAAACACAATAAAAGAAAGAGATTTCATAGAACGTTTCTCGAGAGACGGTAAAAAGTTGGGAAAGAGATAAGCATTATCTTGGAGCTCCATTTTCAATTAGAGTTATCATTGTCAGCAGCAGCAGCCTCACTATCATTATAACACCACAATATTTTTAGGTGAGCAGAGCAGTCTGCATACATCATCTCATAACCATGTGAGACTATTGCTATCTCCCATTTTAAGGGTCACACAGCTAGTAGGTGTCAAGCTGCAGAATTTGAATTCAGGTCTTCCTGACTCCAAAACAAGTCCAGAATCTTATTTGTTATGTCACAGAGCTGCCTATCTGTTCTCATCTGCCCTTGAGAGGAATCGGTCTGCCCAGGGAACCTCAAGCTGCATTTAAGGAAGGAATTGCTATTCTTAGGAAAATAAAAAGGTCATATTCAGATTACTCCTATAAATTTGATGAAGTGAAATCATAAAATAGCAATCCTATTAGGCTAGGATTTTCCAGTAAGCCTTGTAAATTTCCCTGTACATTGGTTAGGCTCACGGAACCTGCAACTTTGCTGAGTAAATGTTCAAGTTGCATTGCAAAAGGGTGCTACTCTACATTGCCATTAAGATCAAACCTTGGTCAAAATAACCACAATATGGGGGGAAAAGGACATCAATTAGATGTCAGGGAAATTATGCATTTGACCCTTTAGGTAACGAATGAATGGCGGAGAAATCGTAATGTGGAACCTGTTCATAGAGCAATTCCCCAGTTTAAAAGTGTGGCTATAGGGGCAGCTAGGTGGTGCAGTGAATAGAACACCGGCCCTGGAGTCAGGAGGACCTGAGTTCAAATATGACCTCAGATACTTGACACACTTACTAGCTGTGTGACCTTGGGTAAGTCACTTAACCCCAATTGTCCTGCCTTCCCCGCTGCAAAAAAAAAAAAAAAAATCAAGTAGTTTATATTGCAGGGTCAAAGGTGAGGGGCAAGGTGAGAGAAAATTGCAGGGTAAGTCACAGGTTCCTTCAGAGGATCTTCAAAGAATCTGTGAGCCCTTGTTGCAAAATGCCTGCCAAGGAGGGGAAAGACTCCATTTCTATAACATACCCTCATTGGATGAATGCAATGAAAAATAGGTTATAGGACTAAAAGCTGCTGATAAAGTCTCTCTCAGTTTTTCCTTTTAGTATCAGTATCTCAGAAAGGTAGAGCCATTAGAGAACGTCTGCTCCACACCCTCATTTCACAGAGAGGAAAGTGGGACATTGAAATCCCAGAACAAGGAAAATCAGAGTCCCACTGTGCTCCTTCTGCATCAAACCATACCTGGTGTCCTGTATTGAGTTCTGGGAACCAGATTTTAGGATTGATAGAAGCAAACAAGAGTACATCCAGAAGATAGTGACGAAAATAGGGGGTGCCATTGTACAGTAGGAAGAGAGCTGGTTTGGGAGTGTAAGGACCTTGATTTAAATTTTGCCTTCATTATTTACCACCTTGAGTGACCCTGATGGTGTGGGAACATGAAGGTCTCCATCCGTGACAGTTCTAAATTTATGAACCTACGAAGGAATGGCACAGACCATGGCCCAAAGATACTGGTTGGATGAACTGGTTTGGGGTGTAACTTAGGATGTATTACATAGTGGGGAATGTAGGAGAAGCACAGCTGTTCTTCAAGTATTTTAACGTTTGTCACATGGAAGCTGGATCATAATTATTCTGCTTGGCCCAAGAGGGCAGAAATCTAAGGAATGAGGTGAAGTCACAAAAAGGAAATTTGAGGCTTTAGGTTAAGGAAATTTTTTTTGATCAATTTGTAATATCAAAATAAAAAAAAAACAGAATGGGCCACCTTTGGAGGCAAAGTCACAAAAAGGAAATTTGAGGCTTTAGGTTAAGAAAAAACTTTTTATTAATCTGTAATGTCAAAAAATAAAATGGGATGCTTTGGAAGGTGGTAGAGTCCCCCTCAGTGGAGGGAGAGCTCTTTAAGCAATTCATTAGAATATCACTTAATGAGTCAACAAGCATTTATTAACCACCTACTCAGTGCCAGGCATTGTACTTAGCTCTGGGAACATGAAGAAATAGAAAAACCACTGTCCCTATTTTCAAGAAGCTCATATTTGAACAGGTCAAGAATGTTGTAAAGGGATTTCTGTTTAGATATGCATTGACTAAATGACCTCAGAAGGTGTAAAGATTCTGGGATTTCAAAAACAGAGCTATGAGAAAGGCAAATCGGCTCCTACTAGAGGTAGTGGGTTGAGGTCTTCAGGCTGAGGCTGGTGAGCATCGTTTGGGGATTTGTAGATGGGCATCATGGTGGGGAATCATTTGGACTAAAGTTGCCTCTAAGGCCCCTCAAACCTCTTAGATTCTCTGATTTCTTGTAGTTCTGTCGAGCAGTTGGCCCAAGGTCAGTCAGCTATTTAGTGTGCTTGTGGAAAAATACATTTTGTTAAGGCTAAACTATTAATGTTTTCATTAAAAAGTATTCAGTCCAGTGCTGAAGGACTAAAGAAATATTCATTAGAATTCAAATGTGGTAGGGCTCCACAAAGAAAGATCTCCTTTGTATGGAAAGGCATAAACAATGAACCTTACTAAACACTGAAAAAGAAAAGCCTGCCTTGTCTCTTGATTTTTATCTCCTGTAATTTTGGACTCTGGGGCCCATCGGCAGGTTTTGAAGAGGAGAGCTCAGTCACTGGGGAGAATATGGGCATAGCTATAGAATGCAAAGTGACCTTTGAGGTCACCTTGTCTACATTTGAGGACAATGAGATCTAGGTAGATTTAGTGACTAGCCCAGGGTCAAACATGTCAATAAGTGGTAGAGCTGTGATTTTGAACAAATGTTCTCTATTCTCAAAACCCAGAGTTTTTTCCACTGTATCTCAGCCATGACCAACTGGCCCAATCTCTGTCCCCATCTGGGAGGTGGCACCAAGAGCAAATGAGGGATCGGTCAGGAGATGTAGCTTTGTACATCATATAAAACAACTCTGTCCTCCCTATGTTGTGCAGTTGTACTTCCTGACCATTGCATCATAGGATCAGAGACTTAAAATTGATGTTTAAGGACATTAATTCACTTTGCTCAAGGCTACACAGGTAGTATCCCTTACAGGCAGAGTCTGAACCCCGGGCATCTAACTTCCTAGTCATCACTTTTTCCACATTATAACGCTCCCAGGACAGGGAGGGAGAACGTCACTAAAGGAAATATTATTTATCCATATTTAAGCCGAGTGTACCCAAAGGTGAAGGGCTTTGGCTGTCAGTTGATGAACAAACATTTATTTAGCACTTGGAATGTACCAGGCACTGTGTTAATCCTTGGAGAGTCAAAGAAAAACAAAAACAGTCTCTGGCCTCAAAGAGCTCATATTCTACAAGGTTAATAGTGTGTGTGTGTGTAAAAACAGGGCAGCAACTATACACATACAATAGATAATTTAAATGGAAAGTAAACTCGGAGGAAAGGCCCTAACTCTGGCATGTCCCTAGAACATGATAGTAACCCAAAGTTGTGTACCTCAAGTGAAACATTCTGAGATACATTCAGTAGCCTCCTAGCTTAGCCTTGACTTTTTTCTGTAAATCTCAATGGTTTGTCCAGTTTTGTGGCCACCCTTTCTATAAAATGCTCGACTACAAGGAGCCCTGACCCCATTGAGTTTTCTGATTCATCAGACCACAGCACACCACTTAGGATTTCCTAAAGACAAAGTACCATATGTAATCATGGAAAACGGGTAAAATGTAAGAAAAGAAAGACATTCAGGCGCTCTCTTGCGCTCTCTTTCTCTCTCTCTCTCTTCCCCCATGACTACAAAAGGGATTTCTCATCAATAAGCTTGTACATGTTTTTTCCCAAGAACTAGCTGGTGAGTCTGAATTGGTTTATGTCAGCAAGACTGGCTCATGAGCCCACTTCCTAAAGAAATCTGGCAAAAAGCAGGAGTATTATATTTAACAACAACATGTGATAAGAAGGTACCACAAATTACAAATTTGATCCCTTCAGAATCCAATGGCAATCTATTCTTCATGGTTTAGTCTTCAGGCTTCCTCTCAATCCAATGCATATTGCTTGTTAGAAGGCAACATCTCTGGACAGAGCTAATCATCCACTTAATACTGGAGGGCCATATTAAATGTACAAACACCTACCCTTTGCACCCACAGTCACCAAATTAAAAAGTCTGTGTTTATTTTGGAGAGAATAATAAGGACAACAATAAAAACTAGTATGTTTATAGCATGTTAACATTTACAAAGCATTTAATGCATGCCATTTCATTTGATACACTTAATAATAACAGGATAGGATAAATTCTACATATTTTACTAGTCCCATCTTACAGATAAAAAAAAATTGTGGGTCACAACTGTATAGCTTCAAATTCAGGTCTACCCGATGCTATATTCAACACCCTATCCATTGCACTACCCTGCCTGGCTAGGGACCTCCTTCCAAAGCCAAAAGGGCCAAGATTGGTTCCTTGCTGCATTAAGCAACAAGGGTTTGCTAGGTGATCTCTTGGAGTAGTCTTAAACTGACTGCATGAATTAGTCACAGTTTTAATCTATCCCAGGTTACCCCTTGTTGTTGAGTCCTGTCCATCATATGCAACCCTCAGTGACCCAACTTTGGAATTTTTTGGCAAAAATACTACAATGGTTTGCCAGTTCCTTTTTCAGCTCATTTTACTAATGAGGAAATTAAGACAAACAGGGTTAAGTGATTTACCCAGGGTTACACAGCTAGTAAGTGTCTGAGATTAGATTTGAACTCAGGTAGAAGAGTTTTCCTGAGTCCAAGCCCAGTGCTCTATCCACTGCACCACCTAGCCACCCCTACATTAGCTCAAATAATAGAGTTAGATGCCTTCGTATTATAGCTTATGAACTAGCATATGGGTATAAATACAGTATAACATATGAGTAGATACACAGAGATAACACAAGATCAGCCCCCAACTGATAAAAAGCAAGACAAGACAATGGTAAACAGATTTTTTTTTTCCAAAGGAACACCCTATCTTGGCAATCCTGTTAAAATATTACAGAGTTCTCTCCTACATGGACAGCAGGTTCTAAAATCAGTGAATAATATGGAAATCACATAGTTACAATTACTCTTAAAAGTCCATTAAACCACCCATAAAGTACAGGATAGTATCTTGAAACATTTACAGTTATAAAGGGGCTGGAATCACTTTGAAAGAAGGCAGTCAGGGTCAGAGAGCAGATGGATCTTAGACGGTTCCAATGGAAGCAAATGAATATAAATTTTATTTTTCGCAACACACAGCTAAAGTAGGTTAGGAGTCTCATCTATTCAAACTTATCAAGAGTTAATTGGCAAGAAAGCTGATGAATGGGGAAGATATAATATTGAAAGGCTTCACATACAACTGTGATTTTATGAGAAGGTGATTATATGCTTCAACATAAGGCAAGAGTGGAGACCAGAAGTCAAAAGGAATAGCACCAGGGCCTTCTAGTGGACCAGGAAGTCTAGGAAGGTAGCCTTAGTTAAGCAAATATGTTTTCTATTGTGCTGTGAAAAAAATAAATTCTAGGATCATCTGAACCTGGCTAGACATTCACACTATGAAAGGAAAAATATTCTAACAGTATACTCACTGAAAGAAATAACAGATTCACATCTCCCATTTCATTCCTACTCTAGGATATAGCTGATTGAGTAGAACGCTAGGTGAGTCATCTCGCCATTCAAATTCCCTAGCTCTTTCCTTCTCTGTCCTCCTCCCCTTTTCTCACATTTCCTCTCCCCTCCCCTCCTCTCTTTTGTTCTCCTCTCCTCTCCTCTCTTCTATCTCTCCCTCCATCTCTCTGTATTTTTGTCTCTCTGTATTTCTCTCTCCTGTTTCTTTCACTTTCCCCCTCCTCTCATCCTCATCTCTTACTGTTTCCTTTCCCTCCTTCGATTTCCCTTCATTCATTTTTCCCTTCCTCCCCCTCCTCCTCCCTTTAGTAGTTAAATCTAAGTAAGTTAAATTAGTATATGATACACTCTATACAGGTCTCAGGTTTGGGGTACCATCTTCATTAATATAGGAACACAAAAATCAAGGATTCTTTGATAGTGTCATTCCACTGCTCCTGAGAACAGCGCTTTTCAGCTACAGAAAAGACCTCTTTGCCACTATGAGACCTCCAACAATGTGGGCTCTTACTAAAAATGGCCTGATAACAGCAATGTCGACTTCAATTTTGCATAGTGTTAGATGGTTCTTCCCATCTGCAGATTTCATTCATATTTCATGATTTAATTTTATGACAAGGTCTTAAGTGTCCATCTTAATCTGGGTGATAATCACTTCTAAGCTGCCATGATTATGGCTAATGAATTCTTGCATCATTTGTTTTTTATGCATTTCATTCAAACACTGGCTACATGTGTCACTCTCAAAGCTGTCTCTATACTAATAAGTGAAGAACTTCATGGAAATTAGAGGGACATGTGATGATACAATATCTCATTCCTGAACTACAGCAAGGTTTTTTGTTTTGTTTGTTTACCACTTATGCAGATCACATTAGATCAGTCACTAAACATTTATAAGGGACTAATCCGTGATAGGCACTGTGCTAACCGTTTGGGATACAAAAAGAAGCAAAAGACAGTCCCTGCTTTTGAGAGGCTCACAATCTGATTGGGGAGACAACATGCAAACTACAATTTACAAACAAGCTACAGACAGGATAAATGGGAATTAATCAACAGAAGGAAGGCAAAAGGATTAAGAGAGAGGGGAAAAGGGTTCCTGTAGAAGATGGGATTTTAGCTTGGGCTTAAAGGAAGCCATGGAAGCCAGGAGGCAGAGATGAAGAGTGAGAGTATTCCAGGCATGGAAGACAGTCAGAGAACACGCCCTGTGTTGGGAGATTTGAGTGTCTGGGTGTCTTATTTAAGAAACAGTAAAGAGGGCAGTGTCATTGGATTACAGATTGTGTGTGTGTGTGTGTGTGTGTGTGTGTGTGTGTGTTTGTGGTGTGCATATAAGAAGACTGAAAAGGTATATGTGTGGGCAGTAGATTTTGAAAGGCTTTATTACCTTCCCTTTATATTCAAGACATATGGCTAGGGCCTGGAGACACAATAACAAAGCAAAAAATGGTGTATCTGCATGTAAATAAGGTTAATTTCAGGAACAGCACATTGCACTAGACCTTCCTGGAAATCCTATATGTTCTCATGTTCATACATGCTCCCCTACTGCTGCACCCCCATACTCAGTGAAAAAGAAGGAACTGCCCAGGACCTGATCAGTTTCTCAACCAGCAAAGCTTAACTTCCTCTAGATTTCAGTTCATTAATCATGACAACCGCCTGTTATGCAGTAGTGCTTTTCCAGATATTGTTTTTGTAAAAATGAATAATCTGCTTTCCCATCATCATTTTAGAAAAAGCCATATAGGGAACAGAAAGCAGCAAGCAATAAGGCAATGAATGCACACATTCCATCAACCCTGCCACAAGATTCCTGTTAATTTTATCTTTCATAGAAAAATAGATGTAGAAAATGTGATTATGAAATCTACGGCCTGAGCAGATTTCTCTCTCTAGTGTTCACATAACTATGTTCTATTCCCATCGCTCTCAGCTCTACATTACAGTGCTTCTACGATTATCGACAGATATTAGTGATGTGGGCTACACATTAGTGGTAAAATCCTTGTAGAATACAAGCCAACAAATGGAAAATGGACCCTCAGTGGAGAATGTCCTAGAGAATGGTACCCAAAGGACTTTGGGGGATGTAGCTAGTCAGTCAAGTAGCATTTATTAAGCATCTGTTTTGTGTCAGGCACTGTTCTAAGCAATAAGGATATAAAGAAATACAAAGAAAGAAAGAAAAACACTATCAAAGAGCTCAGAGTAAAATGAGTACTAGATTTGGGCCCAATTCCTGACTCTGCTAATTACTGCTTATGTGACCTGGGGAAAATCACATTTACTTTCCAGGGCCTCAGTTTCTTTACCTGTAGAATAAAAAGCTTGATCTAATCAGTGGAATTAAACAAATAGTAATGAATCCCTGCAGGCTACATACTGACTTAGAAAACCACAAATTAGCATTGTATATGTTTTATTGTATTTTTATTTATTTTGTTAAACATTTCCCAATTACATTTTAAGGTGGTTCAGGCAGCACTCTGGAGTTTTGTAGGCTTCATGGGGTCCTTGTGCTTGATGACATTTTAGGTCCCATTTAGCTTTTAATCTGTGGTTGGTCCTAACCTGTGCTTCATACATAAAAACATACATTGATGTGTTTAGAAAATACACTAAGATATGTGTGTGTGTGTGTGTATATATATATATATATATATATATATATATATATATATATATGTATGTATATATACTCATATATACTTACAACACAGAAAAGATCACAGGTTTTCTCTTGTAGGATACTGATTTTATGGCCAAATGATATGGGATGAAAATTTGTATAGCTATTCCTAATGCAAGACAAAAATTAATCAAGTTTTCCAACTGAAATTTTAAAACATGTTATTGACCCAGAAAAAATCAATATAACTTTCCAATTGTCCCTCTGCCCATAGCCCTGCCTTTAAAATAAGTCTAATTCAGGAAAAACAAACCAACACATTAGCCATGGCTTCCATTCCAACACAAATTCAAAATGTCTGCTAATGTTCATACACAATTCCCTTTCTAAACATATCTCTTCTTTCCATCCATCCCCTCTTGTCCACCTCTTCCCTCTCTATCCCTCAACATCAAAAGAACATGGGGTTATAGATATGGACCGGAAACATAGTTCAGAGGTAATCTGGTTCAACCACCTTTTTTTGTGGTATGAATATTAAGACCTGGAGAAGCTAAAGAGCTTGCCTAAAATATTCAGGCCCAGAGCTATGATTTGAATTCATGTTTCTTGAAAACAAATATAGCATTTGATCTACTGTATATACTTTTTTTTGGTTTTAGAAACATATGGGACTGAAAACAATAATACCACAGCAAGAGAATCACAAGGCCTTGTATTGTGCTCAGATGTTACTGTACATCCAGCATGGTGTAGTGAAAGAATGGTGGACCTTGAAGTCAGGAAGATATGGCCACGTAAAGGCAAGGAAGTCTCAAAAGCAGCAATTGACCCCCAGGTCTTCTGGACATCAGGTCAGATTTACTCTCCTCCTTGCTTTCCCAGGCTACCATCAATTCAATATGAATTAGTTGAGTGAAAGAGAAAACAGGACCTCTTGGAGCACTTGGCAAAACAGCCTCAAGTCCAATGGGCATGAAGTAGACCATTAAGCACATTAAGCATCAATACCTACTTTCTGTCTCTTGAAAATATTGCAATTCTTAACAGTGGGAGATTGGGGGCACAGGGAGGAGAATAATTTAAGATGCTAATTAAAAGATACCTAAAACAGTGACTGGCTTCAAAAACCTTTAAGAAGTTGGCAATCACTCTTTACTCTGTTGATTATGAGCCATGAGGGTGGTAGTATTAGTGCAATCCAACTACCAGCAACTCAGTCTTTGTCTCACATGTCAAACAGGGTATTCTATGAGTGGGCTTCTTTTTTTCCTTCCTGAGAAGAATTGGGCTGTTCCTTGCATTTAAAATATATTTGTGTCTATTTTTTATTACTATTGTGTATAAATTATTGTTTTTGTGTATAAATATATATACACATATTCATGTGTGTGTGTGCTTATGTATATATAGCATATGTATGTATATATACATATATATATATATTACATATGTATGCATGAATATTTTTTCCAAAGATAGCCTAGCGTAAAACAAATATCTTTAAACAAAATCAGTTATTCAAGTTAATCGGGTATAACTGTATCTATGCAAAGTACCTTCACAGCAGGCATCTTGAATTTCAGCAAAAATGTTCAGGCAGTTAATTCTCCCCAAAGTCCAATGATACAAACAGTTTTGCCCAGAGAAAGTCACTTTGAGAGGAAGTTTTGAAAAAAAAATCCACCTCAGTTGGTCTAAAGCCCACAGAAATTAATGACAGCTCAGCATCTGCATTGAGACGGTAGGATTTAGCTCTTCAGGACCCTCCTTTGTTCAAGATAATAACTGGCAGCTCTCAAATTCTTTACGGGATTCCCGGGGGGGAAAAACTGACCCACTGGTAATAGAAGCTCATGAAAGCAGGAAGAGTACAAAACAGAGAAAATGGCATATTTGCCAGACATTTGAAAGGGGAAGTATAACCACATTGGGGTGGGGGAGAGTTGGTGCTGCAATGAGAAAGCCCGACCTTAGAAAATGAAGTCTCAAAGAACTCTAGCTTCAAAGGAAATCTGCTTTATTATTCACTAGAAAGTGACTTAATTAGAAGGGCAGAAAGACAGTGAGGGTCAGCCCGGCCAACAGTCAGATCATCTTTTCCATTACAAATTTAGAAGCAATGCCTCTAAATAACACAGAATACTAAAGGTGATACGGTCAAATATAATAACTTACCAAATGTCCTTCAGGAAATTACATCTTAAGGCTCTTAACCACATTCAATAATTCAACATAAGGCTGGGCTATGTACCCCCACCCTACCCCCTACAGAGAACGCTGAACTATTCTGATGTGTTCATAAACAATGCAAAAGTGGGATAATAAAGTCACTGAAAGTAATGTATAGAGATCCAGAAAAAGAAACTCTTCCATCCAGGGCAAACAAATTTGAGCTGGTAGTCACAAGTCCATTAAGGGTTTTGTGATGGGAGAAGCAATGTGTCCTTTGACCTAATAAGGGTTGGTAACAAGGCAGGCCCAGGAGAGGGGTTGTCCCACCCATAGAGTTGGGACATCTCTATCATGTCCCCAGGAATGGTATCATCCTGTATATTATCCCTTGGTCAGAATAGTATCAGAGATTTAGAGCTAAAAGGGATGTTAGAAATCAAGTCCACCCACCCCACCCCCAACCCCTGCCTTCCCCTTCTTGTTTTTACAGGTGAAACTGAGATATATGGAAGTTAAGTGACTTGCCCAAGGTCCCAAAGGTATGAACAGCACTTGGCAGAGTGTGTGATACATAACAAGTGCTTAGTAAATGCTGATTAATCTCTTTAAAAATCCAGCTTAAGCATGAACTTCTCTTCTACATGAAGCCTTTCTGAACATCTCCCATCTGCTGGAGCCTCCCCCATTACCTTCTTGCTTTGCTTCCTCTTACAAAATGTTGGCTCTTTGGGATCAGAGACTTTTTACATTATTTTTTTCTCTTTGTATCCTCAGAGGTTAACACAGACAGGCACATAGTAGTCATTAAACAAAAGCCTGATGATGAATTGACCTACTGACTGGCTGAAAAAAGGAAGAGTTAAGATATGAACATTGGTCCTAACAGTGTTCTCACTACATAGTACCATCCTTTGGTTCCTTCCAGCTCTAAAATCTTGAGGTCTAGGATGCTAAGGAAAGTCTGGTTACTTTGTAATTAAGAATGAACAACTCTCCAAAACACCTCTTCCTGTTTCTATCACTAGTTCACACTGGACTTAATTCATAACTCAATCATTTTTGCATAGATCCTTCTGAAACAAATGGCATTTCCATGTCTAAAAAGTTATAGGGGATGTGATATTTGAAAATAGAGGAAATGATTTCATACTGTTTGTTCAGTTGCTGCTGTCCTGGTTTTAAATTGTGTCCTGGTGCTCATTGTGAGAGTAGGGACATCTAACTCACCATCGGGGGTTCCTGGTTTTGATAGTGTGATGGTGCTTGGTTTGTGATAAGCTGTTTGAGGCATCCTAACTGGGAAGGCACCTTTCCTGGAGACAAAACAATGAATAACAGTTTGCAGTAGTGCTGGGGAAGAAAGTCCTGGGAGCCACATGGCAGGTCTCCATCAGGTGTGGAAATGACAAAAATAATTCTGTATTCTGAGGGTTCCATCACACTGGGCAAGTTTGACTTTGGTGAATAAACTGAAAATGTTCCCAGTAGCAGACAAGTTGCTGCAGACCCTGTGTGATTGAGTTTGTTAAAAATACACAATAAAATTTGACGTATTCTTGAAGCTTTGTTGTTTGAACAATGGTCTGGTAATTACTCAAAATTCTGAAATGAGGTAATTGTTTCAAATTGAAAAGTCGAGTCTACAAGCATTCATTGAATGCCAACCATGTGCCTGGTGTTAGTGCTAGAGTACTAGAGATACAAAAGTGGTAAAAATAATCCCTGTTCTCAAGGGACTCACAATCTAATGGTGTGAACAGACAACTTATAAACAATCATGTTTAAACGAGATACACATACACTCAAACATATATATGTATATACATAGAAATGTATATACATGCTGATACAGACATACAAGATAAACTGGCGACAGTAAACAAAGAAGGACCTGGCATTAAGTAGAACAGAGAAAGACTTTTTTGCAGAAAGTCAGATTTTAGGTGAGATTTGAAGGAGGCCAAAGAAGCCACAAGGCAAAGATGAAAAGAGAGAATTCTAGGCATGAGTGATAGCCAGTGAAAATGTACATGGTCAGGAGAAGCAATGAGAAGGCCAATGTCACTGGATCTTAGGATACACTGAAGAGAGTAAAATATGAGAAGATTGGAAAGGCAGGTATAGGGCAGGATTTAAGGGGCTTTAAAGGCAAATACAAGATTTTATATTGGATCCTAGAGGCATTAGGAAGCCACTAGAGTCTACTGAACAAAGGGTGACATGGTCAGACGAGCACTTTAGGAAGCTCACCTAGATAGCTGAACAAAGGATGAATTAGAGTGGACAGAGATGAGGCAGAGAGGGTAACCAGAAGGTGTTTTGCAACAGTCTGAGTGGGAGGTAATGAGAGTCTGCACCAGGGTGCTAGTAGCATCGGAGGAGAAAAGGGGGTATATATGAAAGATGTTGTGAAGGAAGAATAGACTGGACTTGGCAAGAGAATGGATATGGTTGTTGAGAGAAGGAATTGAGGATGACACTGAAGTGGAAATCCTGGGTGACTATGAGGATGGTGATATCCCTGGCAAAAATAGGAAAGTAAGAAAGAGGTAAGGGTTTGGAGGGAAGGAGAGTAAGTTTAGTCTTGGACATGTTGAGTGTAATATGTCTCTGGGACATCCAATGCAGAGGATGTCCAATAGGTTAGGGCTAGATAAGAAGATCTGAGAAACACAAGAAGGTGACAGAGGATTTCACATGGGTATCCGAGGCAGGGAGCAGTAGCAACAGAGCAGGAGATCAGTATAAACCTCACACTGAAGCTGAAGGGTGGCTAGGATTCCAAGATGTGAAGGTGAGTAGGGAGAGGATCAAGAGAGTGGATGGAACGATTTAACAGTGAAAGGATATTGTACATGGCCAAATTTGTGGAGATATGTCTGGGCCTGGGCTACCTCTCTCATTGGGTTGTGAGAAAAGTTCTTTGTAAATGGAAAAAAAATATAGAAATGGGAAGTTAATTCCTTCACTCTTTCAAAGAACATTTATGGTGGGCACTGTGCTAGATATTGGAGATACAAAGAGAAGACCAAAACAATCCATACTATAGCTGTCAAAAGAATTAGTTCTCACTTTGGATCAATAGAGGGATTTTCTGCCAGGAAGTCCACAAACCAACGAACTCATGGTCAATCCAAAAAAAAAAAAAAACAAACCAAAAGAACCAAATTAAGTTCATGAAGCACTTTAAACCTTATAAAGCACTTTGTACAAATTCTCTTGCTGGAATCTCAGGGCAAACCTATGTTTTAGGGTTTATTATTATTATTATTTCTATTCATTTTATATTATATTTTTATGCTTATTCTTACAATGTTCCAATTAAAAACAGAACATAACTCCCAAATTGCATACCTTCTTTGTTCCCATTTTACAGATGAGGAAAGTGAGTCTCTGAGAAGTAAAAGGTCCCACAGCCAGTAAGTGTCAGAACTCAAGTTTGAACCCAAGTCTTCTCTGAATCTAGCAGGCTATCTACTTCTCTGATATTGTGTGTGTGCTTATGTGAGTAAACAAATACAAGAGAAGCATTTTGAAAACTAACAATATCCCTATGTGTCTTTAATCCGATTTTTGAGCATCGTAGTCCTGGGTCTTGCTCACCACAGCAAACTGGATTGGTGAATGTCAGTACAGCATGGGGCTACAAATAATCATCATGCCAGAGGAGGGGGTGAAGGCCACTCCAGACGGTGAAACAACCATAGGATGATAACAATTGAAATTGTGTCTTCCTTCCTGCAGCTCTTAGCTAACGGGATGGCAGAAGTTATTGTCCAAAGCCCCAGGGAATCACGAGCTTATTGTCCTCCTATTTCTGATTCCAACCAGAGGAGAAAGGCTACCTGTTAAAGGAATTATTTCTAGACTCTTGAGTATCTGGGTGCAACAAAGTACTAGGAATATACTTTCAAAAAACATATTACAAGTTTGAAGGAAACAAATGGTCAAAAAGAAATCCTGGAAAATGCACTTTAGAAGCCTTTTGGTGTCTGATGATGGCATAGTAAGTGAAATGTCCTGGAGCTGGAAGGGTACTTGGGAGTTATGTAATCTAATCCCCTCATTTTGCTTTTGAGAAAAGTCTCTAGTAGTTCAGTGACTTGCTCAAAGTCACCTAGGTAATAAGCGTAATTAGAGATCTGACTTTCAATCTAATAATACTTTTCCCACCCCCGAAGCTGTCTATTGTTCAGGGTTTTTTCAGTTTTGATTTTGGAGAAGAAAATCTAGCCATTTTTGAAGGAATCAAGGAACATGTCTATGAAGAATTGAGTTCCATGATAATCCTCCTCTAATCCTTTCATGGGTGGTGGTGGTGTCAGAAGAGAAAAGTGAACACATAGGAAGGATTTAGTGAATTTAAGCACTAGAGGACTTGGCAACAGATTGGACAATTGGGGTAAGAGAGACTGAGGAGTGGAAGATGACTCATTAGCATGAAACCTACCTGACTAAGGATGGCAGTGACACCAGACTCTCAATACCTTGAGAACTTAATTAAATTCCATTCAATGCAACACACACTTATTAAGTGTCTGCTATGTGCCAAACATTATGCTGAGCACTGGAGATAAAAAAAAGAGGCAAAAGCCAGTGGCTGCCCTCAAGAAGTCTGCAATCTAATGAAGGAGACAAAGTGCAAACAAATATATAAAAAGCAAGCTCTACAACAACAATGATAATAACAGTGCTTATATGGCACTTTAAGGTTTTCAAAGCACTTTACAAATATTATCTCATTTGACACAATAATGCAGGGAGGTAGGTTCAATTATTATCGCCCTATTACAAATGAGAAAACTGAGGCAGAGAGCGCTTAAGTGACTTGCCCAGAGTTACACAGCTAGTAAGTATCTAAGCTGGGATTAGAGCTTGGGTCTTCCTGATTTCAGGCCCAGCATTCTATCTACTGAGTCACCTATGGGCCAAGATCCTGAACCAAGATTTGAGTATAGGCTTGGTGATAGAGGGTATCAGTGTTACTAATCAGTTTGACATCAGGCTGGCACATTTTTCAGCTACAGTAATTCTCAAAGACTCAATACTAAGACATAGAAGTTTGAGGAAAAGTCATTTGTCACAGTAGAATTACAGACCCTTGAGGTATTAAAAAACTGAAGAATAAGTCAATCTGTTATTTCATCATCTATATATTTCAGAAATTCATTTAATCTTTTCTGAAAGACATTGTTTTGATACCTTTGCTATTCTTACAATCAGATATACAAAGCAGTGGATCTAAATCCCTACCCTGATACCACTAACTTGGATTCAGAACAAAAACGTACTTTCAATCCATTTGGATTTCTTGTCTTTTCCCCCATTCTAAGAGACAGTGTTCATGTTTGAATAAGTATTGGATGGAGAATCAGGAAGATGGGATTTCACCTCGCATCTTCGACACTGTGTAGCTTTTTGCACTATGAACCACTTAAACTCTCAGATTCTCAGACATCTTTCTAACAGGATAAGATGTAGATAAGTATAAAAGTGATTTTTTAATTTTTGGTGTGTTCATGTCAAAAAGTCACTTTGATTACAGCCTCTTATGTTGTTATTTTACAATAGCCCATCTTTAGATAAAATTTTCAACATTCCAGTTGCTATCAAAAAAGCTATTGCAAAGAAAATTATAATAGAATTTTTTGAAGGTCTTAGATAATCGACCATTCTAAGATCTTTATCGGGGAGACAAAACTAATAAGACACAGATGTGCATGCACATGCAAACATGCACACACACACACACACACGCCTCTTCAGACCATGAAATATGGTGCTTTAAACACTGACAAGCTCTCTGGAGCCCATTTTCATCTTTCTAGTTCACGTGGACACGGCTCAGACCTTCCCCCAAGTCCTGTTTGTATGAAGGATGTTATCCCCAATTAGTGGTAAATATCTATTTTATGGAATATTATACTGAAAAGTAGACTAATTAGAGGGGTGTGAATTTCCTTCACTATATCTTCAAAACTATTCAGGTCACTCTAAGGAGGGAGCCAGCAACAACAGTCACAAACAGGCGAAGATTATTGGGGATCGTGCTAGTTGTTTTCCAATTTGTTTTCAAGCACTGCATTACAATCAAAGGAAGAAATATGTATTTTATAGGAAATTGCAAAGACATTTGTAGAATCTAGTCTAGAAATGCATTTCAAAAAATGACTTCTTTCTCAGAATCACAGAATCTCTGAATCAGTAAGGATCTTAACAACCAAGTCTGATCTGAATTAGATCCTCTTTAGAATATTTAATCAATCACTCATTCCATCAAAAAGCATTTATTATGCAATTACCTTGTGCTAGTTACTATGCTATACACTGAGGATACAAGAAAGGCCAAGACAGTTTCTGCCCTCAAACAGTCCACAATTTAATGAGGAGACAGCATGTAAATCATAAACGCATGCATTCCACGACATCTATTCTTAGGAATAACATGACAAGGCATAATGAGGAGACTTTTTACCCTAGAAATTCATAATAACCAAAGTTTCTTATTATGATTTCATTCACAAAATAATAAAAATTATAGGCAATATTTATATAGTTCCTATCATGTGCCAGGCACTATGCTAAGCATTTTACAAATGTTAATTTCATTTGATTCTTACAACAACTTTGCAAGATCGGTTTTAACTATTATCCTGATTTTTCAGATGAGGAAACTGAGGCAAACAGGATTAAGTGACTTGCCTAGGGTCACGTAGCTAGTAGTGTCTGAGGTGGGATTTGAACTCAGACCTTCCTGACTCCATACATTTCCTTTCTCTCAAAGGGCTCTTTCCTGTCTTATTTTAGGAAAATCTCAATGGCTTCCATTTGTCAGTGAAGGTCAACATATGTGCAGGAACTTGGGCAGCTATCCCTGGCAGTATAGCATTAAGTTGATAAAAGATAGCCTTGGAGGAGAAGACATCAGCAATGATTAGACATTCGATACAGTCCCCAGATTTTCTCAGATTTGATAGAGATACTATATCTCAAACTCACTGATAAAAATGTTAAATAGCCAGAGTCAGACACACAGATCCCTGAAGGCTTCCCCCAGAGGCCTTATTATCTACCAGTTGACATCAATCAAATCATTAGTAACTTTTTTTGGTCATTGTTCTTGGCCTCTGAATAAATTCAGAAGCCACCTAGTTATATTTCCTCTTTAATAAGATGATCTAATAAACTACTAATTTGAATTAAAAAATGAAACCCAAGAAAAGAAAGAAGAGGAAAAAAGAACTTGAATACATAGTCACTAAGCTATTTTATAGTCAATAAGAAATTACTGACATTTTCCTGCTGAAATCATTTCTAGTTCATTTCTAATTAGAATAGCATGAGAGACTATTCACTCTGTTTTTCTACTTAGATTACCTAAACCTAAGGCTTCTTCAGTGCTAGTAGCTCTTCTATTAATATTTTCCCATTTATCAATACCCCTCCTAAAACATGATACTTAGAACTGAACTCATTTCTCAAAGGTCACATTCATATTATTCCCAATTCAAAAAGAGAAAAGAGAAAGAGAAAACAGCAAGTACTCTTAGACGAGAAGTAGTCTCAAGCATTCAGACACATCTGACAACCTTATTTCAAATATTTCCACAACCAGGCTATTATACAAATGGATCATTGGGTACAATTTATATTTGGTTATTAGTAAACTATAGATATAATCATGCATACATGTATTATGTATACATACATATATATATATATATATATATATATATATATATATATATACATATATACACACACACATTTGTGTGTGTGTATGTATGAATTGTCCCAAAGTTCATGGCTTAGAAAAGGAAAAGACAAAGGAAGATATAGCTCACAGCTGTAACTTTCTATAAGGTATTAAAAAAATCTAGTCCCTTAAATCTAATCCTATTTGGTTTTAAAGGATATTTTAAGTTAAATAATCACAGATTCATAGAAATTTGGAAACTGGAAGGAATCTCGGATATTCCACTACTTTCAGAGATAAGGAAACTGAGGCAAACAAAAGTTCAGCATCTTGCTCAGGAGGCTACAGCTAGTAAGTATGTGAGGCCAGATTTGAACTCAGTTCTTCTTGCTCCAAGTAAAGTATTCTTTCCACTACATCATGATACTTCATCATCATGTTCTTTATGGAGTTTGAGTAGCAACTTGAAATGAACATGAGAAATTTCTTTGCCTACTTCTAACAAGAGCTCGGGCATTGTGAATCAGTCAAACCCAGCCAAACATAACTATATTAAGGCCTGCTAGATTCCAGGTGTGGGGTAGCCACAATGAATAAACTGGGTCTTGGAGCCAGGAAGACCTAAATTTAGATCTCACCTCAGATACTTACTAGCTGTGTGACCCTAGGCAAGTCACTTAACCCTGTTGCCTCAGTTTCTTTATTTTTAAAATGAGCTGAAGGAGGAAATGGCAAACCGCTCCACAGCATCTTTGCAAAGAAAACCCCAAATGGAGTCACGAAGAGTAGGACAAGACAGAACGACAACAACAACAATCAATGTACCAGATATCATACTAGGCACTGCCTAAACAGAAATAAAACATGAAGCTCTTTCTGCCCTCAAAGAACTTGATAGTACTATTGGAAAAAAGAATTGAAAATGAAATCATGCCACAGGGTATTTGCTACATGTTATGCTTCACCATTTTAAAGCAGCAGCCTTAGGAATGAGAAATCTCTGAATATACTATAGTTAAAAACCAGCTTATAGATAGCTGGGCTTGGAGTCAGGAATACCTGCCTCTAATACTTAGTAATTCTGTGATCCTAGGCAAGTCACCAACCTCTCCGGACCTTGGACAGCTCCATGTCTGAAGCCATGCTAGTTGCTTCCCGTACTAGAGTAATATTTTATTGGGCTGTTTCATTAATGCTCTTGAATAAGATGCTATGGCTAAGCCAAAAGGGCTCAACAAAACCCTTTACAAGCTTTATTGAATCCTAGTTTCAGCTAAAGAATGTGATTGTTCTAAGTAATTTGTATGGACCCTAAGGTGATGAAATATATGTAAATAAGCTTAAATATTCATCACCCACTACTTTACTTTTATTTCTATTTCATCAACTAGTCCTTGATCAAATTCATGAGAAGTGGAGAACTCCCAAGAAAGAAACAGTAAAAGGAGGAAGGGAAAGGTAACAGCAGGAGATTCCCATCTTTTCTGCTCCTCCTTAGGGTTGGCATGTGCTCACACTCTGAAAATTGGAAGTAATTGCTGTAAGTAAATGATATCAAATTCATAATTTCTAAAGAGTTTCCAGGGTGCAACAAAACAGGTTCTAAATAAGAATGGTGACTGGGAACTTGTCTGTCCCCGCACTATTGGAGAAGGCAAGGGTGGATGGAAACTGAGATATGGAAATTGGCCTCACAATGCAATAAATTTGCAAGGCACATTATGAAAATACCATGTGGTATTTCATGAATCCATCTCTTTAAGCTTAATGACATGTAATCTACAATAAATTTTAAAATCATGTGGTCAATTGTGCCAAAAGTTAATCTGGCTTCCTCTGCTACTGATAAAGAACTCAGTGCTATTATAATATATAATTTAGGAAATTTAGGGAAAATGTCATAATGTGTTTTGTTTTTAATCTAAGAAAAACGGTTTATTTCATTCTTCTATTCCTTTCTCAAATAAATTATCTTCTTACATGAACTTTAAAGAAATGTTCATACAAATATTCCACATACTATACATGTATGTATACATATCTAGAGAGAGGGGTGGGGTGAGGAGATGGAGAGTACAGCTTCAAGTGAAGCTAGAATAAAGAAAATCAATATAGTACAGTAAACACAACAAGCGTAACAACATTGGTGTGGGAGTCAAATGACCTAGGTTCACATCCTGCTTTAGATACTTTCTATGTGACCTTGGGCAAGTCATTTGTCTACCCTCAGCTTCAGGTTCCCCATTTATAAAATGGGAGTGCTGGACGCAATGGCTTCTGAGGTCCCTTTTCACTATTGGGGCTATGTTCTATTCACTAATGCTACAGAAATTGTTTTTTCAAAATGTTTTGATAGAGACCTGTGATTTTCTTGGAATAGGAACTTTCAGTTAGCAAACTCCCTCTACCAATTCAGACCTGCAACTGTACCATAATGTATATTCTTAAATATGATATTAGGGCATCAAGAGGTTAAGTGGTTTGTCCATTGTCACATACCTGAAGCAAGACTTGTACTAGATCTTCCTGATTTGGAGTTTTCTGTCCATTCCCCATGTAATGCTCCCTCTTTACAAAAAATACTAAATAATGACTTATTCTTAGAGCATCAATTAATAAAGCTTTTATCTCTTCACTGCTAATTTTGTTCACTTTCTTCTTTCAGTTATTAGAGAGTTTAATTCCACTGATACCAAAAGCAAGCTTCTATTTTGTACTTTCAAATTCAGAATCAGATGTTAAAAAATAACATCTAAGCAAATAAATGCCTTTGTCTTGGGAGACACTTGCTCATAGGATCAGTCCTTGTATATGTTGCACTTATAAAATGCAGTAACCCTGAGAGTCTAAAGCACGGATATGAAGTAGTCTGGTTCCTTCTTATTTTATAAAGCCCACACGGGTTGTTACTTACAAGGCCAGTACATACAGGTGATCCAAGGAATAAGTGAATGAATTCTATCACACTGAGATAAAATACAAACCTCTATTTTTATGCTTCAAGAAAAACAAATTTGGCAACATGACAAATGCAGCCCATCTATGTCTTTGCTAAGTGCCTTTATCAATTTTACAAGCTGATGTTTCCCATTTCTCATACATTTTGATTGTATTTCTCATTAGCTGACTAGATTCCTGGTTTTCTATATCACAGTGTTTTCTCAGGGTTCCTAGAGCGGGGCTCTTTGTTGTTTACATCCTGGGGAGGGGAAAGGGCTGCTGAGTTGAGCTGTGACCAAGCTGTTTCAATTTCTTAGGTATTGTCATGAAATAGCAATTACCCTACAGCTCCCTTTCCCCTTTCCAAATCACACCTACCAATTACAGAAACCAAATACAAGTAAACTCCCAACCCACCCATTGACACACAAAAAAAAGATTCAAAAACTAGGAAAAGCTAAGAGTCAAAGAATCATGTGTCATTAGAGCTACAAGGGACCTTCAAATAAATCTGGCTCAAGCTATTCCTTTTCCAGAAGCCATACTGGACATAAAATCAGAAGAGAAATTATGTTTCCAAAGTCAGAGAGATGGATGTGATGTTTGCTTGTTGTCAGATGAGAAAATGTTAGCAAAGCGCTTAGTACAATGCCTGGCACATAGTAGGGGCTTAAGGAATGCTTATTCCATTTCATTCCATGCAGTTCAACCCAAATGTGACAGAACTCTCCTTCATAAAATGCTAAGAATGGGGTTATACTTGCTCCATTTGAAGTGCCCCAGTGGTGATGGTGGCAGAGGAATCTTCCGTCTTTTATCTACTGTGTTTAAAATACTTTCTGTCCACTTAATAATTATATATCGACTGACCAGGGGGATGACGGGTAGTGTAGCATGGTGGAAAGAACATAAGCAAGAGCATAATCTAATTAATACTAGCTAACACTTCTATAACTTTTTAAGGTTTGCAAAGTGTTTTCTATGTGTTAACTCATTTGACTCCCACAATTCCGTGAAGTCGACGCAATTATTATTCCTATTCGACGGGACAGATGAAGGTAAAATGACTCACTCAGGGTCAAACAGCTACTACATTTCTGAGGTAGGATTCAAACTGAGTTTTTCCTGACTCCAACACTGTAACCACAGTTCCACTGGCAGAAGACCTAGTTTTAAGTCCTGGCTTTGCTAATAGCTAGCTTTGTGGCTGTAAGCAAGCCCTCATCTTTCTAGGCATCATTTCCTTATCTGTCCCAAAAATAAGCAAAATGAACTAGTTGATCTCCAAGGTTCCTTCCAGTTCTAAATTCTACAGGCATGATTTTCTCTGCTTCCAATGGTTTTGGAAATGGACCACCTTCTGGGTGACTTGCCCCCCAAAATGGTTACCCAGAGCTCCAAGGAATTCTCCCATATTGCTGCCTCAGGGCATTGCTATGTATCCACAATTTATAGAACTTTTCTTTACCTAATTTGTTCTGCTATTCCTGAGGGGGAGAAAAATCAGTTACCTTAGCAACTGCTAGGTTACATTTTATCTCTAAGCTGCAGAGATTTTATTTAAAAAAAAAAAAGGTAAATCCATACTAACATCCCATCCTTTTTATGTGATGGCTTTAGTCAGTTTGAGAAGAACCTGTAAACACACATACCCCTTTCCCCCATTCCCTCCTTAACTTAATTATAGCAGTTTACAAATATTCTTCCTTTCTTCCTCTTTCTTTCTTTCTTTCTTTCTTTCTTTCTTTCTTTCTTTCTTTCTTTCTTTCTTTCTTTCTTTCTTTCTTTCTTCTTTCCTTCCTTCCCTTCTTTCTTTTTCTTTCTTTCTACCACCTATGTATCTTTCTTTCCCTCCCTCCTTCCTCTCTCTCTTAATTCCTTTTTTTCCTGATCATCTTTATGCCTATGTATTTATGTATTCAAAGCAGAGGTTCTGAACCATTTGGATTTTTTTTGGCGCCTCTTTTGGCAGTGTAGTGAGGTCTATGGATTCCTCAGAAGGAAAAAAAGTAAATGCATAAAATACAAAACATTTCAAAGGAAATCATCAATACTGAAATGCAATTATCAAAATACTTATTTAAGAAATGAACAAATTAGTGGACCACAGGTTAAGAATCTCTGATTTAGGGGCAGCTAGGTGGCACAGTGAGTAGAGCACCATCCCTGAAGTCAGGAGGACCTGAGTTTAAATCCAGCCTCAGACAATTGACACATTTACTAGCTGTGTGACCTTGGGCAAGTCACTTAACCTCAATTGCCCTGTCTTCTCCCCTCAAAAAAAAAGAATCTCCCATTTAAAGGAAAGTCATTGCCTCTATTCCAAGCAAACTGGCCCGCCAGTTATGTCCGGTACACACCATTCCATTTCTGAATGCCATGCTTCTCTACATATGATCTCCCATGTTTGAAATGCTATTCTGTCTCACCTGCCCTTATTATTATCAATCAGTCAAAAATGTATTCATTTATTAAGTGCTTACTATGTGGCAGGCATTGTGTTAAGCATTGTGGATACAAAGAAAAAACATATCAGCCAATCCTTTAAGGAGCTTACATTCTAATAGGGAAGTCAACATACATTTAAATAAGTACACTTATTCCTTCCACATTGCCACTTTCCCCATCTCGGTTTCCATTTATCGTGGGGTTGGCATAAGAAATTAAATGCAAATTTGGGGGGAGTTTTGCAGAAACCACAGATCACACATGAAGGCGAGCAAAGGACACAGAGCATATGACCAAATACTTAACCCCAATTTTACAATAAGGTACTCTAAATACCCCATAAATGAAAAAAGCAAAAAAAAAGACTTCTTCTCTGGTATGAAGGGAGAGCCCCAAAAATTTTACACATATTTTCCAGATTGTGGGGGGGGCACCCACAATATGCAATGGATAGGTATAAATAAGTGTATATGTATGTATGCATCAATGTATGTATACACATACACAATATGTATAGGTAAATATATCCCACATATAAAGTAGATATAACTAGCTTGTAGGGGAAGGCACCAGGAGGTGAGGGTCTTAAAAAACCCTTCTGCAGAAGGTAAAATTTGACCTGAGTCTTGAAGGAAAACAGGGATTCCAAGAAACAGCAGGAAAGAGGGAGTGCATTCCAGACATGGTGGACAGATTGTGCTAAGCCACAGCTCTTCCCCAAATGTGTCCTGATTTGGGACATCCTAGATCTATGATTTCACTGGGCTGCCAAGTGTATTGGCAATCAAAATGAGCTCTTAGCACTTAATTCAACCAGGTGCCCTTGAAGAGTTTGGCCTTTATTTCCTTGATTAAATTAGGAGTCCTTGATGACCTCCTTGCCTCAAGGGAAAGCCTAGTTTACATGGGTTTGAGTGACATATTTGTGATATCAGAGGCTTTTAGATCACATGGGTTTAAGTCGCATTTTTGTGATGATTTCAGGTCATGTGGGTGAGTCGAATGTGTAACTCACCCTTGACCCTGAAAAAGACATAAAACCAGAGGTTGGCTTTCTTTTTTTTGGAGCTCTGACCTACAGTAGTAGTGACTCGTGACTCTGAGCCAGCCGTTATCAAGCTCCCAACTGAACTCAGATGTTGGTAACTATGAATTGTATTTGGTCTGTTTATAAATGTATGTTTGTAATTTGTTTGTATTTGCTCTGAAGTTCAGGGTGCCGGCTTTTTCCCCTGAACTAAGTGAATGATATTTGTATGCTGGATTAAATTGAGATTGTTAACCCCTTAACGCTGCTTTCCTTAGCAAAGCAGATCAAAAGAACCTGGGCTTGCAGTGTTCTGTGAGCTGGTTGTTGTTGCTTTTACACCCCTATAGTAGCTGCTAGCCAGACTGTTGAAACACCAAAGAGGAAACTCCCTCTAACAATGCAAATCAACAAGTGATCTTCAATCCATATCCTGGGGCTGTGATTGGTTAAAGGCCTTGCCCTAAGTTATAAAGCATGTACAAGGCAGGGTGTGAACTTCAACCTAGGTCTTCCTGAATGCAAGGCCTAGCTCTCTGTCCTTAATATCTCTTGATGTTCTTTTGCCTTTGTGTCTCTGTTTTACTGTTGAATCCTATCAGCAGAATGGAAGCTCTTTTAGGGCAGGAACTGTTTCATTGTTATGGCATCCCTAGAGTCCAGCACATGAGCAGTATGCATAGTAGGTGCTTAATCAATTTTTCTTGAATTGAATTTAATGGAGAAATCTGAGGTGGGAATGGATGGAAAATGGGAGTAACGCTAATCAATGTATCTCATTACTGTTGACCTTCATGATTCACGTGAGAAGAGATACTGGCAGAAGATTCAAGAACTGCTATAACACCAAGGACAAACCTTTTATCAATGACCAGGGGGTACAAGTCAATTTCCTGCCCTAATTGACCAGATCCTGACAAGCCTGTCTTCAGGGGAACTGGCTCTCCGGCAAGGCTAAGATAAAAACACAGCTCAACAATTTAATTGGAAAAACACTGCAGGAATTGGGATTCACGCAGCCTTCATATTTTAGGCTTTTATTTTTTAAGCTCTTGACCAAACTTCATAGCACATGACTAAAAGGTTTGGGGTATAACTGGTTTGCAAAAAGACTTAAGAATATTGAATGAGGGAGAAGATGAGTTGGGTGATGTACATATGGGGTATACAGATAACAGGAGAGATAGAAGGTAGCTTTAAAAGATAGAAGGTGGCTTTTTTTAATAACATTCTCATACATTTCCTTCTCTAAATACTGGATTTTTCTCTGACAGCTAGAATTATCCTTCTCAACCACGATTTTCCTGGCATCATTTCTTCAAGACCCCAGAGCTACAATTAGGGTAAGTATGACTTGGGATTTGCCCCAGGGTACAGAAATGCATAGGGGGCTGATGGCATTTGTACTGTTTCACCAGGTGGAAATAAGTATGCCTACCAGTGAGTTAGCAAGAATAATTAGTCTACATTCCAGGGGAGTCTCTTGCCACCCTGTTCTCTGCTTCTATAGCAGCATTCTCCTTAGTGTATCCAGGATACCTCCTCCCTAGAACCTTGTAGCTTCCACCTTGGAACTGACTTTGTAATTTCTCCAGATATATTTTTATGGGGCTTTCACTCAAATGTGTGCCTAGCCATTTAAAATGTAAGGACCTACATATTCTTTTTCCCTTGATGTAGATAACAGCATTTTCCAGGTGATGCATTGGATCCTTACAATTTCTCAGGACAGGTATTTATCACCCCTATCTTGAAGATGCAGAAACTTAGACACTCAGATGAGTTAAACCAGGAACCTGAAATCTCACGGCCAGGATGGGACTGAGCCAGAACTAGAACCCAGGTGTTTTACTTGTCAGTCAATCAATAGTTAAGTACCCGATATTTATTAAACAACTATTATATGCCAGACACTGATAAGTGCTGAGGGTACAAAGAAAAGAGGAAAGAAAGAAAATAGGGTTTTTCCCCCCTTTCAGCCTGGTAGTTTAGTTTGTTTTTACTGCATTACACCTCTAAATCTTGAGTCCACAAACTACCCTTTAAAGCGAGGGTACTATACATTTGTGTGTGTGTGTGTGTGTGTGTGTGTGTGTGTGTGTTATAGACACTCTTTTTGCAGTTTGGTAAAGCCTATGGACCTCTTTTCAGAATAATGGTTGCAAATAAACAAAATAAAATATATAGGGCATAAACCAAAGGTTAGTGGAAAAAAAGATAATTTTCTCCCAAGTTCATAGATCCCCTGATTTTTTATGTCTATCTACTTATCTATCTATCTGTGTATTCGTGTACGTATATATGTATATGTACGTATATATATAAATCCATGGATCCTAAAGGCATCCATGAACCCCAGGTTAAGAATCTATGCTTTAAAAGTTGACATCAATTTTCTCTCCAAGAATCCATCATAGGAAGTTTATTCCATACTCCTCTCTGATCTGACCAAACCAATCTACTTTAGTATTTCTAACCAAGCCGCTTAGTTCCTCTCCCTGCCCACCCCACCCCTGCCCTGAAATGACTGTCTGCTGTTTCTAAACTTAGTGCATGGTTCCACACATGCACATCTCCAAGCATGTGGGGTGAGCCCCTTGTTGAGGCTGGTCTCACAGAAAGAGAGAATGTCATTGAGGGGAAAACCTTCAAGAATGAGGTCATAGATTCATTAAAGAATTCAAAGATAAGAACAATCATTATTAATACAACGATAACATTAACAAGCATTAGAGTCAGTAGGTCAACAAGGATTGATTAAGTGTTGAGTATATGGCAGGCATTGTACAAAGAGCAGGAGACACAGAGAATGGGCAACACTGAGAAATCTGTTCTGGCAGCCTTCCTTGAATTCCTCCACTGTTTCATGGAACTCTTGGCCATTTTCAAGGCTTTGCTCATGAAGCTTCTCTCAGTTCCCTGACTTTAGTGCCTCCCCTCCCTCCCATCCCTTTACTATACATATAAATCTTAATCGTTTAAAACGACATTGACTTTTGAGGTATATTGTGTGTATGAACAATACACACAAACGTGTTCATATCTACCTGGTGTTGCGATCTTTAAGTCATTAAAGTATGTATGTATGTACACACATGTGTATATGTGGGTGCATATCCTGAGTTGGATTGAATGTCAATCTATGGTAGCGGGAGTCTAGGTCAGCTGCGAGTTAGACTAAAGAGCCTCTGAGATCCAGTGATCTGTGACCAACTCAGATGGGGGCCATACTGATGTCCCATTCAGTCAATGCTCCATTCACATGATCAGATATGAAAGAGACTAACTTTTCCCCTCTAAATTTGACTGAATATAATATCAGAGTATCGCTGAACTACGTCAAATCACATTCATTTTAGAGTTCAGGAAACTGAGGCCCAGAGAGCTCCAGTGATTAGTCCAAGGTCACCCGAGGAAGAATGGACAGAGCCAGGATTCAGACACTTACTGCAAAGCCAGGGTCCTTTCTACTATACCATACAGCCTCCTGGGAGGATCGGTGATTAATTCAGCAGAGAGGTCTGTTACGGGAATTCCTCCTAGGAAGAATGGTCACAACTCTTCTATGACTAGTAAGTAAATCTTTGGGAATCATCTGAGGTACCTAGAGGTGAACATAGCTTCAGAGGAAGGATGTGAACCCAGGTCTTCCAAAACCCAGCTTTCTATACGCTATACGAAGCTAATCATATAGTAGAAAATAATTAAACAATTGACAAAACCTGGTTGTTTTTCTGCTGATTTTTGCCTATTGATATTTCCTATTCCCTTCTCCTTCTCTCAGATTTATTTAAATTTTCAATGTGCCTGAGACTTTACACTCAACTCCTCCAGATGAGAGAAGTCTAATGTCTACATCCCCTTGTCTATTTCTGAAGCCACTGTTAGCATTGATCGATGGCTTATGAAACCTTTTTATACAATCCTGACATATTAAAGACACCAAACTAGCCTGAACTTTCTGCATGGCATGACTGATTTCCTCTATCCCACTTTCTGGTTGTGACCTCTCCTGTCCTTGAGCTCGAGGCTTGTGATTTGATCGGGGACCGGAGTTTAGGGAAAGAAGTGGGACTCACTGAAATTGAGCATCAAAGTGCCATCATCAGTTGGTACTTCATGATGGGGAAGCAATTAGATGTCTGAAAGCTCTTGGCATCACCAAATGAAACTAGACGCATGAAGCATTCCACCTTCTTAGTTTTATTGAAAAATAGAAAATTAAGCTGCCTACATATGCAAATTATGGAGGAGAACCAAGCTTATTATTCTAATCATTTAAGTCAAAATGGCCACTTTTTCACCTGAAATATCCAGATAATTGAGGCAAATTAGACCTTTTTGTGCTTGAATGATAATAACACCTTACATCTGCACAGGGATTTATACTTTTTAAAGTTTTTTTTAATCATATCTTCTCATGGGCAAGAGTAAGTTACCTAGGTAGTACAGCAATTATTGTGCTGATCCCATTGTCAGGATGACTTGAGTTCAAATCCCACTTCAGACACTTAACCTTGGGCAAATCACTTAACTTGGTTGCCTCAGTTCTGTCACCTGTAAGATGGGATAATGACATCACCCGCCTCTCGGTGCTGTTGTGACAATCAAACGAGATGATATTTTTAAAGAGCCTGGCTCCTAGTAAGTAAGTAAGTAAGTAAGTAAGTAAGTAAGTAAGTTCTTGGTGTTTTGCTTAGCTCCAGAAATCAGAGATGAAAGAGCTGGACGTCAACAAAAGGAATCCTTAGACTTGTTGTAAAGAAGTACTTTCTAACAATTGAAGCCTCCCCACAGTGGCATGTGCTGTCTGGAGAGGCAGCATGTAGATCTGTCAATCAATCAATCAACAAGAATTTATTAAGCACCTACATGCTTAATGATACTACTTAATAGTACTACAACACGGGCTCTGCATTGTAGAAGGGATTCTTGTTCAGAAAAAGGCTCGACTAGACAATCGCCAGGGTCCCTTCCTGCTTCAGTTCTGTGATTCTGATCTCCGTGAGGTCAAGTAGCTATTATTATGGCCTCAAGGTGCTTTCTAACTCTAAATCCATGACCTAGCGTTTGTGACTGGCCCAGCTCCCACGCGCAGCAGATGTAGAGGCTGAAATCTGACAGAAGCAGAGCTGACTTTGACGATGATGAAGATGACTGCAATGATGATGATGATGGTGACGATGAAGATGACTGCAATGATGATGATGATGGTGACGATGAAGATGACTGCAATGATGATGATGATGGTGACGATGACGATGACTGCAATGATGATGATGATGGTGACGAAGATGACTGCCATGATGTTGATGATGGTGACGATGATGATGACTGAAATGATGATGATGATGGTGACGAAGATGACTGCAATGATGATGATGATGGTGACGATGAAGATGACTGCAATGATGATGATGATGGTGACGATGAAGATGACTGCAATGATGATGATGATGGTGAAGATGAAGATGACTGCAATGATGATGATGATGGTGAAGATGAAGATGACTGCAATGATGATGATGATGGTGACGATGAAGGTGATGACGATGATGATTAATGATGATGATGGCATCTATATAGTGCTTTAAGGTTTGCAAAGCACCGCTAATTATCTCAATTGATCCTTATGACAACTCTATGGGAGAAGCGCCATTATTGCTCCCACTTTACAGATGAGGAAGTTGAGGTCGAGAGACAATAAGTGACCAGCCCAGAGTCACATAGCTAGTAAGTGACTGAGGTGAGATTCCAACTCGGGTCTTTCTGATTCTAAGTACAGCAGTCTAGGGGCAGCTAGGTGGCACAAGGAGTCAGGAGGACCTGAGTTCAAATCCGGCCTCAGACACCTGACACACTTGCTAGCCGTGTGACCTTGGGCAAGTCACTTAACCCCAATTGCCTTGCCTTCCCCAAAAAAAACCCAACCCCCCCAAAATAAGTGCAGCAGTCTATTCACTGTACTACCTAGCTACCTCACCAGAAAGTAAGCTCCTTTAGGACAGGTACTGTACAACTTTTGTCTTTATATCCCCAGGATCTCCAGCGTAGTTTAGTGTTTTGCATTGAGTAGATGATTAATAAATGCATGTTGCTTGAATGACCACACATGGAATTTGGAACAGAACCTTGCCTAGTCCCTACCACCTATGTGTTGATTCCCCAAACAGTTTGAGCAAACACAGATGCAGGAGGTCAAATCTGTGTTTCAATCTATACAGGACAGAAATATCTAGTCTCCTCTCATCACACTTTGCCTTGGGAGGTTGGCAACAGGAATTCCTTAGAGAATAGGCATTGCCTTCACCACAGTCCTTCTAAATTGCTCTCTATGGATTCCTTGCTCAGGGCCTCTTTTTTTTTTTTGGAGGGGGAAAGGCAAGGCAATTGGGGTTAAGTGACTTGTCCAAGATCACACAGCTAGTAAGTGTCAAGTGTCTGCAGATGGATTTGAACTTAGGTCCTTCTGACTCCACGGCTGGTGCTCTATTACTGTGCCACCTAGCTGCCCCTACTCAGGGCACTCTTGCCAGGTGAATTTAGTTTCCCATGTGGTCCTTTGGAAGCAATTGTAGCTTCTGGATGAAAAGGATGGCCAAGTGCTCTGCGCCCCAGTGTCATAGAGAGTCTGTGGGCACCATCACTGGTGTACTAAACTGAAAGCCGTTGTAAAATCTCAAGCTGGATCCTCCCTCTCATTCCTCCTCAACTCCTCCCTACCTCTTAGTATGCTTCTGGCCACTATGGATGAATGTCCTTGATCAGTGGGGCTTGAATTCTAGTTCCAGTTCTGGCCCCAGACACCTGAGTAACCTGGGGCCAGTCACATCCCTTCTCTGGCTTTTACTTCCCTCCTCTGAAAAATTAGACAGCTGGATTGTTGTTGACTCATTTTGTAAGTCACGTCCAACTGTTCATGACCCATCTGGGGTTTTCTTGGCAAAGACACTGGAGTAGTTTGCCATTTTACAGATAAGGAAATGAGGAAGACAGGGTTAAGTGACTTGTCCAGAGTCACACAGCTAGTAAATGTCTGAAGCGACATTTGAACTCAGGCCCAGACTCCAGGCCCAGCACTCTACACATTGCACCACCTGGCTGTCCTAAATACTTGGATTACATAATCTTTAAATTCAGTTCCATTTGTGAAATCCCAGTTTTAAAGACTGGCTAAAAATGAGATAGAGTGCATTATCAAGTTTATATTTATAGAGTATTATCTATACACATACCACACATAGTTTATATATAGTACATGCATATAATGTGTATATATACATTTCTATATCTATCCACATATACATATAGATAGGGATATATTCATATATAATATAAACATATACCTACATACAGATAGCTAGATATGTATATCAGAGCTAGCTAGCTAGATAAGACAGACAGATAAGCACACACACTCATATATAATTGTTTTGGGATTCTCCAGTAATAGAGATAATCCAGAGACTATCCCTTCCATTAACATAAACAATCAAGTTGATTCTTGTACGAGGCAGATTAATGCCATTTAATTTTTAAATGTATTTCAACAAATTGATGCCTTTCTACGAGAAGATTATCACATGATTCTGAATGAAGCAAAAGAGAAAGATGAGTATATAGTAAAGTACCAAAAGGACAATGGTTTATATCCTCTTTCAAAACCACTAGGCCAGCTCCTCAAATTACCTCTCCATGGAAACTCTAGTCAATCTCACATTTCTCACACTTCCTGTCTCCCAATTTCATTTAGAACAACCATAGCTCCCTAGATGCTTCTCTTCCTCCAACAGTAGATAGACAGATAGATAGATAGATAGATAGATAGATAGATAGATAGATAGATGAGATATCTGTCTGTAAAAGACTTCCTCAGCAATTACTGGAGATGGAATATAGATATAGATAAAAATATAGATCTATCTTATCTATCTATGTATCTGCTCATTGGTTATTAGATAAGACTCATATTAGAAGAACTGTCCTCTATGTATGTATTGACCATTAAAAACTTCATGCTTCTTTACACCCTGCTATCTTTTCAGCCACTATGGCTCTGTCACTACAGAGGTTGAAAGGACACATTTCCTGTGTTGGCATGGCCAAAGAATTTATCACTAACTGATCAGCCCACTGGTTGTGAGCCTTTTTCTACCTAGTTGAACGTATCCTTCAAAATCAGAAAGAGTTATAAAGAGCAAAACAAATTTTATGCATTTGAAAATTGAGCCAAGATTTCTAATTAAGGCTATTGGGAGAGGTTGATTATTCTTTCTTCTATGTAGTTAGTGCCTACTGCCTTCCTATGACTAAGGTCATTTTAAACTTGATTAATAGAAGTATCCCATGACTAAAGGAAAACTCTGATACAAGTGATAAATGAATGAATGAGTCACCCAAAAATTTAACAAATGTCAATCATGTGCCAGTTACTGTGCTAAACATTGAAGATACGAAGACAAAAGTGAGATGGTTCTGGTCCCTCAAGGAGCTTGCATTCTAAGAGCAGACACTGTGTATATGTGTGTTTAGATATATATGGACACACAGTGTATACATATATGTATATGTATGCATGTATATATGCACAGCAGACACAAATAAAATGTGTATATCTCAATCAAGTGCTGTTCACGGGGGGATCTGTGGACAGATTTCAGGAGTTCCATGAACTTGAATGGGCAATTGCATCTTTATTTTAACAAAAAGAAATCCAGTATTTCCTTAAATTTTATTCTATTTAGCAATTCCTTTACTGTACAAACTTTATTCTGAGAAGGGTTCATAGGTTTCACTAGACTGCCAAAGGGGTCCATGATACCAAAAAAATAAGATTCTATGATCTAGTTGTAAATTAAGATGTGTATATATATGACTGTGTACATATATAGAGACATATGTGTATGTACAGATGTGTATATGTACATATCAGTGTGTATACACACACACACATACACACACACACACACACACACACACACAATGAATTCAAAATAACTTAGGGAAAGGGACACCAAAAACCAAGGGCAACATAGTATAATGATTAGAGTGTTAACCATGGAGGCAGAAACATCCAGGTTCAAATCTCGCCTCTGACACTAACTGTTCCATGTGAGCTTCAGCAAGTCTTGAAAACTCTCTAAACTCAGTTTTCTAAAGTGACCTACAAGAATAGCACATAGTTCAGAGGATTACTGTAACAATCAAATAAAATAATATATATGAGTTAGATAATTACATAAATATCAGATGTCTTTACATTTCATATAGTCAATCAATAATACCTAAACAATCCATAATATACTCTTATCATTTCTAGGCAGTTTCATTTTTCTAACTGTAGTCTGGACCTACCTGGGTTCAAGTTCTGCATCTGATACCTCTGAGTCCTTCACTTCAACCTTTCTATGTCCCAGGCAACTCTTTAAGACTGTAAACTACAGAAAAGGCACTGATCTATATTGGCATGAGAAGCTCCAAATCCCTAATGAAATCACAAGTACTATTTTAAAGCAAACAAACAAAAAACAACCAAACAAAATATTGAGCCAACATTACAGGGCCCTGACACTGTCCATATTTCTGTGTCTAGTAGGGGAAAAAAGATTCCTAATGATTAAAACAGTTTCACCAAAATCCAATGAAAATATACTGAGCAGCAAAAACCAGTGATGCAACTCTTTGCCATAAATTGAGTGACTTATTGCCTTGGGCCATAAAGAGTCTGAGAACAACAAAATAAAAAGTAATGGCAGCTCTTCCAGCTGTTAACGCAAACTGGAGACATCGTCAGCTCTTTCAATGAGAAAGGAAACGGGCTCTGATGTTTTCCGGGGTTCTTACTTGGCATGCAGACAACATTTTTCTTCAATGTAAGCACCTACATGCTGTGGATACCATGTTACTTTGTCCTGTGGTTTATGAGAATATCAATCTGGTCTTGTTTTATGCAGAAATAAAAGACATCCTCAGCAATTACTGGAGATGCAATATTTACCAAATGGATACAGAATTATTAACAGCATGAGTTGTGTTTCTTCATGACCCAGGAGGAGTTTAGTATACATAGACAAGGACTTTTACTAGACAGGCAACTGTCTGAGCATACCAGGCTACTAGTTGGTGGTTCTAAGTGTAAAATCAGAGGGGTAGAAGGGAGGGAAGGAATAAAAATTTATATAGCAACTACCAGGTGGCAGGCACTCTAAAATATCATCTCATTTGATCCTCACAACAACCCTGAGAGGTAGGTGCTGTTAGCATCCTATTCTACAATCTTTCCATTATACCTGCCATTCATTACCACGGAGATAAATTATGAAGATAAAATGGGTTAAGATGGATTATTTAAATTTGGAAAAGAGATCCAGGGGTGTCAAACTGAAATAGAAACAGACTTAGAAAACCACAGATTAACATGATTCATGTTGTGTTACGTTTTCATTTGATTTGTTTCCCAATTACATTTTAATCTGCTTTGGGGCCACAAACAACACCTCTGATCTGGTCCAAGTCATCATACAGATGAAGAAACTGACAGAGAGAAGAAATAATTTGCCCAAGTTCTCATGGATAATAAATAATGAGATATGAGCTGATATCCTCAAAGTTAGAACTCAGGAATCTTTCTGGTAATGAACATACAATCAGTTTGGAAATTTGTTTTTGGTCTGGTCCAATAATTTCATTGGTATAGAAAACATAATAGTAAAGAAACTCCCTCCACCAATATCATTAGTGACTGTTCTGCAGTTGATAGAGAATTTCTTGGGACAATAAGAGGTTGACTTGGCCAGGATCATACATCTGCTTGTGTCAGAAGTGGGGATTGGATTCAGGTTTTCTTGACTCCAAAGCTACTATATCATCCTGTTTCTGCCATTTTAAAGTCTCCAGAGGGAAGGTACAATATTACTCATGATATATTGATGAGTTATGGTAATATCACAATATGACATTACATATGACCTGAGGTTTGTTTTGGTTTTTCTTTTTATGACTCCTGTCTTCAAGATGCCAAAAACACATTTCTCATGCCAAAAGGACTCTCCTTGTCTTAAGTAGCCCTGAAAAAATCATCTCCAGACAATGTGTCAGCATGACTCCAAAATCAACACCCAAAATCTAAGGCCCCGCTCAAAAACTGATGGATGGTACAAATGGACAATGGAAGGTCCCAAGGCAGGCAGAGTAGGAAAGTGGGGGCAGCGGAAAGGAAGGTGAAAAGGAGGAAATTCACAGTTCACTATTTTGATGGAGCATTTGTACATTGAAATTAAAAACTAATCAACCAAATTTGAAGAAATTAAAAAAAAACCTACTAGCAATGTCAAATGGGATGTAATATTCTATCAGTCAACCCAACTGATAAGTTTTTAACTCAACATGGACAATGTCCTGATAAGAAACTATTGATGTTTAGACCTTACAGATCATTTATTCCAAAGACTGTCAATGTATATGTTCCCTCCCAAATCACTACTTCCATTTTTCATAGTGACATGTCAATCAATTTCCCTATAACTCTAATCACTATTCAATCTGACTTCTCTGCCCACAACACTCCTCCCTAGTCTACATTCTCTTATATATTGTTTTTTCCTCTTAGAAAAAAATTCCATGAGGGTAGGAACCATCTTTCTTGCTTGTATTTATATATATCCATAGTGTTTGGTACCTAGTAAGTGTTTAATATATTTTTTCATTCAGTCAGTCAACCATTTATACATACATACACAACCACAATAGTTAGTTGCTCATCATGTCTCATTCCCTGAGGGCAGGCACTATTTCACTTTCATTCTTTTTATCCACAGTGACTGTTACATTGATTGGCGCCCAACAGGTGCTTTTAACTTTTAGTGAATTGTCAAATCCTTGATATGATGCTACAGTCTGGCTCCCTATAATTTCTACTCATTGGTCCTAATTCTCTAACTCCTCTTTATCAATACAGCATGATATTAATGCAACTTTTACATTATGACCTTTCATATATTTGAAGGCAAATTGGAGTAAGTATAGGAAGTGTTATTTGGAATAGGTAGATTCAATTTCTCAATCATTTCTCCTAGGACAGAGTTTATAAGAATTTTCACTCCTTTTATACTTCTCTGGCTGACTCCTAGTATGTCCATGATCTTTTTGGGTATAGCAGCCCAAAAGGACTAGATACTCCAGCAGTGCTCTGACCAAACAGAGTTTACTCAGATTGCGAAATTACCTGAAGCAGACACCATCGTTCTCTTCATTCCATCTAATCTTACATCAGCCCTTTTTAGCAGCCTCGTTAATGTACTTGCTCAAATTGAGTTTGTAGTCAACTAAAATCCCCGGCCCTCTTTCACTTAAACTGTCAAGTCAAATGTCTTCCACAACACACCACCTTAAACGGAGTTTTGATTTCAGTGCACAACTTGCCAATTCCTTAAGAGAAATTTAATCTTACTTTTGACAGTTTTGAGGGAGTCCATCATTTTAGCCTGTCCCGATGATATGGCGGACTGGAATAAGTACTGAATTTAAAGTCAAAGAGACTTGGGGTGGAATCCTAACATTGCCAGTTACTATCTATTCTTGTGACCTGGGACAAATCACTTAACTTGTCTGGGTCTTAGGCTCCTAATGTGCAAAATGAGGGGAGATATCCCTTAAAGCTGCCAGTCAGGGATCCCCTGAATATGTATTTCATCTTCCAATATAATGGCCTTCTGACTCAATTTGATGACTTTGCTAAATTTAATAAACCTGTTTCCCAGACCCAAGTTCACATTTTTAATCAAAATGTTGACTAAACAAGAAAAGAGACCTGTTGAACACCATTTAAAAATGAATAATAACAATACCTGGCATTTATCTTCTAATGCATTCAGCTTTGCAAAAAGCTTCAGAAATATCTCATTTTGTCCTCACAAAACTGGGAGAGGTAGGCAGTTCTACTATCTACACTTTAGACTTAAGAAACTGAGGCAAACAGAAGTTAAGTGACTTGTCCAGAGTCACAAAGTAAGTGTCAGAGTCTGGATTTGAACTCACATTTTCCTGACTCCTGGCCCTGTGCTCTTATCCACAACTCTACCAAGCTGTAGATTGACTGTAATTTATTCATCAACCCAGGCTGAGTATGGTATTTCAGTCAGTTATAAATTCATATGACTTTAGAAGTGTCTAGACTATAAGTTCTAATCCTGGGATATGTGAATGTGTGTGTATGTGTACTTGTGTGTGTATATAAATAAATATAAACATATTACATATGTGTGTTTATGTGCATAAATAATTAGAAATGAAATCAATGATACTGAAATATAATAACTGAATATACACACATGTATATGTGTGTATATATGCATGAATGTGATGGTTGTATTTCTATATCATTGGTTTCCATTATAATTCTATACATTTGGTTTAATGTATTTACAATACTATTTCAAGAAGGAATATATAGGCTTCATCAAGGCAAAGTGATCCAGGATAGAAATAAGGTTAAGAACCCCGATCTCAACCATGACTTTGCATTTCTTCCACAAGGAAAGCATGGAAGGCTTTGTCAAATACCTTGTTGGAATCCAGAGACAGTAGGTTGATGCACTTCCCATGATTTCCCAGGCCTGTTAATCATATCCAAAGACTCAGGGGAAAGGCTTCTTGAGAAATGAATCAGGATAAGTTCATCATTATCCTCCTGCCAGCTCTGAATCACCATAAGCCGTTTCTTTAATAAGCCATCTTTGACTTTTGGCAGGGATCCATAGCAGTCAATTGTCAGTCAATTAATATTTATTAAAGATTTGTGATTTCATTGGCATAGGGAATTCCCAATTGGAGAAATTCTCTCTACCAATGGATGTTGGCATCTTCCCTGCAATTTATAGTCTTAGTACATTATCTAGTGCACTGAGAAGTTAATTGATTTGCATTGGGTCACAAGAACAGTATGTGTCAGTGGTAGCACTTGAATCCAAGTCTTTTTGACTTTGGGGCTGAATCCACTGAGCCATGTTTTCTCTCCTTTCAAGATGCACCCTTTTCCCCTTTAAATGATTAGGATGTTGCAAGCCTGCCTTCCAATTTCCTATTATCCATGGTTTCTCAAAGATAACTGACAAGTTATTTCAGTAGCTTGGTAAGTAATTCCTCTGGACATGGAACACCCAGTGCATTTAAAATGGCAGTAGAGATTATGCTACTGTCTTCTCCCCTCTCTTGAGTTTTACCTTCCTCTGAATTGTCCTTGTTCTAGCCTTTCAAATTTGAAAATCATTCTTCATGCTGAAATGACTGATAGTTCTCCCTTCTCTCCATTCATCTGTTAACACTGTCTTCCTCCTCAAGCAGAAATTCTATTCCTTCCTGTTTATGTTGATGCTTTTAGCATGTTTTTTGAAAAAAAAAACATTTCCCTTTCCTTAGTATTGTTCGTATGCCTCATCTGCTAAGCTTGGGGTCAGGAATGCACAGCTACTAAGCATGCAATGTCATATCTGAACTCGGGTTTTCCTGACTTCAGACCCAGGGCTCTATCCACTGCACCACCCAGCTACCTCCAGTGGAGTAAGTCCTTGTTGCTTCCTCACTCTTCTAGAAATGAAGTTCTCAAAAATTATCAGAATGAGTAAATAATCCAAATGAATAAAGTCAATATAGCAGCAGATGAGTGTTTCCAATACATCAAGTCCATTTAAAACAATGCTTTTGTTTAGCATTTAAAAGCCTTCACAGGCAGCCTCTCCATCTGAAATTTACAGATTGAGTTCTTCTTACTCCCCTTTATGCATTCTAGCTTCCAAGCTACTTGGCCTACTTGCTGGTCGTTCATATACAACATCCCATCTCCTGTTTCTTAAAATAATTACCCTTGTAAACCACAGGCAAGTCTGTAAACCCTTTTGCCTCTTCCTCCGGGTTTACCTTCCATTACTATGGTATATGTTCTGTATATATCTTGTTTGTATTTAGTTATTTACATTGGGTTTTTTGTTTTTCTCCCCCATTAGAATGTGAGCTGCTTGAGGCCAGAACTGTTTGCAGGTCTATGTTGGTACACAGAAAGCACTTAATATATGCTTGTTTCCTTGACTTGACTCTGAGGCTTGGTTCATTCATCCATAATAGAAAGAAAAAAGGACTCTTGTTGTTCAGTAATGTCCAACTCACTGTGATTGTGCTTGTGGTTTTCTTGGCAGAGATACTGGAATGGCTGGCCATTTCCTTCGCCAGATCATTTTACAGATGAGGAAACTAAGGCAAATAGGGTTAAACGACTTGCCCAGGGTCACACAGCTAGTAAGTGTCTGTCTGAGGTCGGATTTCAACTCAGAAAGATGAGTTTTCCTGACTCTAGGCTCAGTGTTCTATTCACTGCACCACCCAGCTGCACTGAGTTGTTGTGAGGCTCTGAGATAATATACTAAAAACTACTTTGGAAAACCCAAAATATGATATGTCATAATGCCAATATGAAGAAACAATTATACCACCAGTTATTCCCTTTGTTAGACAGAAAGTGAAGCCTTTCCATTTTCCTGGTCTTTCTGAAGTTAAGCAGTACTTTCTTGCTCATTCAACATAGGCCTCATGAATCACTCCCACTGATATTCATCTTAGTCAAATAAGGATTTCAAGGATGAAACAGAATCATAAGAACAGAACAACAATTAAAAGCTCAAACTTGATACCTGGGGGAGGTTTCTGTTTGTTTTGCTTCCTTCCTGGAAAGTCAAGGGCACCTACATGCAGTCAGAGGGTGGGTTGATTATTAACTAGGAAAACAAGTATAAGATTTGGAGACGAAATACCCCGCCTGACTGGGCTCCAAAGGTGGGCACAAGTTTTAAGACTGTCCATTGCCACACTGCAAACTTAGGGATCTGAGGCCAAAGAATGAGGGCCAAGGAGTACCAGGCAGACAGTGTAGCTGAGACAGGTCAGCATGAAAAGCAGCAGGAATCTAGAGGCAAGTGGTGGTAGAAGATGGATACCAAGGAGAAGCTAGGTACATGTTTCATTTTCAGTCATACCCCCGTGTGGCAGTCATGGTGGAGAAATATTGTAGGAGAATTGATAAACTCATTCCATGGGAAAAAAACAACAAAAAAAATCTGAATAAAAACTTAGGGGATAGGGGCATGGCTCTGTGATTATCTCACTGTAGGGAATTTCTATTGTGGAAACTCTCTCAGCTGTTGCAGAATAACAGCTCATCTTTAAGTCTCAGAGAATTTGCTGAGGTCTTTGAGATTAACTCACCTAGGGTCATGCAGTTAGTATGTGTCAGAGGCAAATCTTAAATTTAGGTCTTTCTCATGCCAGTGTTGACTTCTTTATCCCCTCAATCACTCCTGTTATTAAACTGCCTAGAAGAGGGGGTGGAAAAACCCTCAAAATACATCCAAATCAGAAAACAGACATTTTCTAATTTCTATTAGAAGGCTTCTATCAGAAATGCCTAAAGGGTATCTGATGCCAGACTTATATGAAACTTGACAACAGTCCCCTTAGACAAATGAAAACAGAACAAAACATTTAAGCTTAATAAAGGTTCTCAATTTCAAATGCTTCCAAACTGGCAGACCATTATGGTATTTCAGTATATTTAAATAGCTATCTGGGGCACATCTACTCCCTTCTTCCCAATTTTACCTACTGCTATAGGGATGTAACAGAGCTTTAGATATTTCTAGTTCTGAACAAAGACACTAGTGACTTTATCATTCTGAGACATTTTGAAACTGACAATTCTAGGATGACTTGCTTTTCCCCTAGGCTAAAAGAGCAAATAATTTGACTCAATTTCTATGTTTATATTGATATGATAAACACAATCCAAACACCATCATAGTAATGGAGTATTTGGGAATTTATCACTAACAAAACAAACTATATAATTACACATTGATGTTAGTTGCTGTGGGACAATGGAACGTTAAGTGCTGAATGCTAATGTTCCCAGTGCCCAGGTGGTGGGCTAGATAAGATGAATAACCCCGAAGTACAGCAGCTGAGCCAACATCATCCCTGCATTCTGAGATGCCAGTCACTGTTGCTTTGCCTTAGAATATGCTCCCCCAGTGAATCAAGTCCATAATTCACTCATACACGAGTAGTGATGATATTAGATACTAATATAACCCATGGGCATCATCAGAAGAGGAAAAAGAAAGTTTAATCCACTTTGGGTAGATGGCAAGTCTACATGAACTGAAGACCATTAAATCGAGCCAAAGAGTCTAGGTTTCAGCAAAACGTTATTCTAAAATTAAATCGATAGATAACTGAATAAATAAATGAATAAACAAGCAAAGAAATCTAGTTTACTCCTTATGACTTTCAATTTCCAGCCAGACTTTTCAAAATGAATTTAATCTTTATCATAAAGTTAGGTCAGAGACTTGGTATATGCAGGATGACAAAACCAGTAGAAGGCATTCCAGCTTGCTTTTATATCTAAATCTGTCCAGCCAAGCTAATAATAAAACCTAAAAGAAAATGAAGTTGAATATGTGATATATGAGCTACGTCATATTTTACAATTATGATGATGCAGAAAAGGAATAATAATCATAACCTAAATTTAATAATGCAGCATAGCACATAGTTACATAGTCTTGCCAGGCTCAATGAATCAGCCCAAGAGTTTTCAAAATGATTCATCAGTGATGTTTCACCTGCACCAAGTGAATCTGGCTGATGTGCCATCGTCACTGACGGCATCCGAAAACATCAATTATTCTTGCATGAAATTGAACTTTATGAAGAGTGGGATGTTACAGATCATCCACAAATTCTAAAGTAGAATATAAATGTTTATCTTCACAGTTGGCACCATTTAAACATTTATCTGTAATAATAAAATATTTATACACTAGCAATTCCTGAATTGGGAAAAGAAGGCATGATACTTATAGGTTGCATGAAATATCTCTGCAGTTGACTAACATCTAAAAAATGATACCTCCTAAATTGTATCCTCTTAACTCCAAGTTTTCATTCAGTTATACGGTAATAGTAACAATAGTTGAATTTATCCAGTGCTTTAAGTTTTATTAGGCACTTGCTATTCATTATTGCATCTGATCCTTATAACCATCCTTAGAGGTAAGACTAGAGGTATTATTATCCCCACTTTATAGATAAAGAAAGTGAGGCCCAGAGCAGTTAAATGAGCTGCAAAGCTGGTAATGACTAGAAAAAGGATTTGAAGCCGAGTCTCATCTGTCTCCATCTCTAGTGGTCTTTCCCTTCTGCCATGTTGCTTCTAATCTAGTATTTTTATGACCCATCTAGTTGTTTCTGCCTACTTGTTATTCTAGGTTGTTTTGTTCCTTGTCATGTTTATTACCAGAAAGATGACATTTGTACTAAAAAGAAAAAGCAAGCCATATAAAAGGAGCCAAATGAATTGCCTAGCCCGTATTGACCTTTTAGTGTGTTGTATATTCAACTATAAAGCTAAGGGCTAAATGGGAAAAGACACCCTTAATTAATCATGGTCCAAATTTCCCTTTCCCCCTAGTTTCCCAAAGAACTTTCCTTAATAAGGAAACCATTATCACAGAGCTTTGGAAAATTAGGGGGTTGGCCTCGATGACCTCTATGATCCTTTCCAACAATTAATCTGTGGTTCTGGGATCTTTGTGAAAATGGAGAGACTGGTCAATGAAAGTCTTCCTAGTCTTTAAAACAGTAAGTCAGTAATAAGCCTTCATGAAATGCTTACTCTGAGCCAGGGACAGTGCTGAGTGCTAAGAACACCAAAATCAGAAAAAAGATAGTCCCTGCCTTTAAGGAGCTTACATTCTAATGGGGAAGAGCACACATAAAAGGAAGCTGAGCTCCAGTGGGGAGCACCAGAAATATGCCCTGCCCCACTCCAAATGTGGAGGCTTGGTAAGGATGTTTCTGAGCAGAGATAATACAGTGGTTCCTCCTCCCAATTCAGAGCAATAGCAGGTATCCTTTGACTGTTTTCTATTGGCTCACTGTATGGTGACAAAAAGCTTTTGAAATTAGCCACTGAGCTGGAATTGACTGTATGTCAGAAAGGTCCAAGCAGACTCTATCTGACTCTTCCCTTCTGAGTAAAGTGGAAGCAATGCTCTGGGCCTCCCGGTGGGGACAGGGTTAGTAGTAGCAGCGTCAGTAGGGTTGTGGCTGGGGTCATAGCAGTCATAATAACTTAACTCTCCAGCAGACCACCATGGAGCTGTGGAAGCATGGTGCCACCAAAGCATTTTTGTGTTTATTGTTTCCTAAATATAGGTGACTTAATATTCAGAGATAGAATTGACCAGGTTGAGACCATGACAGTTTCCAAAGGTCACAAGAGACATCAAAGAGCCAATACCAGGAGCCAGTAACAGGGTCCACCAATAGCCACAGCAGACAAGTCTAGGGAAAAGAATGAATCAGGCTTGAAGATCATTTCCAATTTACCCTGTGTATAACTTGTCTGTACATAGACGCTTGCATGTCCCAATTAGATGGGGAGCTCTGTGAGAGTAGGGACTTTATTTTCCTCTGCCTTTCTTTGTATCCCCAGCACTTAGCACAGTGCCTGGTACATAGTAGATACCTAATAAAAATGTGTGTTGACATTACCTGACATTTAATAAACACGCCTGTCTGAAGGCCAAGCTCACCTTCTTAAGTCTGAATAAACTTCAGAAAAAGAAAAGCTGATAGATCTTCAGAGAGATGACAGATTATCACCTATCTGGTCTGTTGCTATGGGGTGGGGGATACTTTGGGAGCCATGGTTTGGGCCAGATAGCCATTGGGGTCCTCTATGAATATAAGATTTGGTGATTTCTTTGGTTCATGGTGTCCATGTAAAGTCCAGAGATGCAGAGGAAGTCCTTCTCCCCAACCCCCCTCTAACCTCCTATGTTGGGTAGAAATGCTGTGTAGGATTTGTAGGATGTGGACAAGAGTCACAAAAAAATGAGAAAGCATAGAAGGGGTGCAACCTGTACCATTGGAATGATTATCCATTGTGATGAGATTACACAGCCTTTGAATTAGCCAAGTAATTAACAAAAAAAATGTAATTCCTTGTTTGCTATTCCAGCAGTAGCAAACTGATGAAACATACCCATTTTAAACATTTTTTTTGAATGCTTAGTTTTCTACTTACAAGGTGGAAAATATTTGCAAAAATGTCTATGTACTATCATTACCTGTGACATGATTTGGTCAACGTCAATGCTGTGAAGAAGTCCTGTCAAGATTAATAGGGGTGTTACCATCTTGAAAGCACCATAGAAATATGAGGCAGAGTGAAATAAAATTTTACAAACCTTGTTAAAGTTTCCCTGGCTTTGGTGCTCTCAGATATGACACATTTCAAATCCAGACATGCTGAACATTATACAAGGAAATGCCACATGGGAGCCGTGCTGCTTTACAGACTCCTGGCTTGAAAGTGAATATGCTACCACTTAGGTTCAAGACTAGGCTAACGTGTACATGAGCCAGCTAATCACGACATCGGTCTCATTCACTGGGAAGTATTGGTTGTATATTGAACAAGTCAACATTTTATCATTAACTCACTCTCTGAAATCCTGTGTATTCTGGTTTCTGACCTCATCAATCAACACAAACTAAGCTCAAAAGTTACCAGTGATCTCTTCATTGTCAATTCTAACAGCCTTTTCTATGTCCATACACTGCTGGACCTCTCTGAAGCTTCGGGCACTATGGTCCATCCTCTCCTCCTGAACACTGCCTTGTGACATTGTTCTCTCCTGCCTCTTCTCAAACCTGGCTGAGAGCAGCTTCACATTCTTTGTTGGATAATAAGGCAAATGTCATATCTACTAACTGTGGGTGGACCCCGAGCCTTGTCCTCAGCCCTTTTCTCTCACTAAGTGATCTCATTAGCTCTTGCAGCTAAATAATCTCTATTCAGGTGACTCATATATGCAGCCCTAGTTTCTCTCCTCACCTCCAGTCCCACATCAGCAATTAACTATTCAACATTTTGAACTTGATATAACATAGGTAACACAACATGTTCAAAACAGAATTCATCATCTTTTCTCCTAAACCCACTCCCTTCTCAACTTCTTTATTTCAGTCTAGGGCACCAATAGTCTTGTAGTCAAACAGAATTACAGGACCAGTGTCATTACTGCCTTTCTTCACTTGAAGGGCATGCCTCTTAGTTTCCAATTCTTTGCCAACACAAAAATTGCTGCTGTAAAAATTTTTGTACATCCTTAGTTAGAGTTTGTTTTGCTTAGGACTAATCCCTAATCCCTCTATTAATCTGTCTCCCTTTTATTCCCCCCTCCTCCCCTTTTTATTTTGTTTCTACATTAAGTGAAACATATTTGTGTACCCAGCTATGTGTGTGTGTATGCGTGTCTGTGAATAGATTTTTTCTCTTTTGACTAGTCCAGATGACAATTAAGTTCAATTGTCACCTACTCCTCCCATTCTTCCTCTTTGTATGTACAGTAAAGACTTCATGTATATCCCAATTATGTGAGATTCTTTTCCCCATCCTTCATCCCTATCACTCACCGGTGTTTTCTTTTTTCCATCCTTTTCCATTCTTCTTTTAAAATCCATGAGACATATCAGAACCACCACCACCACCCCTCTATTTAATCAGACTCTCTGTATGACCCCCTGATGATTGGATTCTGAAGGGACACAGGTATCATCTCTCCATATCATTGAAATGTAAACAGTTTATTCTTGTTAAGTCCCTTATGGTTGTTCACTCATGTTTACCTTCTTGTGAATATGTGTGTGTGTGTATTTCTCTTGACTCTTGTGTGTACTCTTCAAAGTTGTGATGCACCTCCTCAGTAATTCTTGGAAGACCTCTTTCATTAAAGATTCATTACTTTTCCTCTGTAAGATTATATTCAGTTTTACTTGGTAAATGACTCCTGTTTGTAAGCCTATATCCTTTGCATTCTAGAATATTGTATTTCAAGTGCTCCACTGTTTTGTAGGGGCTAAATCATGTGTAATCCTGACTCTGGCTCTTCAGTATTTGATTTTTTTTTCTTTTTGGATGTTTGCAATATTTTTTCTTTGACACAGGAGCTTTAGATTTGGACTGTAATATCCTTGAGGGGTTTCATTTTGGGGATTCATTTAGGAAGTGATGACAAGTAAATTCATTCCATTTCTATTTTGTCCTCTGGTTCGAATAGATCTGGGCAGTTTTCTCTTTATGATTTCTTGAAATTCATTATCTAGACTCTTCTTTTGGTCATGAACTTCTGGCAGACCAATGATTCTTAAACTATCTCTCTTCAAGATGTTTTCCAGGCCAATTGTCTTTGCTAGGATATATATTACCTTTTCTTCCATTTTTCAATCTTTTGTCTTCATTATATTATTTCTTGTATCATAGAGCCATTAGCCTCCGTTTGCTCTATTCTAATTTTCAAGGAGTCTGTTTCTTGGGTAGAGTTTACTACTTCTTGTATCAAAGCTTTAATTCCCCTCTTCATTTTTTTCTTCCATAGCTCATATTTCTTTTTCATTTTTCTCTAGCCCTCTCAGTTCATTTATAAACATAATTGAACTCTTAAAACAAACAAGCTAACCTGGTTTCATGTCCTGAGCTATGTTTTCCTTTGAGACTGCTCATAGCTGTTTCAGAATAAGTTTCTTCTTCTGGGTTTATGCCTTGAACATCCCTGTCACATATAGCTTTTTACCATGGGATTCTTTTTGCTTGTTTGCTCCTCATCCCAATCTTCTTTATGACTTTAGACTTTATTTTGGGGCTCAGCTCTGTGTACTTGTACAGGTGATGTATCAGTTGAGTTTTTGTCCTCTTGGGTATGGCATTGAATATCATGTTATTCCAGGATCTCAGAGATAGCTTAAGCTGGGTACCCAAATGCTCTCAAAGTGGTCTGATATGGGCCAAAAATCTTACTTCTGTACCCCTTATCTGAGCTCTCTAATGTTTTGTCAGAGGTTTGGATTTGAGCAGCACACCTGTGACCTTGTCCTGGTAAAATTTCCATTGGACAATTGCTGCAATCAGATATTGTGAATCAGCTGGAAAGTTCCACTGGTTCATAGTAAAAGAACCACAAGCTCCACTTTGGGGATTTTAGGATTCTGCCCTGGTTAGTATTCGTATTGGACTGGAGGTTGGAATTGGAATACCATTCTGCTTCTGTAGTCTGAGCTACACAGCTATTGCCAGTGCTTCCATACTTGATCCTTGCTAGGGTTCATATCCATGTTCACTACAGAACATCATCTTTAAACCCATGTGCCCTCCTCAGTCCTCTGCAGATGTATGACTCAAAACTGGGTTGTAAGAGGCAAAGCTGTTAGTTTGCACCAAATCCTGCAGCCTTCACAAGTTTTAGTTGCTCTCCGCCATATCTAGGACCTCCTCTTGTTCTAGTGCACAGCCCCTTCAAGAGCTGGAATGCGCCATCATTCTGCATAGCCCTGGTCAGATTGTGTCCCCATTGTTCACAGACCTCTCTATATGTCTCTCTTTGCCAACCTGGGTTAGAGGCATGACTAAATTTCTTTATTTGCTTGCTTGCTTGCTTTCTTCCTTCCCCCCTTGGATTTCCTTTTCATCATGAGCCCTTCTATATTTTCTAGATGTGTTTAGGGGAGTTGTGAGGGAAGTTCAATGTACTTCCTGTTACTTTGCCATGTTGTATCTAATTTCCACCCCCACAACCATCCACATTTTTAATGGCTCTCCCTCATACCCAGAATGCTCTCCCTCCTTACCTCTATTTCTTGGAAAAAAATTTCCCTTCATGACTCAACCGAAGTGCTACCTTCTGTAGGTCTTTATTCTTTCAGCTGCTAATGCCTTCCCCTAAAGTTATCTTGTATCTGCTTTACTGATAAACATACATGTGTATATTTTATATCTGTGTAAATACAATGTATATAGAGAGATATAGGTATATAGAAATCTCCATATATCCATACCTGTACAGATATATATAGGTAAAGATATAACTGTCATCTTCTTTGTTATACTGTAAGATCCTCAGGGCAGTGATTGCCTAATTGTTTTCTTGATATCTCAGCCCTTTCCAAGGTGATTGGTACATAATAGGCCTGCCAAATGATAAAACTATTATTGATACAAAACATGTTAACCTTGGATAAGTAACTGACTAATTAATCTACAGACTATCCACATAGTTTTCAAGATCACAGAGGCATTTTCCTACTGTTTTGGTTCTTTGGTTTATTATAAAGATTAGTCTATCATATTTATTTTTGCTGAGTCTAGGTAAGCTATGTTGCCTGTGCAGTTACAAAAGTCCTCCAGAAGTTTTAAAGACAAGTCACTTCCAGAAGGCTTTAATTCTGCTGGGGACCAGGAGAACAGGTTAATTAAATGGGAACATTTCTACTTGGTGGGCTTTCTCTCCCTAATTACTCTGACCCCTGTGATCTCTCCCTTTGCCAGGTTCCTAAGGTAGTCTCTAGTTTACGCCAGGATATTTTTGTCATCTTGAATTGTAATCTAATTATTTCAGGTGTGCCTAATGTACCTAAAGAGATTCTGAGCTCTCAGAGAGTGCAATCAAAGCCATAGCTTCTCCTTCATGATGGTATTGAGCAAACAGTAAATACTTGATAAATAATAGATGACTGATTCATTTAAAAGTTGGAGAGGTATAAGGTTGAGTTTGTAAATACAGGAGTGTGATGTAAATATGAATTGAATGCCTCGTGCTGCTCACTAGCCTCTACAGGAAAACTGGTACTTCTTGTCTTTATGTTTACAAAATTTTACAGGGAGAGGATTGGTAATTAAACTCAGTGTTGTTTCACATATTACATGTCCAACAGCTAAGATTAAAATAAAATCAATTACATCTTTGCCTGGATGAATCGGGCAGCAAGTTTATAATAAGCATGTCATGTTATGGACCCTTCCCTGTTCCTTTATTTTTCATTCTTTTGCAGCTCTTCTTCCTAGAAACACAACTGAGGTTACCCTAAAAAGGGACTAGGATCACCATCTTTCACTATTTTTAATATATAAATTCATAGTTTCATTATATATGACTACATACAAATAATTCATGCACTGATTTCTAAAACTCATAATAGCACATATTAATAATAATTCCACATGTTGGGCCAAAAGAAAATAAATAGTAAGCTAGGAAGAGAATACACTTCAACTAGAAGTCACCAAATGAATGGGTATCATGAAAACATAAACATATGAAAACTAAGAACATATCGAATCATTAATTAAGTCCATATTCTGTGTGACCCCAAAAAGGGTCATGAAGAGTCAGACACAACTGAAAGATGACAAAAGAACAAAATTATGTGCAAGGCACTGAAAGACAAAAATGAAGAGATTCTTACCTTGTGCTACTACATGTAAAGCAGATAAGTAAATACAATTTGAAGGGGGGGGGGCTGCTCTGTCCCTCCTCATATTAACTTGTATTAATGCATGAGAGGTGATCAGGGAAGGCTTTCTGAAGGAGGGAGCACCAGAAATGTAACTTGATTAGAGATAAGGAGAACATGAGTATGTTCCAGACTTGTAGGATGTGAAGGTCACAGACAAGAGATCGAATGCTGAGTTCTGTGAACAACTAGCCATCTATTTTGGCTGAATGCCACGTGAAATCTGAGCCCCTTATGCTTTCCGCTTTGATATCTGTCACCCTTTTCTAAGGATGAAAGGGAATAGAGCTAATGAGAAAATGTAGTTTTAACAGGTGGTTCCCTCCTTTTATTTTCCAATGAAAACCATCTTATTTTTAACAGACAGATTAGTCAAATATTCTCTAACCCTAGATAACCTGCCTTACCTGATTTCTTTTTCTTTTTTTCCTGTGCCATGACAGCTGAGCTACATAAAGTCACAAAACAAAGAGGTTTTCATCCATGACAAATTTCTGGTCCATAACTTCAGCTGAACCATTGCCGCCATACAATATTCCTTCTGTTGGACCTACATTACTTCCCTATTCTAGTTTTCCCCCAGTAGTTACTCCAAACTTTTCTTCTTTCCTCACAACAATGCCCTCACCCCCTGTATTTGCATCAGGTGACCTGTAGCCATCTATGTTTGGCTGGCCCCAGCTACCAAATTCAGAGGGAGAGAGATAGGGAAGGGTGTTCTAGGCATAGTGAACACTATAAACAAAGATTTGAAGGAGACAGAGCACAAGGCATGAGGATTTCCCAATGTGGCTGGAAAGTAGAGTATGTGAATGGCAATAATATCAGATAAAGCTAGAAAGTTAACACGCTGCCAGTTTATTATGAATTGATAAAATGCAAAAATCTTGAAGGCAGGGATTGTTTCACTTTTGACTTCATCAGGTGCTTTGTAAGTATTTGATAACTGATTGAGAATTTTGAATGCCAGACAAATTTGTTTCAGTTTTACTTAGTAGGTACTTCAAAAATATGCAAGAGACCCTGACAAAATACAACAGAGACAAACTTGTTTGACAACGTGAGGTGAAACTTAACACAGGAAGGCATATGTTCATCAATGGTGTTCATCACAGGCATGGAGGGGACTGTTTGCAGATGACACTGTCTTGGTTGCCTCAAGTTGCCCGACACAGCCTCAACATCTGGGCTAGTCCTGTAATCAGTTGTTCTTCTGTCCCCAGAGACTACTACAGAACCTGGTATTCAGCAAACACTCATTGGACTGAATATAGAATAAACCAGCTAAAGGTCTCGCTCGAAAAGCCCAGTTCCAGAGAGTAGATCTGATAGTCCCGCACATGGGATGCAGATGGCCAGGAGACAACTTTTAGTATTAGCTAAAACCAATGAATTCAAGTGCTTGGAAATATGAAATCCAAATCTCATTGGTTTTGTGCTGCTTTGGTTATTTTACGAGGAGACCTTCCCTAATGCAATTTCAAATAGTCACAGCTTTTGGTGAGATCTTAAATTTCTTCTAGGGTAATACTTTAATAATCCTGGAAATAACACCAAGTTCAGATTCACAGTAGAAAAGGAATCTCCTCTTTTTTTCTTTTTCATTATGTTCAAAAGCATACGAGCCAAACAAAAATGGTTTGATACCGAATTCGGGCCCTCAACCAATAAACACGTTTATGTAGCTCCTGCAGGTGCTGCACTAAATGCCAAGAGTGAACTATTGATGATGGAGACTCGATGCCTCAGTCTCAAGAAATGAGAGAGGCTTCAAAGGGTGTATGTGTGTGTGTGTGTGTGTGTGTGTGTGTGTGCGCGCGCGCGCGCGCGCATGTCTGTCTGTCTGTGTAAGGTGAGAAGGGAACATTAGATGTATAAAAATAAATATAATATAAAATAGATTGGAAACAGGAATGCCAGAGGCACGGTGTCAGGAGGTCTCAAAGGAGAGAAAGGATAACCTCTCACTGGGGAAGGCTTTCACTGACTGGTTAATTGATTCAATAATTGATTTAAATATCATCTTCAATAATACCAATAGTCTTTCTAGACAGGATCAAGTGTATTGCTATGTGACAAGCACTTTTCTAAGTATTGAGGTTACATAAAAAGGTAGTAAAACAAACAAAGAAAGCTAACAAAAAATAGTCCTTGCTTTTAAGAAAGTCACATTATAAAGGAAGAGACAAAATTAATAGGTTATAATATCTATATTTATCCATATACATACACACACATATATGTATTGTGTATTCATGCACACAGGGTACATGGAAGGTAGTCTCAGAGGGTAAGTACATATCCTGTTTAGCATCGAAAGCTCTTCATGAGCTGGACCTTTGCTACCCTTCAAGTCTTCCAACATTTTACTCCCCTCCATGCTCTTTATGGTCCTAGGACACTGGCTTTCTTGCTGTTCCTCCCATAAAACATCCTATCTACTTCGTCTATGCCATTGCATTGATTGACCAAATGAGATATTTGTAAAAAGCACTTAGCACAGTGCCTGGCACACATCAGATGCTATATCAATGTTTATGTCCCCTCTCTTCTATCCCTCATGCCTGGAATGTTCTCTCTCTCCTTACCTCCATTAAATAACTTCCCTGGCTTTCTTAGTGACTCAGCTCAAATTCCACCTTCTCCAGGATACTTTTCCCAGTCCTCTCCTTCCCCGCTCCCGCCCCATGCCAGGATATGTACTTACCCTCTGAGACTACCTTCCATGTACCCTGTGTGCATGAATAAACAATACATATGTGTGTATATATATATGGATAAACATAGATATTATAACCTATTAATTTTGTCTCTTCCTTTATGTGAGTTCCTTAAGAGCAAGGACTATTTTTTGTTAGCTTTCTTTGTTTGTTTTACTACCTTTTTATGTAACCTCAATACTTAGAAAAGTGCTTGTCACATAGCAGAAGCTTAATAAATGCCTGTTGCCTGACGGACTGCTCCCACCCAATTCACCTGGAATATGATAATTTAATTATTCTATTATTTGGTAAGTTCCTTGAGAGCTCAGGGTCTGTTTAATTTTACCTTTCTATATCAAACCTCTAGTTCAGTGCCCTTCAGATATTGAAAGTTTAATAGGTGTTTATTCAATTGAATTAGAGTGTCTTCAGTTGCTGGAAATCCTCCTCAAAAGAAGGCATTAATTCTGTTGGAAATATGTTTAATTGTTTGCTTTTACCCCAAGTTAAAATAATATGATAGCATCATAGCCCATAGAGTGAGCTCTCTCCTCTCTCTTCTCTCTCTCCCTCTCTCTGTCTTTCTCTCTGTCTCTCTCTCATTCTCTCTCTTTCTCTCTCTCTGTCTCTCTGTCTCTCTATCTCTCTCTCTCTGTCTCTATCTCTCCCCCCTCTCTCTCTGTCTCTCCCCTCTCTTCTCTTTCCTCTCTCCTCCTCTCCTTTCCTCCTCTTCTCTCTCTGTCTCTCCTCTCTCTCTGTTAAGGTTTCAGTGAAATTAAGCCACTTGTTCAATGTCACACACAGCTTTTAAGGCAGGATTTAAGCTCAGGTTCCTTGACTCCAGAGCTAGAACTCTTCTCTAGTCCTAGCTTGGGCATCTCTCTGAAGTTTAATTTAGAGGAGAATTCTGGCACCTCCTGCCCTCACCGTATTGTTTTCAGGAAAACACTTCGTAAAATGCAAAGTATAAATGAAATATTAGCTATGACGATTATCAGTGAAGATAATGTAAATATCATGATTGAAGGAAAATGGAGGGAGATAGCACTGAGAATGATGTAGCTCATCAGAGGTTCCTAAGCTGGCCAGAGCTAAGGAACCAAAGAAGAGGAGATGAGGAGACAGCTGTTGGGCCAGGCCATAGAAGGTCCGTGAAGGAATGTCATATGTGGGATGGAATGAGCAGACCCAAGTGGGACATAGGGGAGAGTAATGAGAACTAGGGCTGGAACAGTGTGCAGAAGTCAGACTCCAAAGAGCTTTCAATGCTAAGTGGAGGACTTGGTATTGTATTCTAGCTGCAAAACTTGGGCCCTTCTTTTAGGAAACCTGAATGAATAATGGTCAGTAAAGAAGAACCCAGGTATTATTAAGTCCCATAAAAGGAGGTGGCACGAATATTTTGCAATAGGCAATACAAAACAAAAGCAAATATATATATATATATATATATATATATATATATAGCACTTATATATATATTTGGGGGGTCAGGGCAATTGGGGTTAAGTGACTTGCCCAAGGTCACACAGCTAGTACATGTGTCAAGTGTCTGAGGCCTGATTTGAACTCAGGTCCTCCTGACTCCAGGGCCGGTGCTCTACTCACTGCACCACCTAGCTGCCCTCTGCCCCCCAAAAATTTAAAAACATTAAAAAAAGACCCAGCCAGTGGTAATTTGCCTTACTTTTCAAAAAGTCAGACAAAGCCAAACACGCATTAATCTGAGATAGTATCAGAACACAAAGCTGAAAAGTAAAGCTTAGGTTCAAAACAGTACCTCCCCTTTGTTTCATTCCTTATTTACTTTGGTCTTCCGCATTTCTGACATTGGCAATAAACCCTGAATTGGAGCCGAGTGAAAAAAAAATGTGTCTGGCCTACACCACATGTGCTCAGTTATGGAAGGAAGCCCAAGCTGGGGACAGCCAAGGGCCTGATCAGCCGCAGCTCAGAGAGCACAGTTGGGCCTGCCTCCTGCAGGACTGAACTGTTTAGACCTAAGTAGGGGGAGGGGAAGGCTGTCTTATACATATGTAGAAAGGACAGCCATCTGGCAGGATCTGAGTGGCACAGGACAACTTTTGTTTTGTTTTGAGAGGGATGCTGTTTGCAAATGAAGAATGTTGAAATGCAATTATGATTTAGGAAGGGGAAGCCCCTCTAAGCAGTTCATATGAGCTGGATAAATTTATTTTTCAGATAGACATACAGGAAAAATTAGGAGTGATAAGTCCAAATGAGATCAGAGTGATAGGGAGGGAAAAGGAATGAGAATGGAATGGGATAGGCATCTGAAGGAAAAGGAGCGGAAAGGGGTGGAGAGAGATTGAGAGCAGGTGCTTCTGGCGGATCCAGGCAAGCAACCAAGAAACAAGGAGGAAGGTGAAGGACTGACTGCTGAGGACAAGGTGGCCTACTTTTCCAGTAGAACGAAAGCTCCTTCAAGGCACTTTGTCTTGTCACTGCATCCCCAACGCATATAGAACACCTCGCACATGGGGATGGGGCCAGACCTTGGATTTCATTGGTGCGGTGGATAACTGATAAGGAAGCTTTCTTTACCAGTGCAAACAAATGGGTGCCTTCTGTGAACCATATAACTGTGGCAAGTTGCCTGGGGTGATGAGAGGTGAATGGCTTTCATAAAGGTCACAAAGCCTGAATGGGTCTTAGGCAAAACTCAAACCCGGATCTTCCTCTGAGTCTCTCTTTATGCTCACACCTTTCACTTAATAAGTGCTTGAAATGAATTTGCTGAGATCCGTATTGTCTCACTTATTCATGTATACATTTATACATTTATTTATAAAGTGCCAACTAGGTCCACTAGTCAACAAGCACTTATTAAGCACCTACTATTTATTAGGGCAAAACGTAAAACAAACAGTTCCAAAGGGGATTATATTTTATCTGCAAGATACTGTGCTAAGTGCTAGGGAACCTGAGTCCAAACAACAACAGCAACAACAAACCCAGTTACTGTTCTCAAGAAAGCTACAGTCTATTGGAATAATACAATAAATAGGATAATAACTACACCATGACTTGAGAACTAAGGAATAACAGGAAAGGTACCCGAGTTAAGCCTGGAAGGAAGCTAGGGATCCCACGGTAGAGAAGAGAAAACATTTTACATGTGTAACACAGCCTTGGCAAAGGCATGGAAGTGGGAGATGAGACTCAATGTTTGAAAATAGTAAGCAAGCCAGTTTAGCTGGGACACAGAGTTTATGAGGGGGAATAAAGTAAATTAAATCTGGAGCCAGACTGTGCTGAGATAAACAGCCTACGTTTTACCAAGAGTCAATAGACGTGATCAGACATTTGCTAGCTGTTTGACCCTAAGCAAGTCATCTGAACTCTCTGCCTCAGTTTCCTCACCTATAAAAAGATGGGATTGGGCACAGTGGCATCCAAGGTCCTTTGCTACTCAATAGCTAAGACTCTATGATGACCTTATAGTCTTATGACCTGTGTGTTATGGAGATTATTTTAGCATCTGGGTCTCTCATTCCTCTGCCCACAAAGTATCAGTCAGTAAGATTCCAAATTTTATACATTGAGACGCTATGGCTTGGAACTCCAGATAAGAGATGAGCCCAGAGTCTTTGCTGTGTGGCAATATGCCAGAGGGACACCTCTGCAAAAGGACTAAGATTATTTGGGCTACCCTAATTCACATTTCACCAAATTTAAGTACAAAAGAAAAACAGAGCATGTATTTTAATGTATAAGATTGAGACAGTCCCAGGTGAAAATCTGGATTTCAGGATGAGGTAAGATGGGCTTAACCCAAAAGGTCACAGGTTTCTCATTCTCATCTTAACTTTTTGGCTGTTATTTTTTAAAGGTTCATTTGCCAGGAAATGTTCGAGAAACTACCAACAGAAAGAGTAAGGAGGCCATTTTCATTGTGCCCTCCCACCTACCCTCTTTTATCTCTTCATTTATTTCTCCATTGGTTTAATTTCCACTGTCCACAGGAACTCCCTGAAAGAGCAAATTCATTTTTTTTCTGATCATCAGGTAACCATAAAGCAGACTGTGTCTTAAATAGCATCCCCTAAGAGGAAGGCTAATTCTATATTGCTTCCAAGTGAAGACGTCCAATGTTATTTCTTTGGGACCACAGAAGGAAGGAAATCATGGTTCCTCCTGCATCATATTCCAGGTTTCTTCTTCCACAGCCAATCTGCTGTTGAAGGAGAGTAGGGATTCTTAGTGGTGGGAAGGCAGAACATCGCACACATGTATGTATCACACCTTGAGCAAAGGCATAGAACTGGAAATGGGAGATAATGTTGAGGGAACAGCAACTGCCCAATTGGCTTGGAAGATGGAGCTTTAGTAGAAGAAGAGGTGGTGACGAGATCAGTGATTTCATGGGTCTCCGGAGGTAGCAACCTTTCCCAATGCATGTCAGCATCCTTTCTGCCACTCATGATCTAAGAAAATTGCCTAGCAAGCCTTGGGAGATGGAGTGAATTCTCCAGGATCACATAGCCACGATGTGTCAGAGGTTGAGCTCAAACCCAGGTCTTCCTGGCTTCAAAGACAGATTCCTAACCACTACACCACCCTGCCTCTATGTTTCATTGTTGTGATTTTTGTTTTAAGTAACAATAGTTGCTAAATCAGAATGAAGAAAAGCCCGGTAATTCTTTCAAAAACCACATGGAGGACACAAGATTGCTTCATAATTCTTACAGGAAGCAAAGCGGGGTGGTGGGAATAGGCCTGGATTTGGAGCCGGTTCTTGCTCTACTACTGGCTGACCAGTTGACCTTGGTCCAGTCATTTTTCTGAGCTAGGCCTTGATTTCCTCATCTGTACAATAAGAGGATTGGAACGGCTTACCTCTAAGATCTCTTCCACCTCTTTAGATCTATCATTCTATGACCTATTTCTATACCCATCGACATTTATAAAATCTGCTGGGGGAAAATAAAAAAAAGGCCATTCCTTTGTCAAGAGGAGGGGCAAACCAACCGACACTTGCTCCATCGGAATCCACATGATGTCTGCCATGACATCATGAGAAAGGCTCCAGGCCCATTTTTGAGAGGTCCTGCACAAGAAAGGCCCAGCATGGAGGGGTCTTCATATGTGTTGCTGCCAGAAGACGCCACATTGGTGAGATTACAGATACATCAAAGTCTGGAAATTCCTTCCTATGCTCCCCAGGCTTCTGATCATTTTGGGGTATTTAAAAGCCTTGCCTATATCAATGGCTCTTTTGTTAAGGTCAGGTACAAGGTGAGGGAAAAAGAGGGTGCTGCAGGCAAGGGGAAAGAAGAAGGGAAAGAAAGCTAGACCTGGAGGATTCAAGAACATGATAGTAACAACTAAATCTATGCCTGGAATCCACTTAGAGGATCATCTCGGGTCTCCAAGTAACCTGCCTGTGATTATTCCCCTACTAGAAGAAAAAGTCATAAGGATAAAAAAGAAAATACCTCAAGAAAGATATATTCTCTCTCCCTTTGTGAAATAATTAAACAGAATAAATGTGTACATAGTACATTGTAGCTCCCTTGGAAAAAGTATTGCTACCTAATGACCCCGAGGTTGGGGAATTCTTCTGTGAGCAGGCCCCTCATCAGGACTGTTCCAGATTCCCACCCTCATCCTAATCTCTCGGGTCCCAGAGCTGCTGGAACATGTCATTCACACAAAATGTCTGCAGTCACATCACACCTATTTTCTCACCCTGGGTCTTCTTAATCGCTTTCCCGGAACACCTGTTGCACTGCAACCTGTCACTTTGGCAGATGCTCTGGCCAGGAAAATCCCCAGACCAATTTCTTGTCCACCAAGAGCAGCACTTCAATTAGGCCCATTAGGTGTCAGGAGGTGAGACGCACGTCAAGAGGCATTTGGCGTTCCATGATCATATCGAAATGACTTGTCCCTGGTTGCCTGGCACTGTCTACACAGCCCCATCCTCTTGCCTCCTCTTTGGCTGGTGCCTGTAGCTCAGTCAAGATCATGGGCAATCTGGTGAATGGGCTTGGAGCCCAGCTAAAGGTCAGGTGTCTGTTGGCATGGGAACAGTCGTTAAATGTCTCACCCACCTGTGCTTCAACTACAATGGGAAAGAAGGAGGGGGGGCATTGCTTCTTAAACGTTCCTCCAAACCCACTAAGTCGATTCATAGGGTGCATATTAATAACCAATGACATTTACAAAATAATGATAATATTTAACATTTATGTAGCACTCTAAGTTTTGAAAAGTGTTTTACAAATATTATCTCATTCGATCCTCAGAACAAGCTTGCCAAGTAAGGCGCTATTTTTATCTGAATTTCCTAGATAAGAAAACTAAGGCAGATACAGGGTAAGTGACTTGCCCAGGGTCACACAGCTAATAGGCTTCAGAGACTGGATTTGAACACAGCTCTTCCTGATGGCAGGCCTAGAGCTCTCTCTACTGGGCCAAGTCACTCCCTCACTTTCGTGTCTGCACGCTACTTTATACCCACTCATTCCACTGGATAGTTACAATAACCTCAAATAGGTTGTGCTTGTGTGTGTGTGTGTGTGTGTGTGTGTGTGTGTGTGTATTTTAATTATCATTCCCACAGTACAGTTGGGGAAACTGATGCAGTTTTTTCAGCTAAGCGATGTAGTCAGTCACTCATCTGGAAAGTATCAGAAGCAGGCTTGTAACCTAGGTCTTTCTTCACTCCAGATCCTTCTAATTGAACCCCTTTCTGTGTGCCCGGAGCTGTGCTAATTGTAGTGGGTACAAAGAGGTGGAACAAAAGGACCCAGGGCTCCAGGAGGTTCAGACACCATCAATGGGCCCAGAGAGTTAATGAGAATACAGAGGCCCAGACAACGCAAGCTCTTTGGAGAACAGAGGAAGCCCTGTGGGCTCCTAGGGCCTGGCAGCTCTTCCAGGAGAGAGGTCTTTCTTATCCTTATTACGGGAAGTCCTCTAACTTTCAGCAGTATTCTAGGTATTTATATAGGTTTTGAAATCTTAAACTGACCTTCCATTGTCAGACCTTGGACCTGACAGAATCCTCTCCTCAGTTCTTTTGACTCCTGCCAAATAAGTAGGGGTGTATGGGGAGAAGAAGGAAGGGGAAGGTGCAGGAAGCTAATGATTAGATCAGAGGGGAAATGCTTTCTCCTGCATAAGCTAACATATGTCTAATTAGAATCTTGATTTAACAGTTGGTCAATAAATATTTATTAAGCACCTACTATGTGCCAGGCACTGTGCTAAGTGCCAGATTTGGCACTTAGTGTGGTGTCATGTATAGAAAGCTGGTTTTAAAGCCATTAAGATCTAGGTTTGAGTATCCTCTCTGACATGCCTCGGCTGTGTGACCCTGGCCAAGTCACTGAGTGCTCCACTTACAGAAAAGGTGACATCCTACATTGGTAGAGGGGAGTTTCTTCACCCAGATGTCCTCTCTACCAATGAAATCTAAGGTCTGGTCTCTATCGATTAAGCACAAAATGGCTATTTCAAGATCTCCTGGGGTTGGGGGGGGTTGGGGGGGAAGAAAACAAAGCAAGCAAACAAACAAAGACCAATATGGCAAGATAAACTCAACCATCTATAGGAGAAATCTGATCTCTCAGTTCTAGAAACTCATTGAGTGTTCAGCATTGAAAGGACCCTTCTTTCCTCATCCCAGGGTTGCTCTAATGCATTTAACTTCTTCTGGCTAAATGCCCCAACTTCTTCAACTCATGGTCATTCATGTTTTATTATCATAAACTGTAAAGAAATCTTCAGTGGTATCACAGTATCCTATCTATAGTCGTACAGCTAGTATCCGCAGCATTAATCAGTGCAGGCGACAGTGGGTCCTACCTGAGGACTGCTGGGGGGCTCCTGCGAAGTTACCACATTCTGCTGTTTTGCTTTGACTCCTCACCTGTGTTTTTGTCTCTGGCCTGGAATGTGAGTCTCTCTGCTTCATCCTCAGATCCTAATCTCTGTTCCCGACCTTAGCCTGATAATCTGACCTTGCTCTCCTCCAGAGGAATTTACCAGAGGCCTTTTTTTTTTTAACATATGATCATCACACTCCACCTTCTAGTGAACATGGACAAAGCAAGGGATCAGACACATTTTAATCTGCATTAGGTCATGGGAGGTAAACAGGTGTTCAAACTCCAAGTGAATTAGATGCTACAGAAAAACAAGACATTTGCTACTATATGAAAAGCCATACACACACACACACACACACACACATGCCCAATCTTAACATGTTTACAAAACTTAGTGCCTATGATCTGGCAGCACTTCAAATTAAAAGACTTTATGTAAATCTGCTATTAAAATAGCCTTTTGTTTTTGTTCTTTTTTTTTTGGCTTTGTTTCTTCTTTCTCATGATTCATTCCATCGGTCATAATTCTGTTTACAACTTGACTATTGTGTAAATAAGTTCAATACGAAGTTATATGTAGAAGATATATCAGATTCCATGCCGTCTTGGGGAGGGAGAGAGGCGGAGGGGAAGAAGATCTGGAAATCAAAATCATGCAGAACTGAGTGTTGTAAACTAAAAATAAAAAAAATCTTAATATTAAAAAAAGATATCTATAAGCAAACATTACAAGAAAGTGACAAGGAAAACAAAGGTAAAATATTATGTTGTGTAATAGCATATCTCATAAATCTTTTACTAAGAAAAAAAATAGCCTCAGTTGGGTGAGGCCTGGATAGGAGCCCCAGATCATATCAGGGTTGTCAAAAAGCCTGTGGTTATGGTTGAAGAAAGAAAAGGAAAAAAAAAAAAGAAAGTTCCAGGGCTTGTCTATTCCCAATGCTAATTTTCATATTATGCTGTATAAATATATGTATTGAGTTTAAAAGGTTTTGTAGCTCAAACTAAATGAAATAAAAAAATGCAATCAGCTGCATCCCAAATCAATATTAAGGGTATTGCAAATATGAAATGCTTAACTGATTCATTTTCAGTTATCTTTAAAGATCCATTTGTTCTTTAACCAATGACTTTAATTACATCTTCAGTTAGGAGAGCAAGAAATAGCTGAAGAGTTGCTGCTTATTAGCTCCCACTGTGATAAAATAGGGAACATGCCCTTGATGGAGGGAGGCCTACCAAGCTCTCCTCTCCTCCCCATCCCTCTGTACACACTTCAGGGTTTTCTCCATAGGGATAGATGTCTCAGCCACTGGGGGAAACTTGATTTTTCTATTGCAAAATTCAAAACATGTCCTTTTTCTGCTTGCATTCTTAAAACAAGGGTTCAGTTCTGAGGAATTGACATTTGTTCTGAAATCTCCCCTTATAGTACTGGAAGGGCTTAGCTTTAAGGTAAAGACAAACCTGCTTGTGAGTGATGTAGACTTCCTCTGAAGCACCCAAGCTTACTGTAGGAAGGTATAACAAAGAGTCATACACATTATCACACAATTTAAAAAAATCACCTATGAGACAAAATTCTGTGTCAGGTTGGAATTGTGGCTTCCCAAATGGGCAATCTGTCTCTAATAATTTAGGCACCTCTCAATTTGAGGGTGTTGTGCACTGACCTTGGCAGTTACTGGCCTTCCTAGCAGTACCCAATGACATTTGCCAACAGGTGACAAGAAGGCTCCATTCTTCGCTTATACCTCCAACACAGGTGAGGAGAAGTTGAAAGTCATTCAATGAATGAATGAATGACAAAGCATTTATTAAGCACCAACAATATTCAAGTTACTATGCTAAGTGCTAGGCCTACCAATTTAAGAAATCAAAACAGTCCTTGACCTCAAAGATTTTATATTCTCATGGGTGAAGACAACATATAAAAGGGGAGGTTTATAGTGGGGGAGGGTACACATTTGACTGCATGGTTTGGAATAAGATATTCAATCCCTAATAAGCTGAGATGAATAGGGAGATAACAAGAGAACTCTCACCTACTTAATGTTACAAGTCAGCGGGACAAGTTGAACAATTTCCCAGAGCACTGTAAGCAACGAGATTACTGAGTCACTGTAAGTGATCTTTGAAAGATTATCAAAAATTAGAGAGGTGCTGTAGGATGGGAGATCAAGCGTCTTCACTTTCAGAAAAAGATAAGAATATCCTCTACAAATTACAAACGAGGCACCTTGATTTCAACTCCTCAGAACATTCTAGAACATGATAATAGAAGGATGGTTAATTCACATCTAGAAAAGGGCATAGTAATCACAAAGGACCTCCATGCTCCATAAGTAATAAGGACATGGTAATAATCACAAACAAACACATTTATATAACACTAGCTATGTTCCAGGCACTATGCTAAGTACTTTACAATCATTACCCCATTTGATCCTTACAATGACGTTGGGATGTTGCCTTTATTAGACAGAGTCACTACACTTTGAGGTCAATATTTGTTAGATTCCAGCAAACATTTGGCAAAGTTTCCCACATGCTGTGTGTGCTTGGGGAAAAGGTAGAGGTAAAACCTTGACAAAAGTAAAGACATGGTCAGACCCAGGGCAAACATTAATGTTGTGATGTAATTTTAGAAGGGGGTACCCCATAATGTGCCCCAGGTCTCTGTCCTTTTCCTTATGCTATTAAACATTAGTAATGGTTGGGATCTACACATAAATGGTTCCCATCAGATCTGCAGATGGCACAAAACTAGGAAGGCTAGCTAATGTGCTGGATGGTAAAGTCAAGATTGAAAATGATCTTGACAGGCTAAAATACTGAAATGAATCCAATAATCTGGCATTAAGTGGGAGATAAAAAGCTCCAAAAAGAAAGACTGAATTTCTTCTGGGCCTCAAACCTGTGAAATTAATTTTGGGGATGGGGTCATGATAGCTATCTTCAAAGACATGCATGTGAAGGATTATGGGAAGGGGCATTAGAATTGTCTTGCTTGACCCAGAAGGCAGAACTTAAAATAATTAGCAGAAATTGCAAAGACACATGTAACAAAAAACCTTCCCAGCAAATTCAGTCACCCCAAAATAGAATGATGTGCTTTGTGAGATAGTGGCTTCCCCTCACTGCATGTCTTCAATAAAAAGCTGTATGGACCACTAGTTGGCTATGTTGGAGGGAGAATTCTTGTTCAGTCAGATTAAACCTTTTCTGTGTCCTACACCCCTTTGGCCATATAGTAAAGGTTGTCAAGTCCACCTCAGAAGAATTTAAAATAATTGAAGAAAATACTTAATTTTACTAAGAGGTTAATAAAAATAAAGATGTATTCTTTTTCATGTATCCAAAGTCATGGACCCAGTGAAATTTACATGGAATCCTTGGGGCTCCATGGACTCAAGGTTAAGAACTCCTAAAATATTTGGCACCTTACAGCTCAAACAATGGCCTCCATTTTGCCCCTTGCAAAGTGTACAAACCACCTACGACCTGTAAGGGCCGAAAGATTTTTGTTTGGTGAAGCTCAAAAAGGAAAGGTTGAATTTCTTCTTCTGGGCCTCAAACCTGTGAAATGAACACTTCCCAGCCCAACACCAAATGGAAGACACCCAGGTCTCCTTTTTTCTTGGTACTGAAACATTAAGAAACATCAAAGGTTTCACTGGGGTTAGCCTTAGCATCATCTCAAAGGTGTGTTTCTACTATGTGGAAGACTGAAATATGTATAAATATTTTTTTAATTATTAAGTACTTTTTGGCAGGCAAACATCTGAGTAACTAAAAGGCTAATGGTACTTTAGGGCCTTGCTGCTGCATCTTCAAAGTTCTCTGGAACCCACAGTTTTCAGTCCCCATGACAGACTTTCACTGACTGTGTAACAAGAAGGAAAAAAAAAATCAACTTTACTCATGCCAGATACTGAAGATCAATAGCTATTTCACAAAGTTTATGGTGTAATTAAAAAGTGTAACAGGAATAATTTTCGTTTCAGAGCCTTAGGCTAAGCCTGGAATTATCAACTAAGTCAAAGTTATGTGGTGTAACATTTTTTATTATGTTTATGTATAATATAAAGGAGCTGACGGCCTTTACATGTGACTTGTTAAGTTGAGAACACTGAAGAGGAAAAAAAAAACAACTCTAGCATCCATAAAGCAAAGACTGTTTACCAAGTTTCCTAACGGTCCATTTCGGGGAGGTGAATTTACATCCCTTTCTATCAGTCTATAGCCACCTATGACTTTCAAGCGAAGGCAAATGGTCAAACCAATCAGAAATTTAGGAGAACACATTTACCCCCAGAGCACTCCAGGGCTTTATTGTGTTCAATAAAAGTGCAGGCAATATAAAAATGATCCCTATATCATCAGGATGATAAGATAGGTGGGACCATATAATTCAAGACTTTTCCAAGAAAGAGCACCTGTGTGTGTACAAACAAACCCATTCATGGCAGTTTCAGTAGAAAATTTATTCTCAGAACAAAGGCAAAGAATCACCCCTTTTTATATTTGGCCCAGAAAGCATTGCAAGATATCTACCAGCTTTTCCAATTACTGAAACAAGGTTAAAAAAAAGGAATAATGTCACCCCCGTTATCTTTGCAGGAAAATGATATGCATAGAGGCATGCAATGGAGTTCTGGAATTTGCGGAACATTTTAGAATTTGACCTTTTGTTAAAAAGGGCAACGGTTACAACATAATGTGCCTTCATTAGATACTGACAAGAATGCAGATGGTGGCTGGAGATAGGCTCCACCCCTCTCACCTACCTTTTTCTGTACTTCTATTCATCCTTGCCTAGGCCCCGCCTCAGAAAAAGTAATCACCTTCATTCTTTGGGATTGTAGTGCATCTTCATCTGTGTGCGTGTGTGTGTGTGTGTGTGTGTGTATGTGTACGGTAGGGAAGGATGGGCTGTTTTCATAATGGCTAATGTTTAACCTTTATTTTAAAATATTTTGACTGATATCTTTTGTTTTTATATCAATTATATTTCCTCCTAAATCCCTCCTTCCCCTCCATCTCAGTCATCTAATGGGATAATGTTAATAAAAGCACTTAGCACAAGTGCCTGGCACATAGTACTTGCTGAATAAATGCTTATTCCCTTCCCTTCCCTTAGAAAAAGAATTTATAAAAACTAAATTAAAGAAAAAAAGAAAACATAAGGAAAGGAAAACAGAATCTGAGATGTGCAATGTTTCATATCGATGGACTCTCCCTCCTTTGCCACCTATTTGGAGGAATGAGGGGAAATGTCTTTTTGCATCTCTTATCTGGGGCCATGCTTCTTCTTTGTAATTTTGCAACTTTTATTTCAGATTACTTTGCTGTGGTTGAGCTTCCCATTTACATTATTGTAGTCATTGTGTATATGGTTTTCCTGGTTCTTAATTGTTAGCATGTTTTAAGTACTTTGAGGCTTGTGAAGGCTTTATAGCTATCATCTCATTTGGTGTTGATGATGATGTGGGTACTATGATTATCCCCATTTTGCAGATAAAGAAACTGATGCTGAGGAAGACTGAGTTTGCCTCAGTTTCCTCATCTATAAGATAAGGAGCCGTTAATCCTTATTGCTTGTATACCTTTACCTCCGTGGTGTTCAATATCATCATTTGCAAAATTAAAGGGATTATATTAGGTGATCTGTGAGGTTTTGTTGTTGTTTAGTTGTTTCAGTCATATCTGACTCTATGTGTCCCTATTTGGGGTTTTCTTGGGAAGAATACTGGAGTGGTTTGCCATTTTCTTCTCCAGATCATTTTACAGATGAGGAAACTGAGACAAACAGGGTTAAGTGACTTGCCCAGGATCACACAGCCAGTAAGTGTCTGAGGCCAGATTTGAATTCAGGAAGGTGAGTTTTTCTGCCTCCTGGCCTGGGAGTCTATCCATCATACTACTTGGCTACCCTCTCTGTGAGTTTGCTTTAAACTTATGATCCATAAGCATGATTATAGGTCACAATCATGCTTATAAACATTGGGTTTGGGGCAAAGTACAGCCTATGATAAAATTGTCCTCCCCAAATCCTTGTCAGAGCAAAACTCAAGATTAATTCCACATTAGAAGAAATAATTTTTTAAAATGGAAAGAAAATATGGTATGAAATTAAAATAATTCCAATCTCATGTATTTAAAGAAGCTATTGACATTGAAAGATTGGATAAAGGAACAGACATTGACCCAGGCAGTCACCATTTCCTAAGCCAGTTAAACTTCCATAAATCAGTCGCACAATGTGGAGATCAAGAGCATAAAACCCATCTCAGTCAGCAAATCCTTAATCTTCTTGCCATTTTAGAAATGTAAAGTATTTTATAAAAGCTTACAGAGGAAGAAAGTAGACAATCATGAAGAGTATTGCCTCATAAAACTGAAAATTGATAGTGGGGGTGGGGTTTACAAAATGAAATATGGAAGTGGATCTCACTGCAAGACCAGTTATATCTTATCTGTCAGAATTCATTCCATGGTCTGGCTGGTGATTACTATAACTCTTCCATAAAGTCTATACAGATAGTGTAGTTATTTGGTAGTTTTATACTCTAAGAGCCACCCTTCTTTTGTGAATTTCAATGAATTGACACTGCTTGATAGAAAATGCATACAGACACATCCATTTGTAGCTGCCTGCTGGTCCATCTCACAGTCTCAGTGCATCCAAGAGTATTCTGGAGCCAGCCCTAAACATTTCTCAACAGTCAATTTTTAAATTTTTAGTGTGAGAATTTTAGAAATTGTCAAATGCTAAAAATCAGATTGTCTAGATTTAAGAAAATGATTAAGAAAATATTAATGAAGATTAAACTGAAAAGTAGGTCATAGGGACATTTTGGGGGTGAGGGGCTTGGGCAGGGGGGACTGATTGTTAAACACTTACCAGCAAGCTACCGCATCCTAATATATGAAATATTAGCCAAAAACAATGAATTAATATTAGTAAACTACTACACATATAGCATGCTTTATACTCTTCAAAGTGGTCCAGGGGGGTTAACAGTTAAAAAGAAATTCAGATCATGATTAAATTTAGATTTCCTTTTCTCCCTCCTTAATCCCCTCAACCAATTAAAGTACTCAAAGATCTCAAAGCCTAAATCTGGGAAGAAAAGTAACAGATAATGCCTTGCTTCCCCACCAATCACTGCTCTAAAATCCCCAGGAACTGAGAAATACTGATTCAACTGTGTCATATAAATGGACTTTCTGTAAAAAAAGGAAAAGTTGGAAAGCTGTTCCTGGTTATTACCCATCCTCCTGGTTATCACACCCCTTCTCTGCAAATTAATCTAACACCCAGGGTACCAGGCTCCTATTGGAGCATTACTATGAGTCACAGACCCCAAAATTTGTAGCATCTCTTTGCTCCAGCCTTCCTAAGACTAGCCAGCTGTAAATAATATCTTTAATAAATATCATTTGCATATATATAAGTTTGTGCGTAAGATCTCATTTCCTTTTCTAGAGTAGATATTAATTTACCACAAAATTGCTGGCTTAGAGAGTCATTTGTTGCTAAGTAAAAAAAATAACATATATACAAAAGAAATGGATCCTCTCGCCTTTATATTTAAGGATAAATCCCATGGACCTAGAAAATAGCACCAAATAAGTACAAATAGGCTGAAAATGGAAACAATTTGTCACAATTATTACAATAAAATATTCCCATCGATGAGAGTAAAGCCATCAGATCTATACCTTAAAATTACAGTCCCCAATGTGTTAAATGAAGAATTAGAAATCACACTAAAAATAACAAGACTATAAGAGAAACTAGACTAGAGCAAGGATGTGGAGAGAAAGTCCATGCTGGAGGCAATACATGCTTGAGGCCACTGAACAATGATCCTCGGTGATATCTAAAGGGGAAAAGATACCAATACTTGGAAAAAATAGTGAACATTATCACCACTGGGAAAAAACAAATAAACAAACAAGAAAACAGCAAGCACAGCTGACTCCAGAGCCATATCTAGGAATCTGGTCAACTGGATCAAGAAATTTTTAAGGAATGATTGAAATCAAAAGTTGAGGAGATAGTCAAGGAGGAAGAGGTTGTCTTAGGAGCTGAAGAAAAGGTGGAACTTGGAGGTCAGAATGGTTGAAGCGGGGCAGGGATGAGAGAGGAGAAGATTTTGATTAAGGTACAGAATTTGTTACTGAGAAGGAATGGTGAGGTGACAACAACAAGAAGAATTTGATCCGGATGAAGTGAATTTTAAAGAAGAGGTGGTTGCTGATTAATAATGGCAAGAGAGGGTATACAAATAGCATCAGCAACTGTCAAAAAAAATGCCAATGCCTCTTTTAGTCCTCTGTGTCAGGAGATATGAGAAAGACAGGTTGCCGGAGAAAGGGTGACAAGGGATGGGGTACCTTTAGGAGAAAGCCAGGTTCCAATGAGCACTAAAAGGTCAAAAGAATGTGAGAGGAAGAGAGGTAGAATGAAGGGGAAATGAACAATAGAGGGCAAAGACTGGAGAGAGCTAGGCATGAGGAGAGTAGAGTTGAGAATGTGATTAATAAAAAGGAGTGAAAAAAAGGAGGAGGAGAGAGGGGCTTAGGGGCAGCTAGTCCTGATTCCAAGTTCAGTGTTGGAGGAGAAAAGGTGATCTATCCCAAATATTGGCACTTGGAGAAAAACTCCATACTCTCCAACCCTAGTCATGACTCTAAATATCCTACATGCTACTTTCTTGTCTCTAAGGTCTTCCAATGCACTATGGCATAGTGAATAGAGGACAGGTCTTGGGAGTCAGAAATGACTGGGTTCAAGTCCTACCTTTGACCCATATGAGCTATGGAAATCATGGGTCACAACCTCTCCATGCCATAGATAACTCAGTAAGATTATGAGAGCCAGACAAGATGCTGAGCTGAATTGAAAGGTCTTTTCCGCAGCAAATTCTCTATACTTATGAAGTCACAATTTTGACACAAAATCACAAAGTAAACAGATTGATGATAGATGGCTAGTTAGTTGGCTAGATGACAGATGAGTGAACAAATACATACATCTTTATGAAAATAATCTACACATATTGATATTTTGAGAAAGACAAAGGTAGCTTTTTGCACAAAAAAAAAAATTCTTTGGTAGACCTCTCCTTTATGATAATCTTAGAACTGTCTGAAAGGTGCAGAGAATGCAATACTTCACTGGGCTAATAATGTGTTGACTATTTTTTTAAACATTTGATTCAATAGAGTAAAATACCACCCTAAAGGTTTTCTTACAACTAGATATCACCCATTAATATGTTAACAATCACACAATTATTTGAAAGACACAATAGTAGAGATAAGGCTGAAATGATCCTTTGGATTATTGGATTAAACTAGTCAAAAGAATCTGTTGCTGATGATGAAGGCATCCATCCTTGAGTCCAAACTGAAGAGGGATTCCCTATGGACGATGAAGTCCTTCAGCTTCTCCTGATTTCTAATCATACTGTTTTAATTGTCTTAAGGCCCAGAAATTTCAGAGCCTCTTGTAGTAGACTCCTAATCATCCATAAGAGTTCTACAACATAGGAAAAAGCAAATGGATTAAGGATGCATATTATCCAGACTATGATATTCAATGGGATAGACTGTCCATAGAGATCCTATTTTAGTGCATATCTCGTGGACAGACAGCAATGATGGGCAATGAAGAATAAAAGTGGAGGAGGATAATGGACCTTACTGCCCTGGGGAAATCACTTCAAGGAGTACCTTGTGGTCATTCTATCACTCTGCTAAGCCTCATACTTTAAATAATGTTCTTTCACTGATGCTATATGACTGTTTCTGAAGAATTAAATTTTCAGGCCATCTTATAAGCAACAGAAAGATGTGTGGATGGTGAGTAGGTTGTAATGTATTACCGGTGGTACAAAAACTATCAAAGAGATTTATGGGCAGATAAGGAGCTCATGTCCTCTTTTCTTTGGGCTAAACATTTCCAGATCTTTCTAGTAATCCTCCTAAGACCTATTTTCCAGTCTTCTCACCATTCTAATGACACTCACCTGGACTTGTTCCAGCTTGACTAAAATATGGCTTCATAAAGTGAAAGCCAGATGGGAAAAAGGAAATTGTTTGAAAGTCTTCCTTACGACTGAACTCTGCAGACTCTTCTTCTTTGCCAACTACCTCGCAAGCCTGGAGAAACCTCCACCCTGAGGTCTGGCTCTGCTGAATGGTGACTCCTTCAGCCAGACTGTTTCTGCCATCAGGAAGGACCTCAGCTCATTTCACTCCTGACTCAACCCTCCAGGCTTCTCCTCTTCACTCAATCTCTCCACCCCTTAGCTATCTCTCCCCTTTATCTGTTGTTTTGCCTCTCCATTTGGAACATAAACTTCATTGTTTCTGTATCTTTAGCAGCTATCACAGTGTCTGGAACATAGTAAGTACTTAATATTTTTTTCTATCTATCTATCTATCATCTAGTTACCTATCCATCTCTCTCACAGTTCAGTCTAAGACCAGCTCTGCTTCAAACAGCAAGCATGGGAAGAGGGGACCCATTGTGTTTCTGATAGGACAAGAAGGAAAGGAAACATTTTCCAAGGCAAGATGAGCTTTCTGAAGACTGTGTTCCAAGGCAGAAGAGGAGCTATAATATTTCCAAGGTTCCTAGGAGGGGCTGTTGTTGCCCTTCAGACCTCCTTTACCTCTTGGTTTGTTTCTGAGTCAAGATGGTCACTAGCCTGAAAAAGAACCACTCTGAGACTGGTGTGTGGGTAAAAGTTACTTAGGGAATTCTGCTCCTCAATCTCTGTGGCAAACTGTCTTCTACCCTCCCCAAAGCAAATCACCCAGGCCACTTATTCCCACTTGACCAGCTACATACTTACCTCTAGCGCTTCACAGATCTTAAGTTCTATCGTATCACCATTATATTCTTCATTTACATTTCTTCTAGTGATGCTCTAGTTGGTTAGCTGGGGGAATGGCAGATAGAGCATGCTGAGCTGAAACTAGGAAGACCTGAGTTCAAACAGGGCCTCAGATACTTACTGGCTGTGTGACCCTGGGCAAGTATCTTAATATCTGTCTGCCTCAGTTGCCTCAACTATTAAACATGAATAATAATAGTACCTGCCTCTCAGGTTGTTGTGGGGATCAAAGGAGATATTATTTGTACAGTGCTTATCTTAGCGCCTGGCACATACGAGGGATGCACTTAAGAGTTGCTTCCTTATTTCCTTACACCCTTCTTTCTTTCCTTCTTCCCTCCCTTCTTTCTTTCCTTCTTCCCTCTCTCCTTTCCTCCCTCCCTTCCTCCCTTCCTTCCTTCCCCTCCTTTCCTCCATCCCTCCCTTCCTTTCATCATTCCTTATTTCCTCCCTCCCTTCCCTTCTATCCATCCATAACTGCAAGACATGAAAAAACACAATTTCAAAAGAGGTTTTGTTGCAAATGAAACAAAGGATGATGGAGAGTAACATGATTGATGGGAAGAGACTGGAGCAAATGACCAATGAAGAACTGTAAAGGAAAACGTCATGGAGTTAGGCAATTACCTGCAACTCTGTGTGTGAGGTGACCTTTTATAAATCTTTTAAAGAATCTATCACCATCAGCATAGAGAAGGTTAATAATTCATGTATTTTCTGGGCATTTTAATAAATATATTATGGTAATTTAATAACCTGTCTCATAGACTTTCAGTACAACCATTGGCCAGCTTTCTAACATACATGAAGGAAAAGCAAAATCCTAAAAGAAACCTAGAACACAGAGAGAAAAAGAATACATACAAATGAGGAAGAAGGTCACAGGCAAAAATACAAAAAAGTGATACTTTGAATTTGACAGCCTGGAGACTAATATTATATCCGAACAAAAGAGTCAACTTGGAAATAAAATTGAACTAAAAATCAATCTCTCCAATGACCACATGTTCCACCAATTAGTCCTACAGTTTTGTTTTTAAATTTCTACTCAACTAAGAAGGAAAAAAAAAGCTGAGAAGGCAGAATCATCTTTACTGATCTCAGAGGATTCAGTAGGAGATGCATGATGCTGAATAAATATTAGTAACACCATGATATGCACTTTTTCTACCCTTGTAATCATGGCTGACCCTCAAAAATGACCAAAGGGGACTCAATCAATTTCTCTCTTACTCAGAGTGAATCTAAGCTATCCTTTCAAAATTTGATAGGAATCAATAGAGAAACATATTTAGTTATATTGTGTACATTAAAGCTTGTCAGCCACCCATTACTCAAAGTTCGTATTTCAGATACGGGAATCTTGAGCTAGAAAACATGTGTCTTTATTTTCCTGATTAAGCAGTTTCTTTTTATTTTCAAATTCCTCAAATTTTTTGGCTTTTTCAATATATATTCTATCAATCCAAACCAGTCCAATCCCAAAAGTGTTTGTTAAGTGTTGACTAGGTGCCAGGGACTGTGCTAAGTATTGGGAATACTCAGACAAATGACAAGAGCCTTCCAAGAGTTTACTTTCTCTTGGGGAAATGGGGTGAGGATACAGTGTTTAAATGCTCATTAATAAGTCAACAAGCATACCTCAAGCATGTACCACGTGCTGCGTCCTTTGCTAGGTATGTATATAATAATGTGGGGGGAGGAAGAATGTAAGCATTCAATGCGCCATCAAGAAACACTTTTTTGTAGGAGTTAGTACTTTAGTTTTGAAGAAAGCTAAGGTTTCAAAGAGGTAAACATCAGGAGGGGCTGTACCCTAGGCATGAGGAACAACAGTCTGAAGACTGTTACAGAGGCAAATGATAAAAAGCCAAGTGTGGGGAACAGCAAGTAGATGATTTTGGGTGGAAGAGAGAATAATTGTGGGGGAAGAGTATAAAATAAGCCTGCCAAATGATCATCAATCAACCAATCTCCACCAAATACATAGAACGTGGTAAGAACCGTGTTAAGCACCGGGAATATATCACAGAGCATCCATCCTAATGTAGGAGACAAACTGTATATAATTATACACACAAAATATAGACGAAATGGAAGGTGATCTTAGAGGTGAAACCCATAATAGCCAGAGGACTGAGAAAGGGTACCCGTAGAAGAGAGGATGTGAACTGAGTTTTGAGAAAAGCTAAGGATCTAAGAGGCAGACAGAAGGAGAGAGTGTATTTGTATCGGCAGGGTAGATAGAAACTACAGAAACTCTGATATTTGGTAACTGAAAGACTGATTAGAATCAATACAGAGTTCAGAAATCAAGACACTAGTTCTAGGCCTCTGTCTGTGGAACATGATTCACTTATAATGCAACAGAAGTGCTTTTCCCTTTATAGCTATCCAACTAATTGGTGCATTCTTCTTGAAAGGCATTATGAAAATATACATTAAGGAGCTACAGAACTATCCAAACCCTTTGACTCAGTGATCTCACTACCAGCATTATTCCCCAAGGATGCTATTAAAGGGAAGAAAAATTATGTGTAGAAAAATACCCACAGCACATTTATCATTTATCTCTTCTAGGAACAACACACACACACACACACACACACACACACACACACACCACTGGAAACAACTTATACAATCCAAAAAAAGAGTAGGGAAGAGCTGAAAAAAAAAGCAACAACAGAAATCACAACTACAAAAATGACAAAGAAATATAGAAAACAGAAAGAAATGCAGAAAGAAGAAAGCGCATTCTGCACTCCTCCCCATCACAATACACCAAAATATGCCTCTCACTCCTTCCACCACCCTCTGGCACCGCACAGAACCAGGGCTATTCCTCTTTTGCACAATAGCCCTTCAGGTCTTTGAATTTCCCTATTGTTGCTGAGGGCTCTTCCACCCTCCCAATCATCCAAGATCATATATCTGATGTGTTTAGGGCTGTTTAAGAAGTGAGCCAGGGTCATCTCTAGTAGTCCTGATCTATATCTGGCCACTGGACCCGGATGGCTCTGTAGGAGAAAGTGAGGCTGGTGGCTTTGCACAGCCCTCCCTCACTTAAATCAAATTTATTTGCAAGTCATAGCATTATCTTCCTGACGTCATGGTCCTCTTGGAGAACCAAGGACAAACCACAGCCACCATCTGATGTGTTAAAGGTGCCTCTGTGACACCAGTCTTGTCCATTCCTTTTTCTTCACTCCCAAGCTACCATGGAAGTTCAGGCCTTTATTGACAATCCTCTCTCCTGTCTCCCCTTCAAGTAGCTATCAAAACAATTTTCTCTAAGATGTAAGTCTGAGCAAGTCTCTCCCTTGCTTAAAAAACAACAAACTGACAAATGAAGCCTTCAGAGGTTATGCACACTGCCAAAAGAATAAAATAACCATTCCTCAGTCTTGTATTCAAAGCTTTCCACAATTTGGTTCTCATCTGTCTTGGCAGACTTATTGGCACAGTTGATACTTTTAAATGCTTGTTGACAGACCAATTAATTGTTGATATCCCACAACCCCTGTTCATGGACTCTCCCTTCCAATCTTAGCCATTCCACTAAATTCTGTGCTCCACTTTCCACCTTTTTTCCATTTTTGGTAGCCATCGCCCATGAGCAGGATGCCTTCGTTCCTCATCCACACCTCTCAGAATTCTTGTCTTCTTCCTTCCAGGCTAAACTCAGCTACCCCCTCCTCTGGGAAGTCCTTCCTCTTCCTCAGAGAATTCAGCACTCTCTATTTCCCCAGTGAACTCTATGATGTTTCTTTGTGTGTATATTGCATTTCCTCAGTTGACAGTAAACCTCTGGAGGGCGGGGACTCTTCAGTTTTTGACTTTGCATCCCTAGCATGAAGCATCATGCCTTACAAATAGCATGAGATGAACAAACACTTGCTATTCAATAAAATTAATGCTAACAGCAACAACTACGCACAGGTATTTAATACATTAAAGTTTGAAAAGTATAGGAGGCAGTGTGGTATGGTGTCTAGAGAGCCAGACTTGAATCCAGGAAGACTGGGGTTCAAGTTCTGCTCCTGACACATATTGGCTGTATGACTCTCAGTGATTCACTTAATCTGTCTATGGCCCAGGGCAACTCTAAGACAGTAAATTGCAGAAAAGAAGGCTAACTTGAATTGGTAGAGTTTCCCCACCAAGGACCCTACACCAATAAAACCCATACAGTCTCTATCCCTTGTGGACTTTATAGATCCAATTAATTACTCTTGCCAACAAGCTTTCCATCAATTATCTCTAAGTAGGAGGGACTCTCTAACTACAGTGTTAAAGGCACTGAAAGGGTTAACATGAAACAAATCTCAAAACCTGCCACTAGGACATTTCCTTTTGGCTTGCCCTCCATTTAGTGTTTTCAAAGGAACCTCGTGCAGAACTGGATGAGAACTGAAGAAATTATGTTTGAACCACAGGGCTAGACGCAACCTCCAAAGACTGCATGAGATTCCTTCCTGGGGTGTGTATAGGAGGAAGGTCTGCTGCTGCATCACTCTGAGACTGTTCTGATCCCACATATGCATGTCATTGATTCAGATATCTTTAAAGTCAGTTAGCTTTTCTCCAAACGTTTCTTATCACCGAGTCTCTTTTATATAGACTCTTATGCCCTACTCTCTAAGTAATACCACATTTTATTTTTTAGTTCTCACTGAACAACCTGTGTTCCCCTGATCTGGGGCTTAAGAAAGACAGGTGGATGGATTTTAAATCCAAATGAACCAAGGGCATTTACGAATCCAGTCTCAAAAGTGTTCAACTGTGGAAGACGGTTAAATAAATCTATCTCTGGCAACAAGGTAGGGATTGTCAAGGCAAACTATTTACACATACTTTTCTTGGAGGGAGATTAGGAGCTCAAGGGATAAAAGGCAGCTCAATGCCCTTTTATGTATTTTTCACCCTCATCAGAGCTTCTGCCCAATTGTGTCAAGGAGCCTGATTCCTCTTCATCTTAGATGCCAAGTATAAGATGTTCAGATGAGGAGTCGAGGACATGTCTGGTTAAGAGCCCTCAAAGACAAGGATGGGGGGTGGGGGGGGTAGCTGGCTTACTACTAGCCCACTTTATTATTAGATTTGTTTAAACTATTTCCAGAACTCACAATATAATAATTATAGAGCCATTATACACATATAATCCTAATATTATTGCTACATCTATGTCTCATGCCTCTAAGAAAGGCATAAGGAGCTGATTCACTGATGGATACATTTTTCCTGTGTATATGAAAAAAATTCATAATGGAAAATTAATAATAGCCTTTTAATAATTATGTCACCTTGCAGTTATGCAACACCTTTTCTGTGGAAAAGTTTTATGACTACCTTAATTAAAGTTTTAAAACTTTCCCTCTAAAACAACAGTACTTCTACCTAAGAAATATGAGTCAACCCAAACAGAGTAGTCAGACACTAACGATTTTTAAAAGTCAGAAACAAGTTCTGGAATTGACGTGTCAAAATATTAGATTGCTATGCACACCCATGCTAAGCAGCCCCAGCCTCACTTCAGATATCACAGAGTTCTGTTCCATTCAAGCACAGGACTTTTTCGGGTGGGGACTGGAGGAGGCACAATTTCTCATAAAGACCATGATTCTGTTTGAGTAGGGGTCTTCACAGTGAAGTGAGCCTGATATTTTTCACTCCAGTTCAGGTGTTCTATCATTCTCCCCTTTGTCCACTGGACTCAAGCATTCACAGTATCTATCACTCAATCAACATTCATTACTAAACCCCTCCTAGGTACCAGGAACTGTACCAGGCACTAGAAATACAAAGACAAAAATGAAACAGTCCTTAATTGAAAGGAACTTAGGTTCTAAGTAAAATAAGACAAGACTGGGGAGAGAGGCATTGACATTCTAATGAGGAGACGTGCAATTATCACGGTCAGGCAACATTTATTAAGCACCTTACGAGGTGCCAGCCACTGTTCTAAGCACTGAAGATACAAAAGACATAGTCCCTTAAGGAGTACATTTTATGTAAGATTAAATAAGGTTGAAAAGGCACATTCTTGCATTCTCTCTATGAAGAAAACATACACAGGTCATCTAGTTTTTTGTACAAGGAAAATGGGGCTCTTGGTGAGAGCCGATATTCAATCCTTGTCTTCAATGCTAACACCCTATCCACTGGGCCATGACTGCATTCATTTGGATTCATTTCAACAAACATCTACTGAGCCCTTGCTATATTCAAGGTCTTTGCTAGTCAGAAAATCTACCAGCTCCTGCCCTCAAAGAGTTTACATGCTATTTAAATGAAGCTGCCAGGTTATCTTCAAGTTTCTCATCTAGAACTTCAGAATGTTGTTTGTCTGAAGTTATTTCTCCTCATCCACCTCCAAATCCAGGAGCCCTTGAAACATGAGTTCTCCGGCATTGCCCTTACCTAGAATTCAGTGACTCCATGCCTCCATCATCACTCAGCCCCAGGGCCTTGGCTTCCCTAACCAATAGCTAAGTACCAGAGTATATGCTTCCCCTAATTTAGACACTGACAGTTTCAATGAGAGCACCTTGGCTGTTCTATCACTTAAAGGCTTGTGAAAGTTCCCAGGTGTTACTGTGAGAAGGGAAGGAGGAGAAATCAGAAACTGGTTCCTCCTCTTAGGAACCTTAGAACGATTTCAAAGCACTCACAGGCATGCTTTATGACGATGAATATCGAGATACCTTTCCCACCACAGAGAGGCATTGTGGATGTCCAACCGGTCTGACACGTTGGTGTCTACAGTACTGCTGCCCTAGGGCTGTGTCTTAGCAACAGACACTTAGGCACCTTCCTGTTTTCATTTTCCCCACCTTTTACTAGCCAAATAGGACAAGTATAATTTAACACTGATGGCTCTATCCTGAGAAACATTCACAAGCTGCGGGCCCCTGGTCCTTCCAGGAGGTGTCAAGGGGTTGGGATGAAACATAAATGGGCACATTAAGAGACCTGCTGATTTTACTGTGGGCAGGAAAGAAGCCAAGGCTTGGTGGGGAAAGGTCCCTGTCCCAAAGCAGCCAGGTAGGAGAGCGGAGGTCAGGTGACTCTGCCTCCGGGAACAAACCAAAGAAAGGAGATTTCAAAATCGGAGGTATTTATGAGGCACTGCTTTTCCTTTGAAGTAGGAGAAAAGCAATTCTTCCAAACTTGAAAGTGCCACATGCTTCCCTAAAAATGTACCTGTGGGTAATGTGTCTAGTGGGAAAAGCTCTGGACTGGATAATGGGGGAGCTGACTTCTTACTCCAGCTCTGGACCTGATGAGGTGTGTGACTGCCCACAAGTTCTTTGAGCTGCCTGGACATCAGCTGCTGCAATGGGTAAAGGAGTGAAGTTCAGCTAAGTCACACGTTTTAGGGGTTCACTGATAGATTTCAGAGGGTTCCTGAAATTAGATGGGAAAAAAATAAATCTTTATTTTCACTAACCTCCAATTGAAATTTCTTTCATTATGAATGGAGGCAAGAAAGATGATTCTGAGGAGTCTGGTGGCTTTACCAGACTGCTGAAAGGGTCTAAGATAGAGAAAAGGATCAGATGATTGTAGCTCTGGCATTCCATAGTATGGGGTGGTGATCTCTTCCTTTAAGGTGATGGTGGCAAGAATTCTTGACTTAAAGTCAGGAAGACTTGGGTCCAAAGCCTGCCTCTGACACTGAAAAGCCACACTGCTCTCTGCAAGCCACCCAACCGCTCTCAGCCTCAGTATCCTCATCTGCAGAATAGTGATACTGAATAGCTCCTCCTTCCAGGATTGTTGGGAGGATAGAATGGGATACTGAATGTCAAGCATGCTGCAAGGGGCGCCTATTAAAGGGCTATATGAATGCTAACTCTTATTGTTCTATTCATCAAATCTTTGATTGGGCACCTACTCTGTGTCAGGTGTTAGGGACTATTGGTTACACAAGGACAACAAATGTGTCCTAGGGCTTGGGGGAGGAGAATATGGAAATCAAATGAGATGAGACTTTGTAAACCTTACAGCCTTATAAAAATGCTAATTATTAGTAGTACCAATTATAAACATAGAAATATATACATACATATATATGTGTATATATGTATATTAGATAGATAGATAGTATGCATGCAAATTGCCCCTTAGTACCAAATAAGTTGTTAGTTTTTAATTTATGCTTTGAAAATTCTTTTCAAAGGATTTTGCAAGTACAATAAAGGGAAAGCATGACTAGACAGACATTCTTCTGAAAAAATATCTTGGGATTTTCATGAACTTAAGTTCAATATCACAACCCAGAAACCCACAACCCAGAAACCCACAACCCATATGGTCTTGGGCAGCATCGAGAGACATAGTGTCCAGGAATATGGAGGAGACAGGTTTGTAGGAATGTGCTGAAAGGCCAGAACTGAGTTCAGTAGCATCTTAGCCACTTTGAGAGAGAGCCCACGGGTTCCACTGGTATTTATGCAATGTTGAGAAATCTAATGGAATTCCCCTAGAATATTTAGGCCATTCATTGCATCATTAATTAATCATTTATTAAACATCTACATGTCAGGTAAAAAGCAGCTATGGTAGTAGATAGAGAATCAGTGTTAAAAGTTAGCAAGACCTGAGTTCAAGGCTTGTCTCTGATGTATCCACAAGCCAAAGTTGCACAGGTCAAGAAGGCTTGCCATGGGTAGCAATCTGTACCACTGGAGGAACTATTCACATCGGTGAGAGATCATACATCTAGCAAAATATCAATATATCTATCTATTGATATCTTTATCTATGTCTTATATGAATTTTTAAAGAGACTGTAAAAGGAATATGAGTATCACATTTTAATCTCAATTTTGATGCCTATTTACATAACTTACAGAAATTCCAAGGTTTTGTGTTGACCTAAACATAGTGCTTCTCTTTGTTTTCCCTGGAAGTTTATTTTTATTTATCTTTCTAGACTCAGACAGACTATTTTTATGCCTCTACCTAAGCTAAAAATGTTCCTGTTAACTTTTCACCACCAATTAAAGGAATGTAATTTAAAATCAATAAAGAGTTTGCACATCTGCAAAGATAATTAAAGTCTGTGCTCATTTAGCCTCAGGACAACCTTGTAAGTCCTTCACCCTCATCTGGATTCAGGGTCCTATCTGAAATCTCAACTGGCAAGAGCATATGGAGACCTGTGATCGGTGCACACTTGATCAGCTCCCCAGGTGTAAGGGATAGGCTGAAATCTACAGGGAAGAGAGATACAATGAATGTTCTTTTCAACCCTCTATTGTCAGTGGTCCAACTGGTGAATGGAGGCAATCTGCCAGGCATGTGGCTGTAGAGGGTCCTCTCTATTATCATTCAAAGCACACGATGGGGTGCCAGTGATACTGTGAATATGCCCACTCAGACACAACACGCTCCAAGATGGTCAGGATTTGATGCATTGTCTGTGCCCGGAATTGGCATTACTGAGAGATGGAGCAATCTATTAGAGAGAACAACTAGCCCGAAGTATGGCTTCTCATAATTAGCATAATTGGAAAGTGCTGCAGAACCTTTTAATAACTTGTATTAAGCTATTTACCAAAAAACACATCTCACTTGCTTTTTAGGTTATTTTGATCATTTACATGACCTATTCAGACAGCGAGGCACCCTCATGAGTAATTTTAGTACCTTTGGCCTGGGCCTTTCCTCAAGAAAGATGACCAGAGGACGTTACTGGCCAACCAGTCTTTTGCAATCGGCTTCCTCCTACTTGCCAAATTTATTTTCTATTTCATTACCTTACCTGAGTGCTGTTTTTTTTTCCCATTCATTCATCTAATCATTTCTCATTCACCATCTATACGTCAGATAAAAAGCAGCTGGAGTAGACTGGATAGAGAGTCACCATTAAAAGTCAGCAAGACTGAGGTTCAACCCTTGCCTCTGACACATGTTAATCAGGAGATCATGCACTACTCACTTAACTACTTATTCCTGTAGGCAACTGGCTAGGACTATTAGTTACAGAGCATTTGCTAATCCATCTGTATTAGTACAAGGAGAATTCTCAACATAAGTTCCTTATGTCCAGGAAAACAGAGGTCTTTCTCCCCCAATAAATGTGGCCGGGGCTTTGATAGTCTCTCAAAATACTAAGATAAATCAGTCCCTGCCCTCAAGAAGTTGGGTACAGGGCAGGGGAGAGATTATAAATGCAGAAAACTAGATCTAAGATACATGCATACATACATACATATACATATTTATGTGTATGTAAATATAAACACACAAAGTAACGTTGGGGGAAAGAGGACTAGTAATGAGGGGGATCAAGATAGGCCTCCTGTAGCAGGGGCTACTCGTCCTGAGCTTTGAAGGAAGAGAAGAATAGTAAGATGCTGTGACGAACAAGAAGTACATTCTAAGAATAGGGGCAGAGGGCACGAAGGTGCAAGAGGGAAGGTGGAACCTACGAGCAACAATAACTAGGCTAACTTAGCTGGAATTTGGTATATGAAAGACAGTAACGTCCAATGAGCCTAAGAAAGTGGACAGGAGCCAAGTTGTAAAGGAGTGTTTTAAAATGTCAAATACGGCAGTTTCTATTTTATCCTAAAGGCAATGAAGAGGAGGGTGAGGGGGCATGACCATAAGGGTTCTTTGGCAAAAGAATGACACGGTCAGACCTTCAATTGAGGAAAATCATTTTGGCCGCTTGGTGGGGGATGGATTAGAGAGGGGAGAAACTGGAATCAGGACAAACACTCAGGAGGTTGTGATGATTGTTGAAGGAAGAGGTAATAGTAGTAGCTGTAGTAGTAGCAGTAGTAGTGGTAGTAGTAATGGTGGTGGTGGTGGTGGTGGTGGTGGTGGTAGTAGCAGGGCAGCAGCAGCAGCAACAGTACTAGTAGTAGTAGCAGTAGTAGCAGTAGGCGTAGCAGCTGCTGTTGTTTGTCCTTCACTCTCTAAGAGGACCAAAGACATCACAAGGGTGATGTCTTGACTTGCTCAGGAATTGGATCCAAATGGGGCTCTGAACAGGGATAAAGGCCGTGTGAAACAGGATTTAGCAGATGTAGGATTGACAAGACTCGGCCGCTGACTGGATGTGAGGGATAAGAGAGAGGGAGGAATCAAGAACAACCCCCAAGTGTTCCATCCTGAGTGACTAGAAGGATAACATCGAAAGAAACCTGGAAGTTAGGAGAGGGGAGTGCTTTTGGAGAAGGGTAGCAAGTGCTTGTAGAGCCTGACCTCTCAATTGGATATCTTTTCCTCTAGCCCCAAATAAAAGGTCAAACCTTAGAGGGAAAGGGCTATTTTTAGCTTTCTCTCCTAAGCACCTAGCTTTGGGCCTAACCCTGAATAAATGAAAATGTTCATATATGTTCATTCAAGGAGCTCTGAGCTTCACTAGGAGGCCGACAGTCCTGTTCTCTGACATTCATATACATGCACAGAGAACATAATAGGTACTTTAATAAATGCTAATTGCTCCTTGAAGGATCAGTCCCTAAAAGGTTCTTTTCATATGGCTGAAAGTCTCTTTGAAACCAACAGTCTACAAGTCTGTCTGCTTCCTCATTGGTTTTTACCTGTTTTACAAACCTCACCCAGTAATCTCGCTATAAGAGCAAAAACACCAGGGTTTCTACACCATAGCTCTGATGATGGCTTGAAACTACTAAGCGTCCTATGCTTTTCAACTCTGATAAGATCAGCTACAGAACAGCACATAATACATTCCTCATTGAAAATTAAATGAACTTTTTTTCTTTTAAAATAAGGGTGTAAACATATATACGCGCACTGCTCTCATCCCGGCTTCCTCTGACTGCTGGGAAAAGATCTATGAAGCCAGCAGAGTCTCTTTCAAACTGATGGCTGTTCATTAGGTCAGGCAAGGAGGCCTTTTTTCTCCTGAATTTGTCTTTGGTTTTGTGGCTTCATTTGAGCATATTTGCTGGAAATGCTGACCCCAGTTTCTGGGAAGCTAATAGTGTCAGAAAAAAAAAAAAAAAACAGGGCAGGGATAGTAGCAGGAATCTAGCTCCTATCTATATTGAGTTGCCTAGGCATAACCTTGAACATGGTACAGAGGGGAGCTCCCAGAAGACAGAAAGTCCATAGATCTTCCTGGGATTCTAAAAGCAAGAGAAACCCTCCCAGAACTAACGAAGACATGCTTCTGACAGCTGGTGGTGAGGGGCATTCCCTAGCTTACTACATATGATGCCCCATCAAATGGAGAGTCTTAACTCCCTCCCTCTCTCTCGTTCTCCCTCCCTCCCCCAGCTCTTTCTCTGTCTCTCTCTCTCTCTCTGTATATACACACACACACACACACACACACACACACACACATATGTGTATATATATATACACATATACATTTGTGTATGTAAGCATACATATGCATATATAATACCTACACATAAATATATACAGATACGTATACACACACAGGCTCAACTATGTTTTATTATTCAGGGCAACTGCACAGTGTTTGGAACATAGTAGGTGCCTTTTCTTCTTTTGTTCCCCCCACTCTCTTTGTGCCTCTATACATAGCACCATCTAGTCAGAGCTGGAAGAGATACTAGAGGACATCTAGCCCAATCCTCTTATATTACAAAAGAAGAAACTGAAGCCCAGGAATTTAAAGTGACTTGTCACATAAGTAGTGTCAGATGGAATTTGATCCCAGATCTTTTGACTCTCCAGCCCATTGTCTTTCAATTGTACTGCATATATGGCCAAGGACTTTTCATAGTCAAACACATCCCTTTTATAGCTGTGCTATTGGTAGCTTAAGCAGGGAGGGTAAGTAGTAAAGAGCTATGCATGCAATCCAAATGATCTTGAAAACACAGATTCCTGCATTTTCTATCCTGCTCTTCTTTTCAGGAAGTAGTGACCCCAAGTCATTTGCATGCCCCCCTCTAGTTTCTTCAATACAAACTCTGAATGAACACTACATTAAAAAAATATTGATTAAGGAAGATACACAGGCGAAACAATATATGAAAATATCACCAGGAAAAAATAGCAAAAATGTGTTTTGTGGGGTTCCTGTTGTGCAAGTAAAGGATTGAAATGTTAATTTGGAATTCTCAAAAATACTTCGCATACACATGCACACACACACAGATCTGACACCAAACTAGTTGGGTTCTCTGACTTCCTTGATACCTTCACAAAGAATAGAATCAACACCATGACAGAATTTGAACACGACAATGCACAGTCAGAAGCGCTCAAATGGACTGCAGCTGTATCAATAATCTGAAAAGCAAGCAAAAGGAAGAGCTGGGAATCCTCATTCCCCAAGAAGCCAGACCTTGTGAACAGGGTCCTCACTTCCCCCTACACTGTCTGCCACAACTTCCTCAAAAAACTTTTCCATCGTTCCACTCCAAGGAGCCTGGGCAACTATTTCTACCCCAATCAGCAAGTTTTATCCTACAGTCCAACCAAGTCAAGCTGGTATCAGCGAAGAATCAAAGCTATCCGAGGAAATTTTATTTTATTCGTTAGAAAAAACGCAAAGCTCTTCTGGAAAGGTCTCCCCTAAGCACCTGCCTCCCCTCCTTTAGGGTTACTGTCCCTGATAAAGACACATGACTGAGCATCCCCTAACTTCCAAAAAGACTAAGCACAAATGTGTTTGCAGACCACAAATAAACCTTAAGGTAGCCTTGTGATATATGGTAAAGATCAAGATTTTGCCAAAGGTAGCAATATCCCCATGTGGATGGAGGTAACAGACGCTCACATAGTTTTCAGGTGAATGCCCAAGCTCCCCATAATTACCCTGGGTGTTAAGAATAAAGTTGCCTCTCTTCTCGGTCCACATGGCATTCCTGAGCGTTGGCTAGGCTGGGACGCATGACAGGTGCTGCGTGTTGCTGCTGGAGACGTACCTGCTTCCCCCACCTCCCCAGTAAGGTCTGCCCACATGCTGTAATGGACCCGGCTAAAGTTTCTGCTCTCAAACAGTTCAGAGCTCGCAGGCATACACTTACCTTGGACGGAGGTATTAGGTAAACTGGCTTCATTCTCTCCCATTTTAGTATGTCTCTTTAACGGGGGCCCCCGGACTGTTTCCAGCTGCTTCGGTTATGGTGTAAGCTTTGACCTTCTGACTTTCGACTGGAGTAGTGTAATCGGACACTACCTGCTCTCTGCTGTGAATAATTATGGGACTGCTTCCTGAATTACCTGGGCTGGCCTGACCTGTTTCTGGATGAACTGAGTGAGCTCACATGCTTTGATCCAATGTACTCCTATTAACGTGGGAGCCCCAGACAACAAGGCTTTGTTTCGGTTTTAATATTCACTTTTGATTGCTGACTTTCATTATAGTGGAGGAAAATATTTGCACTTTGCTCCTGATAGGTACTTGGCAGTGGATAACTGGAGCATTTTAAAGACCTCCTTCATTTGTTTCTCTCAGGGGAAAAACAAAACAAAACAAAACTTTAAACATAGCAGGATGGCAAAATCAGTTTTTAATTATCTGTTTGCTGAATGGAGAAAGGTGGGAATTGATATGAAGGTCTTAGCTGTTCATTTATTCATTCAACAAACATTTATAAAGCAACTTTTATGCTCAAAGCATTACGGTTGATGATGAGGAAACAGTGACAAAATGAAAAAAAAAAGATCTTTGCCTCTAACAAGCTTATATTCCACTGGGCTCGGGAAGAGGATCAAAGGTATAGACCTAGAAAGGACCCGAAAAGCCATCTAGTCCAACCCTCTCATTTTATAGATAAGGAAACTGTGTGGATATTATGTGATTTCCCCAAGGTCAAAGAGTGAAAAAGCATTAAGAGAAGGATTTGAATTCAGGTCCTTTGACTCTAGAGCTATATTCTTTACAGACTGGCTCACCGCCTTTTGCAAACATGCAGACAGATAAAGTTATGTTGAGAAGGAAAGCACTTACAGATGGGTGGGTGAGGAAAGACTATATAGAGGAGGGTTTTTTTTTTTTAGCAGATAGGAATTTTTAAGTTGCAAAAGGTCGAAGGGAAGATTTTTATAGAGATCCCAGATATGAGCTTTGAAAAAGGATCTTACTCTGAGAGATGGTCATGAGAAGGGAATGCATAGGAAACCATTTATGCTGACAAACATAAGTGAGAGATGGAACATACACTTCAGGGAACAGACAGGAAGCTTGGCTAGAGCATGACAATGAATAAGGAAGAATGATGTGAATAAAGGCTGTAAAGGGAGGAAGGAATCAGATTGTTTAAATATCAATTCTGGAGTTTGTAGTTGATCTGAGAGGAAATAGGGAGCCAGTGTAGGTTTTGAGGAAGGGGAGTGACCTTGCCAGACCTGGGCCTTAACAGAAGTCTGGTCTAGGACAATAACATCAAGGGCAAAGTAATAATCTCTCTCTTCTGACCCAGAATTTTCCAATATTTGATCTGGCTCACACGGGCCATACCAAAACAAGCAAAAATGATGGTTATTTTTTTTTAATTAATCACAAGACAAATTCTGGGATTCTCTAGCTAAAAACTGCACATTGCGTCATAGTTTATTAAGCTTCCAGCTAATTATCTATCTGGTGTGTAAATAGCTGTAAGATCTACAAATACAGACTCAAGAGGGCTCCTAACACTCTCCCTCATAAAGTTAAATAAAAGATCTCGCACACTGTTCAGCACCCCAGGCATTGTTCCTTTGGACCTCAGGGTCCTTCCATGTAAAATGAGGAGTGGTTAGGGAAGTGACCTTGGACAGAGTTCCCTCCCCGCTTAAAGGTTTTGAGATGGTAAATCCAGATTGCATTCTTCCCCTGGGACCTTCACAGTGTATAATGCACACACTATACTATACGTTTTAGCAAGACTACCCAGGAACTGAGATGTTTACATCCATAGAACACCCTGTAACCATTATTTTCTGACGTGCCTAAAAGGGGAAGGAGGTGGGGCCCAGACATCTATCTTCATTCTGTAGGGTGAATTCCAAGGCAGACTTGATGAACTGCCCTCAGGCACCTCCAAATAGTCACCTGGCTTGATTCTAAGCACTTTGGGGCCACAGAAAACTGAGTGTGATATGGAAGTCTTCCAAAGCAAGACAACCTAAGGATCCGTTTCCTCCCCAGGAGTTTACCATCTAGGTGAGGAGAGGAAAAAACACACAAAAAGTAAATACAGGAATATAAATAACCAAGAATGATTAAAAAAAAAAAAAGATTCCATGTGTACAAAAAAAAATACAATGGGTGTGTCTATGTGCTTGCTTTAAGTCAGGGAAGGAAATCCAAGAGGCATGAAGAAAATTCAAATCAATTTAATAAGCACCTACCATGTATAAAGCACATATCTAGGGGCTGGGGATATTAAGATAAAATGAAAAGTGGGCCAAGCTTTCAATGAATTTATATTCCATTCAGGAATAAGAAACATAAACAGATCAGTGAATACAAGGTAATTGGAGGAAAACCAACAACGAAGGAGATAAGGAAAGCATTCCTGTAGAAAGTGGCACATGTGCTGAACCTTGAAAGAGACTAAAAATAAAAATCCTAAGAAGTGAAAGTGAGTATGGAGCTCACTGCAGACATGGGGTATACAGCCCATATAAAGACATGGAGGTGGGAGATAACATTCTGCTTTTGAGCAACAGCTTTTAAACCAGTAGGACTAGAATATAGAGCAAAAAGAAATGGCTAGAAAGGTAAGATGAAGCTAAATTGTGGGAGGCTTTAAAGAACAGGCAAAAAGATTGGTATTTTATCCTAGAGGAATGTGGTCCATGACAGTGATCATGGTAGCATTAGAAAGAAGATTCCTAGGAGGATGAAAGAGGAAGAGAGCTTGTAGGAAAATGTGTAAAGGTCATTGGATAGGATGCTTGTTGGAGATAGAATGAATGGCTCAGTGAGTGAGTGAATGGAAAGGATGCACTTTCCTGGGGCAAGGGGGAAACACAAGGTGAGTCAGTCAACAAATATTTATGAAATGCTTCATATGGGCTAGGCACTATGCTAGATTCTGGAGATATAAGGACAAAGAATGAAACATCTGAATGGGGGACACCACAGTGTGTGAGTATGTGCACATGCATGTACACATATATGTATATATATTCATATACTCATGTATATACATACATACGTATATATATATATATAAAATCCATACTTGCATATATACAATTTGTATATATACATTTTATGTATATGTATGTATACACAGGTATCCATGCTTTATAGGTATATGTGCACACATATAAGGATATAGACAAATATATGTACGTATATGCATTGTAGCATGAATGTATAATTAAACACAAATATATAGGATTTCCCAAATGTCTCCATGCGGTCTTAAGCTACTAAAATTTAAAACAGCAGTGAGATATTTGGGATAGCCTGTACACGAAGTAGTTTGATACACCCTAGTTTGGGAGGGAGGGCTCAAGGAGTTGGGGGATTAGGGAGGGCTCCGGGAAGAAGATGGTACTTGAGCTGCATCTTTACAGTAGGTAGATGCTAGGAGATGGCAGTAAGGATGGAGTGACTTCCCTGAACATGGGATGGCCATTGCCAAAGCATGGAGAGAAGAGTGTCATGTGTGAGGAACAGAGAGGAGACCAGTTTGGCAGGATTACTGCATCCAAGAGGGCAGGTAATAGCCACTGAAGGTGGGTAGTTTGATGCCAGGTGGAGGACGGCATTTAAAGCTAAACAGAAGAGTTCTTATTTTGTACTAGCAGCAATGGGAAGGTTCTGTTGCTGGTTAAATAGAGGAGTCACATGGTTGGATCCTTGCTTAAGGAAAATTACTTGGCACCAGGATGTGTAGAGGATGGACTGGGGTGATGAGTGTTGTGGCAAAAAGACAAATGAGGAGTGTGTTGCAATAATCTAGGGAAGAGGTGAGGAAGAGCTGAATTAAAGCGATAGCTTTGTGAATAGAGAGAAAGGGTCAGATTCAAGGGATGTTATGAAAGTAGAAATGGTGACTGGTGGGGTGTATGATGTGAAGAAGAGGGAGCAGTCCAGGATAATGGTGGGATTAAGAACCTGAGACATTTGAGGATGGTGGTACCTTCAACAGAAATAGGGAAGTTTAGAAGAGAGGAGGGTTTAAGGCAGGGGTAGGGAACGTGGTGCCTTGAGGCCACATGTGGCCCTCCAGGTCCTCAAGTGTGGCTCTTTGACTGAATCCAAACTTTATAGAACAAATCCCCTTAATAGAAAGATTTGTTCTGTAAAACATGGCCTCAGTCAAAAGGCTGCACCTGGGGACCTAGAAGGCCACATGTGGCCTGGAGGCCACAGGTTCCCCACCCCTGGTTTAAGGGGACAGATAATGAGTTCATTTTTTAGCCATGTTGAGTTTAAGATGTCTCCAGGACATCTACTTTGTAATGTCCATTAGTCAATTGGTGATGCAGGAATGAAGCAAGGTGCCATAGGAGAAATCTGAGCAGCATCCTCTGCATGAAGGTGATCCATAAGCCATGAGAGCCCATGGGCTGCCCAAGAGCGTGCAGGAGGAGAAGCGAGGAGTACCCAGGACAGAACTACAGTGAATGCCTACAGCCAGCGGTTAGGGTGGGGATGATGAGCCAGCAAAGATGACTGAGAAAGAGTAATCAGAGAGGCTGGAGGTGAAATGGGAGAAAGCAGTGTCATGAAAACCCAAACAGGATCCAGGAGGAGGAGGTGGTTCCTGTCGGATGGACCAAATGGGTTCCAGAAAGATTAGGACTAAGAAGAGATCATCAGATCTGACTACTAAGAGATCACTAGTAACTCTGGATAGAATAGTTTCAGTTAAGTGATGAGAGGCTGGAAATGGGATCGAGGAGGTTTGAGGAGGAATGAGAGTTTTAAGATAATGATCTGAAGGAGGAAGGAGAGGGTAGGAGAGGGCTTTTCTAGGGTAGGATGCACTTCAGAATGTTTGAAGGTGGTAAGGAAGGGGGGAGAGATTGAAGATGTATGACTGAGGACTGGCAACTACAATTCACCCACAGAATATGAACAAATGTAAGAAAAGAGAAAAAAGGAAGGAAAAGATTTAAGAGGTCTCTTTTTCAACTTAACCTTAAGCCTAAATAGTGCTGCAGAGATCAATGGATGCATTTATCTAATTTTACCCCCTACCACTATGTCCTTGTATTTAGCTCCCAGAGAGTCCACTAAGCCCAGAAGAAAAGAAGCAGCAAAAGGAGAATGTGAACATTCCACGACTCACTATTTTTTAGTTTGAGGAACAAGACAATATAAAGTGGTACATTGCGGGAAAAGGGTTTTTGTTTGCTTGAAGTGTGTTTTTTGGTCGAATGCACTAAATAACACCGAGTCCTTTATAAACCTTAAAGCCCTACATAAATGGGAGTTATATTTTTTTTTGTTTTTATTATATAAACACCAATTTTTATTGAATAGAAAGAGAGAATGAGACAGTAATACAGATTGTTGGACTTTACTCTGACATTTCTTAATTGTATGACTCTAAGCAAATGACTTAACACTTCTGAGTCTCAGTTCCCTTGTTCATAGAACAGGGGCACTGGGAAACCTGAGATCATGCTTTTAAAGGGATTTGTGAATCATAAGGCTCTCTATAAATCCCATCTTTTGTTACTTGAGAAGTAGTATGACCTAGGCCTAGAGCTGTGGGGACCTCAGAGACCCTGCTTCATACATAAAGACTGAAGAACACCAGGGTTCAAGACTCTTGACACATGCTGCCTCTGTGGCCTTGGTTAAGTGACATCTTTTGGTGTCTCAGCCAGCTCTCAAGCTAAGTTCCAGGCAAGCACTAAGCCTCGTTGGCAGAGGGAATTTTCTCACTGGGAAATCGGCTAGATGGCAGATCAGATACAGCACTGAGCCTGGTCTAGATCCATCTAGCTGAATGACCCTGGGAAAGTCACTTAGTCACTTGCAGACTCAGTTTCCTCAAATGTAAAATAGAGATAATAAGCATCTACCTCCCAGAGTTGTAGTGAGGATCAAGTGGGATATTTGTAAAGTACTTTGCAAAACTTAAAGTACTATATGAATGGGTAGATATTATCAATAGTAATGAGTAATTATTATTGCAATTATTCTATTGAAATCACCAGTCTAAACAGCAAGGACAAAATCATTATCGTTTGAGGGTCCGGGGTGGCCACAGGGATGTGGAGGGGTAGGATTCAGTCATCCCCAAATTAGAGGACGCAAATATCTGTGAAGAAAATGGCACAAGCTTTTGCATATACATTAAAGTTTTAAGCACACAGGAGGTCTAGTAAGTGATTCTTGATTGGTTGATTTTCTGTTAGGGAAGATTTGTATGGCTTTCCCAATAAAAATTTAATAAGAGTTGTGGGAAAGGATCCAGCACAGGTTCTATAAAGCAATTTTACGTCAAGATATGGATACAGGTCCCAAAGCGTGGGCAGACACGTTGGCCTGCGACCTGCGTCCAACGGAGCGTTGGAGAGTATTTACAAGCCCCTTTTTTTAGGGGTTTGTAAATATCTATTCCTCACACAGCATAGTATAGATTTTCTTGGTGAAAAGTGGAGTACCCACAGACCAAGCTGACTGATCAAAGTCACTAGGAATCAGTAGGAGGGCAAAAGGATTAGAACTCCCCGGCCCTTAATCCTCCAATCCATTATTTAGACCAAGGGTCAACAACATTTGGCTAGATCCAATCCGGCTGCCAGTTTCAAACAGTAAGAAAGGGAGGGAGGGATCTGGATCCCTGGGGCCAATTCCCATACTCAGCTGCCAATGCAAATGAAAGGATTTACACAGTCCCTGGGACTGGGCAGGGCTGGTAATTCTGGGAATCCATGGGGTAAGCAATGAAATTCTCATTGTATGTCCAGCTCACCTCTTAATAACAAAATATGGGGGTGGGGATGGGGAGGGAATGGTACTAGGTAAGAAGATAAAAGCTTAGAGGCCTTGGCCTTTCTTAAAGGGAAATAAACCAAAGCTGTTGTGAATGCCTTACATGTAGTAGGCCCTGGATATTTGTTGAATTGAATTGAATTATGTTATATATCATTTGTATTAATTTATTTAACATATTTATTTTAATTTAATTTAAATTTAATTTAATTTATTTAATATACTTATTTTATTAATTTATTTAATAATTATTTTTGCTACAGTGAAATAGTCCTTCCCTTTGTCTTTTTTTTTTTGTTTAAAGAAGAGAATTAGAAATTTTTTTCCTTCCTCTTTTTTGATTTATATGATTTTCCAAATTTTAAAAAAATTTTGCAAAGATATAAAAAGTAGAAATCAGTTAATCCATAAGCAAACCTACTATGCCTAAAAGGCACCTACTATGTGGCAGTCACAGAGCTAGGAGCTGGGAATACAAAACCAAAATAAAACAATTACTGCCTTCAAGGATTCTACATTCTGTGGAGATACATGTACGGTTCTGTACATGTACATTTATGTGTTTATGCAAAACACACACAAGGCAATTTTTTGGCAGAGAGAGATGAAGAGATGGGGTGATCCAGAAGGCCTTGGACTGAAGACTGTGTTTTCTCTGTGACTTGAAGGAAGCTAAGGATTTGAAGGAGGATGAGCCTTCTGGACATAGAAAACAGCTTTGTGCAAAGGCAGGAGATGGGCTGTCATGTGAGAGACATGTCAGGAAAGTCAGTTTGCATGGACTAAAGAGGGCAAGAAGGGGAGAAACGTATGAAAAGGCTAGAAACATAGGGCAGAGCCAGAAAGAAATAGATCAAGTGAAAAAAGAGAATCATCTTTGGTGATCAAACATTTCTTTCACACGACATTATTTATATTATTATATGTTTACATTATATTATTTTTTCTAATCCGTTAGGGACTTAATAGATGTTTTCCTCTTATATAAAAAGATGGAGTTGGATCTCATTCATAAATTAATTAAAATACACACATGCAGGCGGTATATCTACATATCTACAGTATACACAGGGGCAGGGGCTGGGCCTGTAATTCCAGTGGTACAGGTTATTCTTGAGAAAACTCCCTGTATTGATGGACAAGATAAAAAAAATTCTCTGAAATTTGTAATCTGACAGTTGCCTAGGATACTGAGGTGGTATGACCCTACATGTGCATGTAGTACATATCTATGTATAGATGTTATTTTGATTGGGATTCTTATACATATGTATGCTTGCACACATGACTGCATTTGTGTGTGGGCATGTATATAACATGTTATTTACAGACAAGTATATTATACATAGCTGTCTATACCTGCATATGTTTATATAAGCATGCAAACATGTGCATGTGTCCATGTATGAATGCTTTGTGTAGGTATGTTTATGCGTTTCAGACATGGTCTGTAAGTTCCATTGGTATTTAGGCAGTGGCAAGATGTTAAATTCAGTTCAATAAACGTTTATTAAGCACACTATGTGCCCAGCATCGTGTTAAGATATCACTTTTGATATACCCTTTATCAAGAATTTATTATGATTTAAATCTTATATTCTTACCTAAGCTGCTTAAAGTCAAGAAGTCTATCATTCATGTATATGTGCATGTGTGTATACACGCATATATACACATTTAGAACTATAGTGTTTTTGTACAGGGTAGGAACTTATATGTTTATTGATTGAATGAATGAATGAGTGAATGAATGAATTCTGGTCTAGCCCATCCAAATGAAGAAAATGTAGCTTTTAGCATAACTTTACATATTTTTAAAACCAACTTAGGGCATCGTACAAGATTTAGCTACTGAATTTTACCTTCTCTTTTTCTGTCAAATGTCCACAAAAGGTTTGATGATATTAATAAAGATGAGTAGAAAATATATCTGTATCCCAACATGGTCAGACTCATTCAATAAATGAGGAAACAACTAGGTAAGCAAGGAAAGGACTGCCATTTTAATGCTCTCCATACTACTGTTTTATAAATAAGGAGGCCTACAAGACATTTACAATCCACACGAACCACACAAAGTCAGTGTTGCCCAATTATATTGACAGAATGGAGGTGAGTTCACATTATTAAGCTCTCTTGTGACTCATTCAAAAATAACAGACCAATTGTGATGCCAAGGAAAAATCAGGCAGGAGTGATACGACCAAGCTGTCTAACATGCTGGTTAGGAATCCCACTCTTCTGGATGAGGACAGAGTTGTGTAACATCCATTAAATCACAGCTGCCAATCCAAGAATGTAGTGACAAATCACATTTAAGGGAACACAATGAAATTTTGACTTGGGTTACATACCTTTTGAAGCTAATTTTCATGCTGGAAATTTCTGCTTTCCTCACTCTGAGTGGGAAGTTGGTGGTGGACTGACTGAATTGGTTCTACAATCTCAGAGAATTCTTTTGGGCAATAAAAGTGATTTCCTTATATAACCCACAAAAGTAGCCAAGCCTCACCGAATTCTGTAATTCAAGAAAGGTGTGACAATCTGTCTAATGAATGCATGCTGCCATGGGGATCTCATGAAATTTTGCATTTCAAAGGATATTATAACATAGAAGCCACTGGGTGTTGTTTAATCATTTTCAGTCATGTCTGACTCTCTGTGACCCCTTTTGGAGTTTTGTTGGCAGAGATGCTGGAGTGGTTTGCCATTTCCTTCTCCAGATCATCTTACAGATGAGGAAACTGAGGCAAACTGGGTTAAGTGACTTGCCCAAGATCACACAGCTAGTGTCTGAGGTCCGATTTGAATTTAGGTCTGCCTGACCCCAGGCCCAGCATTCTATCCCCTGTGTCACCTAGCTGTCCCTTAGAAGGCCGAAAGAGAAGTATCAGAGGTGATATCATAATTGTCTTTATATTTGAAAGGCCCTGTCAAGGAGGAGAGACTAGAGTGGGTCTTCTTGGCCTCAACAAAAATTGTGAAGAGATAAATTTAGGCTTTATTCCTAACGATTATTGCTCCCTTTACTTCCCTGTGGTAACACGAACAGCCTTGGGAGCTGGTGGGTTTCTCTTACTGAAGGTCTTCAAATGAAGGCTGGTGAAAAATTGCTTGGTATCTTGCTCTTTGAGACTCAGTTTCTCCATCTATAAAATGGGGATGTTAATATACCTACAACTTATTTTATTATTAAGTTTTATAGTCTTAGGGCAGGCCACAAAAGGAGTCTAAGGAAAGACTGCCTCAGTCATTTTTCTTATTTGTGGGGTTGATCAATGGGGACAGGATATAAGGTTGTTTGAAGGGGGATAATATCTTGCCCTCCTAGTTTTAACTTGTTAATCTGGTCTCAGGAGCTGATAAGGATCAGGATTATTCCTGTGGGGGTGTTTTCTCTAGAGTTAATCACATCAGACCATCTTGGTGGGGCAGGAGATCTCTTCCTCTTCTAAGTGTCCAGGTGAGACCTGAGGTCTAAGGCAGTGGTCTAAGACAGTGGCAACCTTCCTTTGAGACAGAATCAGAGTATAATACAGACTGAGAGTCTGTCTTAATTTATTCAACTCTGTAGGCTCCATTTCTTTGATAAGTAAGGTTACTTTTAAAAATCGGAAGGGAGAGAGAAGTTATTCCCCCCAAATTCCCAGCAAACAGGTTTTATCCATTTCCTTCACAATCATTGCAATAGACCTGGAACATCGGTACTATTATTTTCGCCATTTTACAGTTGAGGAAACTGAGGCAAACAGGATAAGTGACTTGCCCAAGGTCATACAGATACTAAGTATTTGAGGTGGAATTTTAATTCAGGTCTTCCTGACTCTAGACCCAGTGCTCTATGCATTGTGACACCACCCTTCATAGTCCATAATATGGACCCATAACATGAGACCCAAAATCTTCCTTCTTACTATGTTGCTTAAACTCTAGCCATCACCTTCATCTCTGTCCCACCCCAACCTTGGCCTCTGCCCTCAGATAAGTGAATTTTCTCCTTCTCTGCCTGGAACCAGGCCTCCAAAACACCTTCTGTCTAACCCTATACCATGTCTGTGTGCATATCCCCTTCCTTTCCTCTTTTCAGCATCACCACCCTTCTTTTTCCTTTACAACATAAGCTCCTTAAGAGCAAGGGACGTCTTGCTCACCTGAACATATATCCCCAATGCTTGGCCCATAGTAAGTTCTTAATAAATTTTTCCTTCCTGCTTTGCAAACTTTAAAGTGTTATAAAAGTGTTTACTACTACTATTATTATTACTACTACTACAACCACCGCCACCACTACCACCACCACCACCATCACAACTTAGAGTGACGGTGATGATGGGTAATGCGCTTCCTGTCCTTAACTGCCTTCCTCAAACCTTCAAAGAAAGAAATAAAACAATGCATGTAGTAACACCAATGTGGATTTGTCTTCCAACACAAATTATGCTTAATATCTACTGGCCATTGGGAGGGTCTGACATCCACATTGTGGCAGCCACATTGGGAGCTGTATGTGAGGAAGTAAAGCAGAGAAGGGGACTGTCTCTCACTGTTTTCTGAGAGATTCTTTTCCTTTTCCATGAATATCTTGAAGCGCTAATAAGAGCTAAGCGTGCCAAGAATGAATACAATAACCCCAAAGATCACTTATTAAAATTAAATTACACTGAGTGCCATTGCCCTGGATTCGTGAAGTCCCAGAAAGGTAACCCTGTCACCAGTAATTTCAAGGCTACCCCTGGGAGCCCTCAGTGCTGGGATGGGAGGGAAAACAACTGTTTTTTTGGCTTTTTGTTGGGAGAGAGTGGGTTCCTTTCATTTTGCAAAGGAAATCAAAGTGGCATAACATGCTTTCGTGGAAAACCGCTCTAGCAGAACTTGCTTTGTTCACCTTCATAATGGGCTGCTACTTTCCAGGGTGAATGTTTTCTTTGGAAAATCTCTTCTTCATCTTCCCCGCTGACTTCCTGCCAGCCGGCATTGTCACCGAAAAGGGGATGGAGGATTCAAGCCGTCAACCCTCTACCCAAACGGCTTGTCCTTAAAATAGGCCATTCTGCTAAAATGAATGGCAGTGCTCTTTCCTAGGGGGACAGGAATTACAAAATAGTGGGGATGGGAGGGGACGGAATAGAGGAAGGGAAAAGGATTGGAAAAAGACAAACGGTGACTCAGGAAGGATTTTTAAATATAACACGGGAGGGCCAAATCTTTGAACAAGAAGAACAAGACATTCCAAACCCAGAATGATTCTCTTTGATGGTGGGTGCCTCATGCTACCTGGTCCATGCAGCATTTTCACTAAGGGAATAATTTTAAAGATAATGAAGTATAAAAATAGGCACAAAGATGCCAATGCTCAACTAATCCTTCTTTACACACCAAATCCATCATGTCAATTCCATGCTCAAAAGCAGTCATACCTACATGTCAAACATAAACTCCTCTGTCTAGCACTCAAAGCCTTCCATTCATGGTTGTTGCAACAATCCAGCTAGCAGCTGCTGTGGGGGTGAAAGACCAACACAAGCCCAACAACAAGAACGCTGCAAGTACAGGTCCTTTTGATCTGCTTTACTAAGGAAAGTAGCATTAAGGGGTTAACAATCTCAATTTAATCGAACATACAAACATCATTCACTTAGTTCAGGGGAAAAAGCCAGCACCCTGAACTTCAGAGCAGATACAAGCAAATTACAAACATCAACAGACAGACCTTGTCTGATTCAAATCTCAATGCATAGTTACCAGGGTTTAACAAAGTCCCAACATCCAGGTTTACAAGCTGGGGGGCTCTTAACTACAGCTGCCCAGAGTCTCCACATCAGCACTCCACCAAGAGTGAGAGCCCCAAGCAAATAGCTCTGTTCTCTCTTTTTATACACTCTTTAGCCATCATCAAATGTCATCTGAGCCACCAGAACTCAGGCTCCTACTATTGGCTCTGGTCTTAGCAACTCCCCTTAGGACCCTGAGGGCTCCACGCCCACATAGGCTTAGCACCTAGGAGAGGCGGTCTGGGCCTGGGGTTTAGCACCTACTAAGACTCAATCAAAGACACCCAACTTAATTGATGTCACAGTGGTTAGTCTCGTTTCTCCCAAAGTGGTTCCTGTGCTCCTTGAAGATTCAAATGGTTTCCTTCTTTGTACATGTATCCACAACATCTATCATAGTGCTTGGTATATAGTGGTTAAATACAGTCAGCAAGCATTAATTAAGCACCTACTATGTGCTAGGTGTTGTGTTAAGTGTTGGGAATACAAAGAAAGGTAAAGAAATAAAAAACTCACATATACAATAGTCCCTGCTCTCAAAGAGTTTACCATCTAAAGGGGGAGACAACATTCAGACTACGTACAAAGAAGATATACAGGATAAATTGAGGGATAGATCAGGGGGAAGGCAAGGCAGTAGGATTAAGGACAACTGTAAAGGCAATAATCCCCCCCCCCCATTTGAATAGGCTTCAGGTGGGGCTCCAGGTGGGGCCAATGAAGGGAGGTTTGATTATATCTTCTTTCCCAAGTAGGCCCAAAACCCCTAGCTACTAGGTCCTAAGGGGAGTTGCTAAGGCCAGAGCCAATAGTGGGCGCCTAAGTTCTGGTTCCTCAGATGACATTCTAGTCAATTGGATGACATCTAATGACTGTATAAAAAGAGAGAACAGGGCTTGGAGATTGAGACGTGGTAGAAGCAGGCGAGGAGGAATGGCTGAAGCAGAGCCAGCAGAAGCCAGAAGTAGAAGAAGCCGAAGCGGCAGGCGCTACTGAGACCAGGACTGACCCACATGCAGACGGGAGAGAGCTGAGCAAGGACTTGAGGCCGGTGGATAATCTTCTTATCGAGGGCCCTAGCACTGGGAGAAGTATGAGTATGATTTGGCTTACTGTCATAATATTTCTCTGTAACCTCCTGGTTACTATTGTGAAGCAGACTTACTGGGCCTGGAAGGTTTTGGCCAGGATATCTAATTGGGGACATCGATCCGTGGGTCTGCTACTTTGGAGCCTGAATAAATGCTTTAACTCCTCTGCCTTCTACTTAGAGAATCCCTTATATCCTGCGATCCCGAACCATTCAGGGACATTCATGATTTTCTTTGAAATCATGAATTCTGCCTTTATGTTATATATGAGGAAGGCAATTTACAGAAGGCAAGATTTTAGCTGAGATTTAAAGGAAACCAGGGAGGCCAAGAGTCAAAGACAAGGAGGAGGAGCATTCCAACCCTGGGAAACAGATGGTGGAAATGCCTTGAATTGAGAGATAGAAGCCTTCTGTAAGAAAAGGCCTGAGTCACTAATCATATAGCATGAGTGGAGCAAAGTGTAAGAATACTACTTCTTCTACTACTGCTACTACTACTACTACTACATATTTATTTATGATAATAATACTGATGATAACAGAATTTACATGGCATATTATTTTATTATCCCCAAATTCTGGGAGGTAGGTGCTATTATTATCTTCATTTTAAGAATGAAGCAACTACAACAAAGAGAGATTATGTGACTTGCTTAGGGTTACACAGCTAGAGGTATCTGAGGTCAGATTTGAAGTGGGGTCTATCTGACTTCTGCTTGCCGTGCTACCCAAGTGACTTTGCATTTTTTTTTATAAGGAGATGACATGGTTAGCTCTGCTCTTTAGGAAGATCACTTTGATAGATGTTTGGAAGATGGACTGGAATGGGGAAAAACTTGAGGCAGGGAGGTCACTCAGAATGCTATTCTAATGGTCCACATGTGAGGTTAGAAAGGTTATAACAACAGCCTGGATATGAGGTTAAAAGAGGTTGTAGCAGGGTGGTGACAGTGTCCAAAGACAGAAGGGGAGATATATGAGAAATGTTGGGAAGGTAGAACTGTCAGCACTTGGAGACATATCAGTTACGGGATGGGGGTGGTAATGACAGAAAGGAGATGAAGTTGCAAGCCTGGAAGCCTGGGAGAAGTCTAGTAATAATGAAGTTAGGAAGGAGGGAAGGTTTGGAGGAAAAGATGATAAATTTCACTTTTGGACATGATGATTTTAAGATGTCCAATAGGCAGTTGGAGATGTGGGACTGGAGAGTAGGAGAGAGATGAGAGCTGGACAAACAAGGAGAATCAGTTGAATAGGAAGGATCATTGAATCTATGGGAGCTGATGAGGCACTTAACAAACACTTGTTGTTTGGTTGATTTTTAATTATAGCCATCACTGTGTCCTCTACCAGGCTCCTCCCACTGCCATGTTTTCTCCTCTTTTAGAGTTATTTGAGGGTCCAACATAGGAAAAAAGTGACTAAATGAAGGCTCCATGACATTGAACTTCTGATGGAAATGGGATCAAGCAATCATAAATTCGGAAGCACCTAGACTAATTCCTTCATTTTACAGATTAAAAAAAAAAAAGCAGTTACGTGGCCTATACAGGTAGTAAGTACCAGAGTTGGGATTCGAGCCCAGGTCCTCTGACTCTAAATTTAGTACTTTTGCCATGGTAAGATACCCCAGGGAAGCCTAGGCCTGACTTACCCTACAAGATCGTACCACTTTATGCTTTCCCAGCCCTTCTGATTACTGCAGTAGACTGGCAAATTTGTTGGTGCAGATGGTCCCTCCACCAACACACACTGTAACCCATTCTCATCCCACTGAAGTCCTTACTTAGGTCTCCAGAGAGATGGAAAGTGCACTTCAATATAGGCTCATGCTTAAGTCTAGGGCTGTTTGTTGAGGGCTTCTCTGTTGTCCTTACCATCATGTAGTTTACTCAGAATGCAATAAAACGAGCTTATCTTCATTTATATTAGTTATCTATTTATCTATAAACCCACTATAAAGATATAAATTGCATGTTAACCTGATTTAAGAAAGCAGGATACTGCCAATAATTAGTGATTCCAATTAACCAGGAAGATGTGACTTAGGAGGGGAAGAAGTCAAAAAATTAACCAGTTCCCAATCGGGCTGAAATACTGTCCAGGCAGTTGACAGGCATTGAGGAGTGCCACTGCAACACTACAGATAGAGATGAGAATTTGCTTTCTGTTGGCATGGTCTCTCGGCCCTAGGGTCAACTCCAGGGAATCATGAGGTACCTGAGAACATCAGAGGGCAATCCTTGATGAGGTTCTCTGCCCTTTGGCTGGACCCCAAATTTCTGCTCCTCTTATCCTTGTCACTCAGTGATTTTCATCCACCTATCTGTTATCTTTCCTGGTGCTCTCATCCTCACTTACCTCAGGCCTATCCCTAGCCAGTATACATCTTCTTCCTTCTCTCCATTGTGCCCTCTGGAAATCTTGTTATGTTGTTTACACACTCTCATTTTATCCTCAAGCTATTCCTCTCATACTTCTTTTCACTCCCAGCCTCAACAATTGGCTTTCCCTGAAGGCACCACATCCCCTCCAAACTTTCTCCAGTGCTGAGTGGGAGAGCTTTTCCAAGAGGCATTTAAATACAAGTTGGCATATATTAAAAACACCTAGTAAAACTTCAAAAGTTTCCTCTAGAGAAGAAAGGAGAAACCAAATTAAAAACAAACCCCAGATTAAAACAAAACAAAACATTCCTATCCATGTGTCTCTTATATGTCCTGACTCATGTCTAGGAAGACGATTCAACACTCTTTTTCCTCTCCATCATCACTTCAAAACAATTCTCATTACTATAACTTTTAGCAATAATTATTGTTCAAATACACAATGGAACTATATTGTCTCAGTGTGGGGAATTCCATCCACCAAGAGAGAATGGAACCAGTCTGTGACTTAATGGATAAATTGAAGGGAGGTGGATCCCTTTTCCTAGTCATCCTTCAACCTCAAAGAAATTCTTCTACCTCTGTCAACAACTGCATTCTGTCTCCTATCCAATTTCTGACATCAAACTGATGGCAGCCATTGTGAAATTGACCTCTCTAACACCTTGGCCTCTCAGTTCATTGACTTCCTCAAATTCCAAGTCATTCATCTCTCACATGTCACAGCTAGTCACTGGGGAAATCACATCTTACACCTCACAAAATTCCATCACTCTAAGACAGAGTTGAGATGTTCCCTCTCTAACCACAATCATATAACATAGGCCTGGGTGTGCTGAAGCCAGAACCTACCAGCTTCCTCCCGGCCTCCACCTCCTAGCTTCCTTCATGTCTCTGCTAAAGTATCATCTTCTGTAAGAAAGCATTCCCAGTCCCCTCAAAGCTATTATGCCTGGATTATCTATTTGTTTTATATACAAAAAGATATGTGTGTGTATACATGAACACAAACACATATACACACACATTATCTTTATACACACACACACAACGGACAGCTAGGAGGTACAGTAGATAGAACCCTAGACCCGGAGTCAGGAAGACTCCAGTTCAAAGCCTCAGACATTTAGTAGCTGTATGACACTGGGGAAATCACTTAATCCTGTTTGCCTCAGTTTCCTCATCTGTAAATTGAGCTGGAGAAGTGTGGCCAGAGTGGCCTTTGTTTTCTTTGAGTGACTCAGTTTATCTCATTGAGCCTTGCCGGGTGCTGGGTCTGCAGCTTCTCTTCCGGGGCAGGAAGCCCAGAGACCATGCCTGGGAGCAGAGAACTTCCTGTGTGATGATTCATGCGGCTGGCTGAGGGGAGGTGTTAACTCCAGAGCCATGCCCTATTGGGTGTTAACCTAGTCTATGGATGTGAACCTTCCAGGGTCCTGGGGGAGGGGCCAACTCAAGAACCAATCAGCCCTGGTCATTCAGGCGACGCTTAACGATGTCAAAAACTCTATAAGAGGAGAGAAGACGGCTTGAAGATCCTTTTTCCTTTTCCAGTTGGCATGGCAGCGGTGGCAAGCGAGAAGACGGCTTGAAGATCCTTTTTCCTTTTCCAGTTGGCATGGCAGCGGTGGCAAGCGTGACTCTGGGCCAGCCCAAGCTCTCGGGCTGAACCTAGATGTTGGTAACTATGAATTGTATTGGGTCTGTCTGTTGATATTTGTAATTTGTTTGTATTTTGTTCTGAAGTTCGTGGTGCTAGTATTGTTTTCCCCCACACTAAATGAATATTCTGAACTTCAGGGTGCTGGCTTTTTTCCCCTGAAGTAAGTGAAGGAATCTGTATTTGGTCTGTCTGTTGATGCTTGTCTGTATGCTCCCCTGAACTAATTGAATGCTGGATTAAAGAAAGCTGGTAAACCCCTTCACCATGCTTTCCTTGTTTAAGCAGATAAAAAGAACCTGTGCTTTCCCAGTGTGCCCAGCAGCCTCCTGGGTGCTGGCTGTGGGGGGATCTTACGCCCCCACAGAAGCTGCTAGCCGGATTGTTAGAACAAGAACGAAATGGCAAACCACTCCAGTATCTCTGCCAAGAAAACACCAAATGGGGTCACGAAGTCAGACATGACTGAAATAACAATAAAACTGAACAATTAAAAAATATAAATATATAGACACATTTATATATATAATTCTCTCTCTCTCTCTCTCTCATTCTCTCTCTCTCTCTCTCTCTCTCTCTCTCTCATTCTTTCTCTCCCTCCCTCTCTCTTTCTCCCTCACCCTCTCCTTTTACCTCTCCCTCTCCCTCTCTCTCCATAATAGTTGTTTGCATGTTGTCTCCTGCTTAGAATGGGAGTCCCTTGAGGACAAGAATGATGTTTTGGCTTTCTTTGTATCCCCAGATTCTGTGACACCTAAAGGTCTGTAAAGCACTTTACACATGTTAACCCATTTCATCCTTCCAACAACGTGCTATTATTATCCTGATTTTACAGAAGAGGAAAATGAGATAAATTGTGATGACGTGACTTTCTCAGGTTCACACAGCTAGTAAGCATTTCAGGGAAGATTTGAACTCAGGCCTTTCTGTCTCCAAGTCCTGCATTCCTGTGCTCTATCCACTTTGCCACCAAGCTGTCTTGCAGTTTGTTCACATGATTTGATATCCTACTAAAGCTAAAGTGGAAAACAGGTACTATTATGAGCATAAATCACTTCTAGAAAACTACATTAATATGGTTCACTTAAAATGTTAATCTTAAATTATAAAATAACCAAAGTTTGAATTTTCTTTCCAGGAAATATTCATACTCATTCTGGAGTTATCTTCTGTTTAAAAAAAAAAAGGCAATAACTTCAGTTTTCTGAAATGCATATAAATCACATTTTATATTCCAGAGCAAACCTATCTTACTTCTTCTGCCTTAATTTAAGGTGGAAAACTGGGCTATGATATCAAGAAGTGAATCTGGAAAGCATTAAAGGCTCCTCCTTCTATACCCAAGCTGACATTTCTGACATTTACAATACATTTCCTACATGAGGATCCAGATTTTATTGAAAATTTTCTGATCAGGCTAACGTCAGTAATATCTCATGGTAATGGTATAACACACCTTGATGTACATTTGGAACGAAAGAGCGTTTTTTCAGGTTTACCCTGTGGGAATACCCACCACAGCCTTTACCCTTCAGAGCAGAAGAATAAAGTATTTGGTTAAACAGAATTTGAGTTAGCAAGAAAACTGGCCAAACAGAGCATTTTAATTAAAATATATCAATGAGTATACATACAGAAGTCTAACCTACAAAAAAAAGGAGACACACTTGGACTTTTCTTTCTCTTAAAAAGGGGTGGGGGGAAGTCAGGGACTTGCCATGTGAGGCTAGCTCAGGTTCAACTCATGTCCAGATTTGTGAGAAATAAATTCTTCTGAATACTCCCTTGAACAAATTGTTAGCCAAATGGAAAGTGAGAGACAGTACCCTATCCTCTGATTTCAGTTAAATTATTTTTTAAATAGAATTAATTTCTTTAAGGGTCTTTGTCCCCTATTCCATTAAACTAGGCCAAAGAGGGGGATAGCTTTTATTCTATGTGAGATGTTACTGACCACAAGACCGAAGGCATGCAGAATCCATTTTGTCCTTCAGCCTCTAAAATCAGGCCTATATTTCTAGACTATTTTAGGATTAATCAGCATTTAATTCTAGGGGCCATGTTTTAGCAAGGATACTGACAAGCTTGAAAGCAGCCAATGATAGGCAATTCTGAGAGGACTGGTGACCATACCATATGAAGGTCAGCTGCATGGACTAATAGAACCTTACCAAGAGAAGGTTTGGGGTAGTAGGACTAATGAGCCCCCTTCATAATTAAGAACAAAAAATAAAAGTGGGAGAGAAGTTATCTTAAGTTTGATATAAGGAAAACATCCAAATACAATTATCTGCAAGTCTGAAGGTAATGAATTTCCCATCACTGGAGTCCTTCAGATGAAGACCTGGATGACCATTTATTAGGTGGATGAGGGATTCTTTCAGTGGCTGGCAGGTTGCAACAGATGACATCTGTGGTCCTTCCCATCACTCATGATTTATGATTTTAAATGTTAAACATGATCATACCTCTACAATGTGGTCTTTACTTTGCATCTTTTAGATTTAATAATAGGTGTATGCTTTGTATCTCTCAACAGAATGTAAACTCTTTGAAGACAAGTATGTTTCCTTTTTGAAATGAACTATTTTGAGTAATTTGCATACTAGCACATAGGGATAAAGAGGGGACCTATGATTTGATTTGTATAGGGAGTACCAGGATGAGAAATCTCCCTCTCCCATTGCAAAATGGCAGCTAGAACACTGAAAGGGTAAGTGACTTGTCCAGGGACTTATAGCTAGCATACATCAGAGTTGTATAACTTAACTCAAGAGCTTCCTAGCTCCAAGGCTTGCTCTCTAGTCACTAGATTTTGCAGAAATGAATTGAAGTTTTGGATGACTCAGACAGAAACAAAACCAGGAAGATATGTCTAAGATCATCATACAAACCCAAAGTGATTTTTATATGCCTGAACTTGTGGTCTCTTCTGCTAGCCTCTAGGCTACTTGCCTTATAAATCTAGGTTAACATCGAATATACATGGACTTATGATGCCTTTGAAAAGAAGAATACTAAAATTAAAATATGTATCTTTTCTCATCTGTGAAAATCAACAAACACCATAGGGTATATATTGTCTAGTCAAAACCTCTTACTTGCAATTAAGGAGATAGGGAGACCATTAAGCTACAAAGGAGCTGGCTCACTGCCATCATGACTAATCATGTAGACCCAGAGTTTAAGTAAGGGAAAATTAGACAGCATTGAGAAAAATATTTCATCGTGTGAACATTTTCCAACTTACATATGACAGATATGTCCATACCTAAAGAGACCTAAAGTTTCTATCATTTACAAAACATTTATACCAATCTGAAATGGTTGGTTGTACCATCATTTATGACAGTCAATAATTTCTATTATTTCTGAAGTGTTCAAACCAAGCTGAATGAAATGCAATCTCAGTGGGTAGTTAAATCCATGGTGTTGACACTAGAGTAGTGGTTCATCTTCATTATTTATTTATTTTTTAAAGCAGGGGTTCTTAAGCTGAGGTCTGTCAACTTAAAATTTATGAATCACATTTGAGTATAGTTAGTTTTCTCCACAATGATATTTACTTTATTTTATTCATTTAAAAACTTTATTTTCATAAGAAGTCCATAGGTTTCAGCAGACTGCCAAAGGGGTCCATGACACAAACATGGCTAAAAACTCTTGGGCTAGAGTATGTTTTCAATTCAATTCAACAAAAAATATATATTAAGTTCCTACAGTACACAATGCACTCTGCTTGGCATTAGCCATACAATGGGCAAACAGAAATCCAGGGCAGTCCCTCAAGGATTTCATAATTCACTGTGGGAGACATCCCATAAACAGAGAAGGTAATTTGAAAAGGAATAAAATACTAACATTTAGCAGCACCAGGAAAAACTCCACAGTACAGTTCAACATCTGAGCTGAGCCTTGAGGAAAGGTAAGAAGAGATGAGGAAGACAAACCTTCCACACAAAGTCATGGAGGCAACACTAGTAATGGGCCACATTGACTTGAATGACATTTTCCTAAAGCGTTTTGAAAGAAGGTTAGAAAGATAGGTTAGAGAGCTTTAAACACCAAAGTAAAAGATTAGTATTTTTTTCTCAGAGGCACTGGAGATTTGGGGACAGGGTTGCAATACCATCTTCTTACTGAAGAGTACTTCATGGATGGCCCATCAACACCTCAAATTTATCATGCTAAACACCAAGCCCATCATCTTTCCCCCTCCTTTGGCTTTCTGCTTCTGACCTTGGCACCTCTTATCCTCCATCTTCACCATCTGGGAGCCAGCTTTAGCTCTTCTCTTCCCACCTCCTCTCATACCCACAGGGCCTACTGATTGCATCCCTAATACATATCTCACATCTGCCCCCTCTGCCTATTCCCATTGCAAACACCTTTGAACTGGCTATAATTATGATATCCCCAGACTAATGCTAAGGTTTTGGGTCCCCCCACCCAAGTCTTTCCACCTCTGGTCCTCACCTCCCACTCCCCGCCATTACAATCCATCCTTCATACCACTGGCAGAATATATTTTTCTTAAATAAATTTGACTATGCCATTGCCTGGCTCAAGACTTTGAGCAGTTCTCCATGGCTTAATGGGTAGAATTCAAACTCCTCTGTGGCAGTCAAGCTCCTTCATAATCTGATGCAATCCTCTCTCTCTGACCACACAGCATCTTACTTAGAATAGATGGTCTTTGGGAATAGGGTTCCTTTCATTCTTTGCATTGGTATTCCCAGCACTTCACAGAGTACTTGACAAATAGCAGGGTCTTAATGAATAAATGTTGATCGTTTACCCATATGACAAGTTCTATGTTCCAGGGGTATGGCAGAGCTCTCACATCCTGGTGCCTTTGTTCCTGGTGTGTTTGAAATGTCCTTTTCCCCTCTTTAAGCTGAATTCCTACCTATCCTTCAACATCCAACTCACATGTCACTTTCTTCAGGAGACCTATAGGAATTTCTTTGTGGGCAATGACTTTCTCTCTCAAATACTTGTGCACACATGAACATACATGTGTATAAATGTGTGTATATGTGTGTGTTGTTGTTGTTCAGTAGTTTCAGTCATGTCCAACTCTTTGTGATCCCATTAGGGGTTTTCTTGGCAAAGATACTGGAGTGGTTTACCATTTCCTTCTCCAGATCATTTTGCAGATGAGGAAATTGAGGCAAACAAGGTTAAGTGACTTGCCCAGGGTCATACAGCTAGTCAGTATCTCAGGCCAGATTTCAACTCAGGAAGATGAGTCTTCCTGACTCCATGCCTGGCACTCTATCCTATAATATCCTACTCTATACCTAGCTGCCCCATATATCTGTATGTATATTTATTCATTTATTTATTCACTCACTCTTCTATTTACTTAATCTGCCTATCAGTTTATTTATACTTTGAATATACTTTGTACTTAACAGGCAATGCTAAGTATTATTATTATGATTATTATTATAATTATAATTACATGTGTTGGTTCTCATCTTATTCCCCTACCAGGCTATAAGCTTCTTATTGGCATGGACTTATCATCTACACTTTGTTTCTCCTTCAGCACCCATGACAAGTAAACTGAAACAAGTGAAAGTTACTTTGAAGGGGATACCTCTCTCATGTTTTACTCATGAAGAAATATTTTGAGATAGTATGACTGAAACAATAAAGCTTCTCACACATCGCGAAGGAGATGGGAGCTACCAACTCCATTAATTGCAATGAGATAGAGAACCATCAGGCCTTATGATCTGCCCTGCTTCCTACCATACTCCAGGTTATCTAGGTTTTGCCATCTGACTTATCCCCGTGCCCTGGAAACTTCCTGGCAATATCTTCTTACCTACTGCCTTAACCTTGGGACCCGTGGACATTGCTACAGCAGGTCCCACTGGACACTTAAGACTTCCAGGCCTTTCTATCTACCCTGAAACTAAACTTTATCTTATGTGTTACATCTCCCAATTAGAGGGTGAGTTCCTCAAGAGTATGGGCTTTTCTACTTGTATCTCAGCTCTTAGCTTGCATTCTATCAGACAAATCATCTTCTGCACAATAAATAACACCAAGTTGTGTCATGATTATCACTCCATTTTGTAGATGAGGTAACTGAGCCTGAGAGATCAAGTAACCTGCCCCAAATCACATGGCTGGCAAGGGAACCAATTAGTCATTGATTTCTTTAAAAAGTTGAAGAATCAAACTCATCCAACAATATTAAAGTGATTTTTACAAATGCTATCCATTTTGCTGATGGAACTAGAGCCTGGACACCTTACCAAGTCTCCTCTAGGTTGCCAGGCAACCAGAATCACAATCAGTACATTGTAGACATTAGAAACTGTTGTGCTCTATTTTTGTTTTGTTTGTTTGTTAATGTGAACATAACTAGCACTAAACAAAATTATTTCTTTGCGGATGATAGCAGTGTCTTTGAATTTTAACAACTTCAATTTCTTACAACCCACATAATTCAGATAACCTTTGTGCTTTTATACCAAAGCATCCAAGAAGATTTTATATTTCTGTTTGTTTAGATGGAAGGAACATGTGACGAATCAGGGCTAAATTAAATCCTGTGGCAACAGCTAAAGGGTTATTTTTTTTCAGAGATATGGTTGTTTGAGTTAGTATTAATTTTTAGATATCCTAGCCCATTTTCAGTAAAAATTTTTTTTTTCTGATGGGGTAAACAAAGGATCAATTCATAGGTTGTAAGTTACAGCAAATAATGAAAAATTCTATATCATCTCTGCATCACCATGTCATATATATACACACATCCATACATATATACATACACATATATGCATATACACACACACATAAACACACATGCACATATATGTATATATGTGTATATGTGTGTGTATGTGTGTGCGTGTGTGTGTGTGTATAATTTCCCTATGGGGTTCAAATAGAAACAATTTTAGGACAAATCACTATCCTGCTATCATTCCTTTATGTCTTGTGTTTCCATGGACTACAATAGCAGAAGTAGATAAATAATTGGTTTTCCCAGTTGAACATGGTATTGAGTTGCCAAAGCATTCTTGGGACAAATCTAATAGCAGGAAGAACAAAAGATGATTTATGTACTGATTATTAATTATCTCACATATTGATAGACACTGTTAGCCATACACAAAGAAAACCATTTTCTCACCTGAAAATGACAATGATGACAATGACAAAACTCATCCTATCCTCACATCACTTTGGTCTCTTTGACTATGTCTCTATAGTCTGAAAGCTTCTCACTCTACGTAGCTCAGAGATCAGAAGTGTTTGGGACAGCACTATTAATATTCTTACTAATTGTAATAGTTAACATTTTATTAATAAAATTGATTCCATAATCTTATTGATTTTATGCTAATACTATACTCAATGCCAATCTCATCTTTTTCAACGAAGTTCAGAGAGGGATAATTCTGGTACAAGTTTCTCTTCTATTATCCATTAGATGATTCTACATCAATATTATGACTATTATCACTTCATCCTCATTTTAAGCTCAATGGAGGTCAGAGAGGAACAGCTAGAAGACAAGTCACTATCCAACTATTATTCTTGTGTTCTTATTATTAAGTGAACAATTAAACTTATGGACATGAAAATTGAGTTTTATACTGATCTATGAAGTTCACTGAGACAAGTCATTCTCCTGTCCTTATATTCTTTGGCACTTAATGTCCTATGGTTTATTGGGTTGGTGAATATTTAAAAATGACTTTGTATAACTGAACAATTTAGTGCATCTGCTGAAGATTCAAAAGATACATCTTAGATAGTAGCAAACAGGATAGTGGGGATGATGTATACTTATTTCCAGTCCCATAAAGGTTTAATTTCTTTTTCTAGATCTTTCTATTTTGAAAGCTTATCATTCAGTGTATCTTAGGGAGTCTGAGTATTCAGTACAGTGACATCTAATAAAATATTATTGTTATTATTACTCAGAATCTGCCAGATGCTTCTCTTCCTTTTGGAATTCCAAATATTCAGTTGCCTGATATTATTTTGGTTAGGGGTTTGATGATGTCTGCTTTTGCTACAATCTAAAAATAGATCATATGATAATAACATAATCAGAGCGATGTGGAGGAACATGATATTGGTTTTACCAAAGGATCTATTACCCTGCACAAAAACATCTCTATTTCTAGATGGTTTCTGTTTGTGAAAAGCATCCACTGATCTCCAGTTTTTCCCCCTGTCTGAAGACTAATAAAGATGCATATTTCAGAAACAGAAATTATCCCAGAGTATATTATAAAGCCCTTGACTAATCATTTCACTTATCAATAGGTGTGGAAATCAAGAAAAGAGGTAAATCTTTCTCCAACCCTAAAACAACAGTGATTGCACAAAATTAAGTTTATTTTCTCCCCTAAATTCTTTCTATACTCTTGTGATATTTTAGGCATGTATATCCACAGCACTTTGCTGTCCTTGAACGTCAAGCCCTTATTTGTGCATTTCTCCCATGCACTTGGAAAGAGGCATCCTTTCTGGATGCTCATAGGACATCTGAGGGGATTGAAGAAGGGGCTATCTTTTATCACACTGTGTGCAATCCATCGAGCCTCAGCTCAGAAAGGAGAATGTATGCTGCCAGGCGGCGGCTTATAAAACTAGCTATGGAGCTACTGTTTCAATAAGAAGGGGATCCTATTTTATAAGACAGAGTAAAGCATGTTCTAGGGATGACAAATAGAAGTGGGAATTCTATGTGAGGCTGCTGAAGGCCCCGAGGAGTTATGACCCTTCAGCCAAGAGCCTCCTATTCACGATGTTGTCAGCTCCGGCTTTAAACCTTGAGACTTTGATCATTCCCCCAACAAGGATGTATGGTGGGTAAACAGAACTGGCTTTGAGGAACAAATAAACCAATGGTGCTAGCAAGTTTCTGGATCATTCAAGGGCCTGAAATTGTTAGAGCAACTTAAGCTGAGCCAGGGACTGGAAGAAGGTTTTGTTTGTTCAAGGGAAAAGAAAGGAAGGAAAGGAGGGGGGAGGAGAGAATAAGAGTTACTGTGGATAAGTCAGGTATGTGTACTTCAATCATGTTCAAAACTCAACAGATAATTACATCAAGTTAATGGAAGGTAATTTAAAGAAAAAGAGCTTGTGCACAACTAAGAGGATGGGAAGGGTAAAAAGACATAGTCCTTAATCTAAGATGGTGTCTGGGAAGTAGGCTGAACACTGAGTGGAACTATGGCTCAATGGTCAACTCAGCAATGCAGGTATAACAACAATGTTGCTAGCAGTTGCTGTAGGGTATGTAAGACCAATAACACCAGCACACAGGAGGGCTGCTAGCACAGGTCTTTTGATTCGCTTTTCTAAGGAAAGCAACTCTAAGAGGTTAACAAACTTACTTTAATGAAACATATATATATATATATATATATATATATATATATATACACATATACACATACACACACATACATATACATACATATATACATATACACACACACACACATATATGTGTGTGTGTGTGTTATACATATGTATATATATGTGTGTGTGTGTGTGTGTGTGTGTGTGTGTGTGTATATATATACACACACACACACACCATTCACTTAGTTCAGGGGGGAAAGCCAGCACCCTGAACTTCAGAGAGAATACAAAAAGGAATTGCAAGCAGAAGTTATAAAAACGGAGCAAACACACACAGAAATCAACAGACAGGCCTCTAGCTGTTGAACAGGGAATTACATCGTTGCCAGAGAGAGAGGCACCAACATCTGGGTTTTCAAAGCCAGAGAGGCTCCAATGACTACTCAGAGTCTTGTCTGGCCAAATCCAGTGAGTGCGCCCACAAAGATGAAATGCTAACCACTGGCTACATATACACACTTCTTCAGGGTCAGAGGGTATCACAACCATTGGACTCAAACCCATGTGAACTAGGGCTTCCCTTGATGTAAGCAAGTCATCAAAGACTCCAGATTCAATCAAAGATTCCTTAGCGCTGAGAAGCACTCTAAAACAAAAACAGCGAAAAGTCCACTTTGCTTGCCATTTCATTCGAAAAGCAAAACTCATGAAAGGTATTTGATTACCTCAGTGCTGAGAAGCACTCCAAAACAAAAGACAAAAGGGTCCCACTTTACCTGCCCCATTCAAACAAAGGCAAGACTCATTAAAGGCACTTGATGGCCTTAGCATTCCAATAGAGAAGAATAGCAAAAAAGTCCCACCCTAATTACCATAACAACAGGCTGGAGGATTGTGGTAGTTGTCAGAGCCTAGACTACCTTGGCTAGGCAGCCCCTCTGGAATTAAAAGGTCCTCAGTGATGCCCTTGCTGTCCATATACTTTGGGAGTGATACTTTCACTAGTGAGAAGCTCTATGGACAATTTGAATTCTGGGCTATCCTAATCACTGAGGTGTCCCTTCAAGCAATAGGCAGAGACTCTAGTCACAATGACTTTAAATAACCAATCAATAAGAATTTATTGAATACTTATTATGTCAGACAATAGAGAGACAAATAGAAAGTCAGATAGGGCATACCCTCAAGGAACTTTTGTTCTGCTAATTTAATGGGGATAGGACTTTGGAGACAGAGATTACAAATAAAAATTAATGCAAATAGATAACTGATCTGCCCATCAACAACTTATCTCTAGGGTCCCAAATTTTCACTTTGATTGCCACCAAAGTTGGTTTCTCATAAAGTCCTAGAAGTTCTGTAAAATCAAAGCACGTTCATTTATTTGAATTGGCAGGTAAAGTTTCTTAGCTCTAGAGTGGCATTATTTGAAGCAAGATGAGAATGCATTTCAAATGACTCTCTGAAGTGTAGCAAAAGAAAAACACCTATAGGTACTTCAGCCTTATTGGGTGTTTTTCATTTCTTGACATAAACCCTTCTTTATCCTTCCACCCATCTTTTTTTTTTTTCCTTAGAGGATATACACATGCATCTCAAGGCTACTTTGTAGTTCACTGCCCCTGCCTCCTCCTCATTGACTACCCCAGCTTCTCTGAAACTACCTCCCATGCTGGCCTGGTAACATCTGTCGATATTTCACACAGCTGTGTGGCCTTTGGATCTCTCCTAGAGACCAGGCTCTAGGCCTGTACCCAGGGTGTCACGGCAAGAGACCTCAGAGGACCTGAGCTCACATCTCTATTCTGTTGCTCACTACCTCAGTGACTTTGGGTGGGCTATTCCCTGTGGTTTAGCCTCAGGCGCCTGAACTGTGAAATAAAATTTGGACCACAATGCACGTTTAGATCTATATTTAAGATCCTGGGTTCTTCTGTGCTCTTGACAGACATGTTGATTGGTGGTGGAGGAGGGAATGATGGGGAGTTATTAATTTTCAGAAACTGTAGAATATTTTGTTTGGTTTCAATCTTGTACAGTTTCTATTTTAGCATCTGGCCTCAGGTGTTTACTTTCTATATCATGATAGGCAGGGTATTTATCTCTCAAAGCCTCAGTTTCCTCATCTCTCAAATGACAATTTTATTAATTATGCCATCTTCCTCACAGGGTTGTTGAGTCAGATGAGACAATGTACAACAATTTCTCTGCATACATGAAAGCACAATGAACATGTAATTCATCCATGCAATAATGTGGCATCCAAAAGAAAAATCCTATGAAGCAGCATACTCTTTTCAAAGTCTCCTCTATTTGGTTCTTTCAAATAATCCAGACCAGGGGCAGCTAAGTGATACGGTGAGTAGAGCACCAGCCCTGGAGTCAGGAGGACCTGAGTTCAAATCTAGCCTCAGACACTTGACACACTTACTAGCTGTGTGATGTAGGCCAAGTCACTTAACCCCAATTGCCCTGCCTTCCCCCCTCCAAAAAAAATAATCAAGACCATCCCTTAAAACTTCCTAGTAAGACCACCAGTTTGTTTTCTCCCAACTCTACTGCATTCCCAGTTGCAATCACTGACCAATCATTGCTCTGAACAATAATGATCTTGAAAATGTAGGGTGTCTCTTTTGTCCCCCAAACTAATGGTGTCTTGCCTTATTAAATCACCTTGTACATATTTTGTATATTTATTATATAGAGAGAAGCTGCATGGTATGGGAGTTCAAAAGCTGGCCTTAGAGCTGGAAAAACCTGGGTTCAAGTTCCATCTCTGACCCATAATTCTGGCTGTGTGACTCTCATTGCTCAGTGCTCTAGGCAACTCTCTGTCTATGACTTGCAGAGATGCCAACCTGCCTTGGTAGGGGTTTTCTTCAATGAGGGGTTCCTAACACCATTGATATCACAAGTCCAGACCCCACCCTTACAGAGATAAGGGTCTGTATATCTTATATATACTTATACATGTCTGTGTGGTTTACCTGACAGAATATCATCTCCCTAAGGGCAAGGACTATTTTGTCTTTGACCTCACATTCCCAGCACTTAGACAGTGCTTGGCGCAAAGTCAGCATTTAACAAATGCTTGCTGGACCATTGGTTTGTCCATTGTATAGAACCAGTGGCTAGGTCTAGTCACTTCATTCTGCTCACCATGGCTCCTACGCACTCTTCTCCCCTTCCCCCCAAAACAAATCCTTTTCCCAGACCCTGCACATCTGATGCCTTGACAATTACCACTTCTTTCTTCTCTGCTTCTCTAATTCATCTGTGAAATGGAGATATTTATACCTTCACATCTGTCTTCCAAGGTGGTTGGGAAGAAAGTTGTCTATAAACCATGAAGCCTTGTGCAATGCTAAGTTAGTATTAATGTAGCCCCTTAAGCATGTCTTGGTAAGTAGTGTCTTTGAGTGGTGATACTGATGGTGATGGAAATTGTCCTTGCAGCCAAGTGGGTATGAGCCTCTAGGGATTTAGCTGGGCATGGCCTCGGATGTGAGACAGGAAGTACATCAGCAGAGCTGTTCTCAAAGCCTTTCTATCTTGTTAGGATACCCCAGGACTTGGACTCCACTGACATTAACTTGGAAAACTCAAGGTCAAGGCTATGCCATGACAATGTATCAGAGGAGGATGTTCATGAATAACACAACCATCTCACCTATGTTCAGTCATCCAGGAGAGAAGGAAATGATTTTTAAAACAAACCATTTCCTCTTACTTCAAGGCATTAGTTCATGATGTTTAGATAAGCTACTTAATTCATTTTCCATTTAAAAGACATTAATATTCCTCTGACATATTATTAATGGGCCAAATTTTTCAAAATATTTTCCTGGATAACATGAGAATATTTTCTCTAAAGGATCTCAAAACATTATAGACTACACTTGATAGCATTCTTAAGGCAAAGCCCTTCTTTTATTCTGTTTCATACAGGAAGCCTTCTGAAACAAGATAGGTTGAATGTAAATTCTCATTTTTGACAAAGCTCTTGTTAGAAACTACCCTTTCCCATGGCAACCACTTCAGCTCTTAACAAACCGTAAAGCAAAACCCAAAACCAAAAGAGAGAAACAAGAAGAATATGTAAACCCAAAATGGATCCATTTACATTCATGCATGTGTGTTATGTGTATAAGAACCCAAACACCATCACTTATTTGTTTCACCACACACATCACCACATTTATCACATACATCTGTATGCAAACATGTATAGATGCACATACAAAGATATTGCCAGAAGACAGCAATCCCACAGGATCAGAACGGTGAGGTGTCTATCAATGCATGTGCCCAGACCATGCATTTTCCCTGAGTGTTTGATTTTCCAGTCATGTTTCTTGGTCATTTTCAATTCTCACAGTCAATTGGACATTGGAATATATCTATTCACAATTCACATATACATACATGCAGCCATATGGGTATTAGTATAAGCATACACACACATAATCTATCTGTGTATGTATATATGCATGCATGTATTGATCCCTATGTCCATACATACAATAGAGAAATGTTCTCATCATAACCTTATTTATTCTTCATCTTGGTAGCCTCGTTAATACATCAAGGTCCTATAATGTTGTCAGAGTGAGCGATACTTTCACCAATACAGGCCACAACTCTTCTCCAACTTAGAAAATGGTCTTTGGGATTAGGTATTACCAAAAACTTCCCTCCTCACTCTAGGCCAACCCAGAGTGATAAGCTTCCCTGAGTGTAGGTTGGCTAGGAAGAGAATCCCAGAGTCTGAGCTGGAAGGGATCTCAGAGGGCATCTAGGTCAACGTGGGATCCCTTCTGCAACAATCCTGCCTTTGCTTGAATACAACTAGTAAGGAATGACCCACTACTTCTCACGGTAGGGCATTCTAATTTGGAATGGCTATAGTTAGGAAAACTTCCTTCTCTAAACCCTAAACAGAGGCAGTGAAGTGGCATAGTACAGGAAGTGCTAGACTTGGAGTCAGGAAGAACTCATTCAAACCCTGACTCAGACACTTACTAGCTATGTGACCTTGAGCAAGTGACTTCACCTCACTCAGTCTCAGTTTCCTCATATATCAAAATGAACATAGTCTTCATTGTTGCCCCACAGAGCTGTTTTGAAGACCAAATGAGCACATACTCGAAGCTCTTCACAAGCCCCAAAATACAACATAAATATGTTAGTGTCATTACATTTTTCTTTTTGCAACTTATACCTATCATTCATAGTCATATCATATGACACTAAACAGAACAAATCTAATTTCTCTTCCACATGACAGTCTTTAAATACTTGTAGACAAGGATATAATGGCCTCACACTCAAGCCTTTTTTTTCCCTATAGTGTCAATATTCCAAGTTCAGTTTGTGTCTTAGATGAGCAAAATACAATCCAGTGCTGGGCCCTTACTCATCACCCTTACAGCTTGGTAAGATCTACAAGAGTTTATACTGTTAGTATACCATTTAGGAATGCAGGATCACTTCCTTAATGCTATGATAGAGTAGAGAAGTCGGTCATCAGGCCCCATGACGTCTAATATGTTGGAAAGCCAAGGACCAAACTGCCTAACTTGACAGATTCCTCCATTAAAGTCCTATGACAGCCAGTCTCATGGTGGTGAAATAGTGACCTTGGGTTATCAAAGAGTATGCCAATAAATTCTAAGTTCTGGCATGGCCTAAAAAACTGGAAGGGCACCAAGTAGGACTCAGGGACATGTCTCCTCCTTTAGGATAAACCAAGGTCTATATAGAAGGGCTTTGTCACCAGAGGGTTGGGCACAAAGTGATGAATATTTTGGTTGGTCTATTTATTTACATGATCAATGCAATTCATGACGTGATGGTTACAGTGTACAGGAATTATACCCATGATGTATCTTTGAGAAAGTAATGGATCTTTTAGAGTACATGTGTATAGCTACGAATCTGACTGAAACAAGATATAAGTACAACACGTAAAAGTTGTCCAAGTCCAATAAGACATCTGCTGATCTAGGTGGCACTCAGAGAATCTCAAAGCTCCATTCACCTTAGAACTCATCTTGTCCAACTCTCTCATTTGTCAAAAAAGAATCCTGATACCAAAAAAGTTGAAATAATATGCCCCAACCTGTAATACTAATAAAAGAGACAAGATTCAAACCCAGGTCTTCCAATTCCAACTCCAGTATTCTTTCTACCTGCATTACTGGCATCCATACCACTAATCAATCCCTCAGTAAAAATTTATTAAGGCACTACTCTAAGTGCTAGGGATTTAAAACAAAAGAGGCAAAAGATAGCCTTTGCCCTCAAGGAGCTTACAATCAAATAGGCGAGCCAACAAATAAACAGATAAGTACAAACAAGCTGTATACAGAATAAATAAGAAATGATTAATAGAAGGAATTAGGAAGAATTGGGAAAGGTTTCCTATGTTCCAGCAGACAAGCATTCTCTGACTGAAGTGAAAGAATTCCAGAATCCCAGGGCTAGAAGGGATGATTGTAGGATCCTAACATGTCATGTTACAGATGAGGAAATTGTAACACAGAAAGGTTACATATTTAGTGGTAGAGCTAAGACTCCAACTCCAGTAGAATATAAACTCAATGAGGGAAGGAAACATTTTCCTTTCTTGTACTCCAACCCTTAGCACTGAGATAGGCACTTGATGAATATTTGTTAAATTTATTGAATTAAAACCTACTCTATGATTACTCTACTCTGGTCCACGTGGCAGATGTTCAGAAACTCCTATCTGATTGATGCCCACCATTTCTGAAGCTTTTACTCAGAACTCTCATTATGTTTTGTGCAGAAAGAGAACATAGCCTTTCCCCTTCCTCCCTTGGACCTTCTTCAAAGAAGAAATGGAGAATTTGATTAAACCAGGAGAGTCTGGCAGCAAAGTCTAATTCTCGTCCTTTAATTGGGCTCTAATGAGTGAGAGACTTCTGTATTAGCTGAAGGAAGAGGAACTGAAATCTTGCTCTTGCTTTCAATTATTTACTTTTTGCGGCTTTTCTGACCCACCCTTTCTACTCACTCCCCATCATCTCCCTCTCACCCTCCCACAGCACACATTGCCTTCTAGTACCCAGTGCTCTGTTACCATAGTGATCCTATGTATGTCTCTGCAGCCGTGGACCAAAGCTCCTCTCCTGATTCCTTCAGGCTGACATCTCTTCTCCAGGCAGCTCATGGAAATCTGTAGCACCTTACCTTTCACTGTGGTTGCCTGCCTTGTTGAACACTTCACAGTTAATGATTCATAAATCTGCTGATGCAATTTGCCACCACTATGTGGTTGATTTCACTGATCCTTCATTTATCACCGCAAATAAGGGTCATTTCTCTTAATCAAGTTAGCGGGAACAGGAAATGATATCAACATAAACAAGCCTAGGGACACAGGCCTCTGGAATTTACCACCAAATATCTTCTAAGCATCTGTGGGTTTTGAATTAGGAGGATATGGGGGCAGTGGGGCAGCTCACAAAAAAGCTCTGATTACATAGGAACCAACAGTAGGTGTTGAGAGTGTGGCTAGCAAGGAGGAGCATAGACACTCAGCCACTTAGCATCATAAGCAACAGTCTAAGTACTGGGTCACCTAAAGTATGAAGACAGATTTAGATCCATCCATTTTTTTATTCGTTCCCCACAACACTGTTCAAATAATTCGCCGTGTGCACCATGTCAGTCCCCTGCTCAAAAAGTGTTAGTGGCTCTGTACTGCCACTAAAGTACACAATCCTCAAAGTGGCAAAGCCCCGCACAAGCTAGCTCCAGGTTTATTTCACATTATTGACAACACATTCCAGACAGATTGGCCTGGTTGCTGTTCCTGAAAATACAAATCCATCTCCCTTGGCATCATCTTTGCACAGCCTCACGGTCCTCTCTATCGAAGATGAAAACTCCTCCTCCTCTCTCCCTCTTAGAATGCCTAATTTCATTCAAGGCTTAGTCTACATGCTACCTCTTGCAGAAGCAAGCAGGTATAGGAAACTCTGTATGTGGTCATAACATACTTTGAGCCCAGAAAGGTAGGTGATATCTAGATGGTTCAGGGCTTCTAAATGAGAATGTATGCTATTAGGATAATAACACCAATGGCAATCCATCCATTCTGTAGAAAATGAGAGGAAAACAATGACCGCAATTAGCCCCAGAGCCACCAAGTCTATTGTCAGTTTCTTTCATGGAAATATCACTTTTCCTTTAGAAAAAGACTTGGACTGGGTGACTTTTGGACTTACCAAACTCGGAGAAGACAGTCTCAAATTAAATTTAGCACTTGCCTTAAAACATGCTTCACATAATAGAAATACATTCAAAAATATTCCCATCACAGCAATGGAAGGTAGAATGCGATTCTCCCAGGGAGGTTTCACCCTTCTAAATCATGTTGTAGCATGTTCTTTCAGAAGAAAATTTGGAACCAGATAGGGAAATGGTCTTTGCCGGTGATAGCTTCACTTTAAGATAATTGAAAACTTCTCAGAGAATAATACTGTAGTTTGCTTTCTCATGACATGAAAACATAGCAACTTTTTTAAACTTTATTTTTTATTTTTAGTTTACAACACTCAGTTCCACAAGTTTTTGAGTTCCAAATTTTCTTCCCCTCTTTCTCCTCCCCTCCACTTCCAAGATGGCAAGTAATCTGATATAGGCTCTACACATACCTTCACATTAAATTTATTTACACAAAAGTCAAGTTCTAAAGAAGAATTATAAACAATGGAATGGATCATGAGAAAGAAGAAACAAAACCAAAAAAGACGAAAAGAAAAGAGCAAATAATTTGCCTCAGTCAGCATTCAGACTCCATAATTCTTTCTCTGGATGTGGATAGTTTTTTCCATCATGAGTCCTTTGGAGTTGTCTTAGAACCTTGAATTGCTGAGAATAGCCAAGTCTATCAAAGTCATCAGAGTTACAGTGTGTCTGTAATCGTGCATAATGTTCTCCTGGTTCTGCTCCCCTCACTCGGCATCAGATCACGTAAGTCTTTCCAAGTTATTATGAAGTCTGACTGCTCCTCATTTCTTATAGCACAATAGTATTCCATTACATTTATATATCACAACTTGTTTAGCCATTTCCCAGTTGATGGGCATCCCCATGATTTCCAATTCTTTGCCACCACAAAAAGAGTTGCTATAAATATTTTTGCACATACGGGTCCATTTCCCACTTGTGTGATCTCTTTGGGATACAGCCCTAGAAATGGTATTGCTGGGTCAAAGAGTATGTACATTTTTATAGCCCTTTGGGCATAGTTCCAAATTGCTCTCCAGAATGGCTGGATCAGTTCACAACTCCACCAACAATGTAAGTGTTCCTATTTTCCCACATCTTCTTCAGCATTTATCATTTTCCTGTTTTGTCATGTTAGCCAATCTGACAGGAGAGATGTGGTACCTAAGAGCTGTTTTAATTTGCATTCCCACATAATAATTTCTAATGGCAACTACGCCTGGAATCAGGAAGATTTGAGTTCATATCTTACTTTAGACACTGTTAGATTTTGGGCAAGCCACTCAATGTCTGTTTGCCTCAGTTTCCTCATTCATAAAATGGGGACAATGAAGGCGCTCACCTCCTAGGGTTCTTGTAAAAGTAAATGATATAATATTTGTAAAGCACTTCACAAACCTTAGTATGCTATATGAATGCTAATAATTATTATTAATATTAAAAACAATAGAAATTTTGAAAACTCCAAAAGACTTCCCAGAGTTAGACTGTATAGCTGTGGGCACTCTCATAAGATACTAGGTAAGAATAGAAACCAACAGATAAACTAATAATCAGAGAGGATCCTTTGAAACTAAGTGTCAGTGCTGCCAAACCAGGGGTGGGGGGACCTCTGAACAGGCACATTTATACATTGTTGGTGGAACTGTGAACTGGTCTAGAAAATATTTCAGAATTATACAAGAAAAGACATTAAATTGTTCAAAACTCTTAACTCAGACATCTGGTTTGGACCAGGCAAAAACCCTGAGGAGACGAATGACAGAAAGAAAAGAGTCATTTATAACAAACTATTTATAGTAGTACATTTTATGGTAGCAAAAAATCTGGAAACAAACTGGGTGCTCCTACAACCGAAGAATGACTGAACAAACATGGTCTATAAATGAAATGAGTTATTAGGAACTGTAAGAAGCAATGAAAATGAAGAATTAAGAAGAACATGGGAAATCTTGTATGAACTCACACAGAATGAAATATGATGAACCAGGAAAACAGCAGACACAAATACTGTAATAACGGGAAGGAAAATAACACTAAGAGGCAGTTAAACTCAGATGAATTGCAGTGAATGACCTTGGTCCCAGAGAACAGCAGATGAAACATATATCCCTCCTCTTTCTAGAGGGATCAGGGACTATTGGCCTGAAATTTAGAGCCCAAGACCTGTCTGATTTCTTGATAGTTTTACTTAACTGTTTCCTTTTGTTACAAGGGAGGGTTTAATGGAGTTGGCAGGATGAAGTATATCATGGAATATATTTTTAAGTGTTTAAAATGTATATATGTTTAAAAGGAAATATTTTTAAAATGGGAAAATATTTTACAAATTAAATGAAAAGTCAGTTGTTATTTGCATGGATGTTAATTGTGAAAACAATTGCTGGCAATATATCAGTTTCTTTCACACACACACTCAACCATGATGCCATTAACAGTTTTGTATATATGTCCATACTTTTTTTTAAATTTTAGACACCAGCAAAGATGATGTTCTATAATTAAAAGATGCAATCTATTGACACATGGATACAAAGATATTTACAAAGTCATTGACATTATATATTGTAAAACTGATTTTATATATTATATATGTAATATATATACATATACACATATATATAGTCAGCTATATATTAATCTATAGGGGTGGGTGTCTTTGTGCACATCCCCATTCATCACTTAATGGCAATATATAAAAAGTTACTTCACATACCTTGAGGCCAAGACAGCAAAGGGCATCTCTCATAGACCGCTGTTTCATTCAGGCATATTTCTATCCTTGTTTCTGCAGTTCTCAACTAATGCACTGTAAAAGGAATATCATATTACTTTTTAGGAAGTACCTGTCAGGACCAGGAAGAAATCCAATAATTTAGCTTTGGGACATTTAGAAATGTAAATAAAAATGTGATCTGTTTCTATAGCCTCGGGCATTATATTTCTATTACATATGAAGGGTTCTCCTAAACTTGTGAAATGCTTTATCCGTTTAAAAAAACTTCTATCTCCACCCCACCCCCCCGAAAAAAAATCCAGTAATCATAAATTTTGAAAATACTTTTCTAACCACTGAAGGATGCCATCTTTGGATCATCCCTCTTATACCATGGGCATTGTTAGGGTTTTAAATCTAATCAGTTTCATTCATTAGCTCCCCCAAACCCAAATCTTACTCTTTTCCTTCTGAATACAAAGAATATTTCAGTACACAACTGGATCATCAAAATGCTTAGTTTTTCAAATGTTTTGACTTTCCCCAAACTCTCCATATTTATTTGATTGGGATTTAGAGCAGCTATTTTGATCATTTTAACCTGTGAGGGCAAGAAGGATTAGTGGATACTCTTCCGTCTTCACTATCAATCACTAATTCATTATACAGTAAAACAGCACAAGACCAGGGTGATGAAGGCCTTCTGGATCATGAAATTTGAGGACTGGTTGAAGGAATCAAGAATATTTAGCCTGGAGGAGGTATGGATACTTGGGGTGGGGTGGGGCAGGAAAGGTAGATATCTTCAAGTTTCTGAAGCAACTGTGATAAGGGAGAAAGATTAGATTGGTTCAGTTTGGCTCTAAACTGCAGAACTACTAGCAATGGAGAGAAATTTTAAGGAGCCAAATGCAGGCTGGAGGTAAACAAAAGCTTTCTAATTTAGGGATTGTCCAAAGAAGAACAGGGTTCACAATCTGGTAATTAATTATAACCTTGAATTTGTTATCTATAATCCTCAAGAATATTTAATGTTTTAGATTTACAATACATTTATTTTATAATGTATTTATAGCAAATATTTATAATGCTTTAAAGACAGGAAAGAACTGGGGCAGCTAGGTGGAGCAGTGAGTAGAGCACCAGCCCTGGAGTCAGGAGGACTTGAGATCAAATCCAGCCTCAGACACTTGACACACTTACTAGCTGTGTGACCTTGGGCAAGTCACTTAACCCCAATTGCCCTGCCTTCCTCCCTCCAAAAAAAAAAAAAAAAAAAAAAAAAGACAAAACGAAACAAAAAGATAGCAAAGAACTTTAAATGAGTCAATTCATTTGATGTTCAAAAGAACCTTATGAGGAGGTATGGGACAATGAAAAAAAACCACAATACTGCATCTGGTGTCAAAGGACTTGTGTTCAAAATCTGCCTTAGATGTGTGTAATCTGCCTTTATCACCTTTGGGATCTTTGACAAGTTTCTGGGCTTCAGTTTCCTTCTTTGCATAGTGAGGGGACTGGATTAGATTGTCTGTGAGGTACCTTCCAATTCTGTATTTATGACCCTGTGATTCCCATTTATAGAAGAGAAAACGGAAGCCCAGAAAAGTGAAGTGACCTGCTCATGGTCACATTAGGTGTCAAAAGTGAGATCTGAACTGAGGTCATGGGTAGAAACCATAAAACCAATTTCTCTGTCCTCACTGAATAAAATACCAAAGAGTCAGTTCTCACTAAACTATTCTGGGACAAATAAGGGAATGGGTGAAGTCTGGAAATGGTAGCCTGGCACTCATGAAACTGAGTTTCTGACTTAGCCCTGGGACTCGGACACCAGTTAGTTAAGTGGAAGTTAGAATGAAGATAGTACAGCTATCCCAGAGCTGTTACATAATCACTGGAAATTAGAGACAGAAAGGGAAAAAAAAGGAATCAATACCAAGTGAGAAGTCCCAGCTGTAATCCACTGAAAGGAGAGTAGCAAGCTAGTAATGAAGAGGTAACATTGAATGGGGAAGGGCCACATTTATTCAAGGCTTAGTGCTAGAATGGGCATTGGGGAATCTATCAGACACCGAGAGAACTGCATTCTAATTTCCAAGACTTTAAATAACATTGAGCAAAACAAATAAAGATGGAAGCCACATAGCACACCCTGGCTGTCTTGGACTCTGATTCCTGGCTCTTCTGTTGGCATATTAGATGGATTTATTGGTGCATAGCCATGCAAGACCACCTGTGGCCAGCAAGGAAGGAGCAAAGAAAATATAAGCTCACACCAATTCTTTGCTGACTGGAAGTGAAATGGAAAACACTTGGGCACTGGGAAAAATCACATTCAAATGATAAAGTAAAAGTCCAGTCTCCTAAACTAGAAACACAAATGGAAGGAGAAAATTGGCAAAGATAGGCGGTTTAGCTCCCCTTGGGAAGAAGAGAAAAAATATAAGGTCTGTTAACTTTCTCTATATTGTAGAAATGCTAATAACAACAATTATAATACTCAATATGTAGAGAGAGCCTTAAAGTTTGCAAATGAGATTTTGTATATTTGAATATATGCATATGTATGTTATACATGCATATGTAACTATGTATACATGCATGTATTTGTGTGTATATGTACGTGTGTATGTACACACATATATACATGCACATATACAGAATTATGAGGATCAAATGAGAAAATACATATTATGTATTACTTATTACACGAAACCTATCCTTATTTGATACATGTTCCACACGTGTGTATATACATATGTGTATAGGTGTATGCATGTATTCTCATTTGATCATCACAACGACTCTATGAAGTAGTTGTGATTAGTCCCATTTTACAGATGAGAGGCTGAGAAATGTGATGTGACTTGATCAGGTTCACCTAGGTGGGAAGTGTCTGAGGCAGCACTTGAACTTCCTGACTCTGAGGCCAGGACTCTATCTCTTACATCATTTGCTGTCTCAAGGACAAAAGTGCGTGGATTCCAAGACCTGGAGGAGAGACCAGAGTGTAGAAAGGAATTGAGTATTCTGAGAAATACAAATGTATTACAATATTCTCAGAATCATGTCTCTAGAGTAGGAAGGGGCCTTAGGAGTTATTTACAAATGACGGAAATTGAGGCCCACATATGAGGTGCTTCTTGCTCAAGGTTACATGGGCGGTTGATGGCAGTGTGGATTCAAATCGAAGTACTCTGACTCCGAATCCGATACTTTTTCCCACTGTATTATCAGGAGAGGTGAGTAAATGCAAATCACAGAGGGTCTTTTTTTTTCCTGTATTGAAAATACTTTGTAAACACTAACAAATGAATCCCCACAGTACCCCTGGAATGAGAATAGGTATTTTCTCTCCTTGCTTTACAGATGAGAAAATTATAATAATGATTATATTCATTTATAGAAATCTTTTTCCTAGAGGACTTCAGGGTGTTTTACTATTTTAAAATGACTAACCCCTCGTGAATCATTCTAATGCATCTGGGAAGTGAGCAAAGCTACAGTTACGGACATAACAGACATTTAAAAGTAAAATAACGAAGTGATTGTTCTCTCCCTCACTTCTAAAATCCCACAAAACCCAGAAAATCCACACTTGTTTATTCTCAGTCTTTATCGATGCCATATCATGTCAGGCAGTAATAGCAATGAGACAAGCAGCGAATATTTTTCAAAAGCTAGAGACCTTAGAAGTTAATTGTTATCACAGAATATTAAAAATAAAAGTAAGTAAAGTCAAGCCAGCTAAGGCTCTAAGAACAGAGAAGACCTGCTTCAAGTATTCATTGGATCCATAATCTCACAGATATCACTGAGATTTCACCATTGACAGGAAGCAAACTGTTCACATCATTCTTATGTGGTTTCTTCCTAAGTTCCCCATAGGGGAAACTACCCAGTATGCTGCAGGCCATTCTCAGGGGCCTTTAATAATTTATAGAGACCAGTGCAATGTGGAGATTCTCCTCATCCATATTTTTTCATTTCCTGGTCACCCATGTGTGTAATAATAAAAATAACTATCCTTTACAGTGATGATGATGACAATAGCTAGCATTTATATAGTACTTTGCATATGTTATTTCATTTGATCCCCATGACAACCCTGTGAGATAGATGCTACTATTATCCCAATTTTCCAGATGGGGAAACTGAGGTCTTAGAATAGGAAGAATCTGAGGCAGGATTTGACTGCAGGTCTTCTTGACTCCAAGTCTAGTGTTTTACCCACTTTATCACTTAGCGGCCAATTTATGTAGAGCCTTAAGGTTAACAGTGCTCAACATACAGGGTTTAAAACTGCACTAAGACTTTTGGGACTGTATGTATGTTGGCTCATCGAATCACTGATGCTCTTTTCTCGGCTGTTTCTGGCACGTACCTCATCTATCACTGACCACATGCTTCAGTATGTTCATACTTGACATGCATCATCCTTCTGCTCTCTGAATAACAAAACTGAACATTGGAGAGATGCAATATTTGATTGTCCATTTTGTCATCCCAGAGGACCTCCACTCTCCCTGATAGTTGTTGCCATGAAGGTTGCTAATTTGTTGGAGATCAAGGCATTCCCTGACTTGCAGCAATGTGGCCCCTCTGTAAGAGTCATATCATAATGTTAACAAGGTGGGTTTTGGGGGAAAGCGCCCTTTGGCCTTATTAAAAAAGGTACACGTACCTCCAAAAACTATGTATAAATCCACAGGATCTCCAATGTAGAATGTCCAAAACAGAACTCATCATAAAAATAGATAAGGAAAAGGATAGTGTCTGAGCAGACCCAGGGTTTCATTGCTATAGGGAACTGCTGGGTGAAGACACTTCATCTCCCCATGTGGGTCAGCAGCTTCGCTGGAAATTAAAGTTCTAGAGAGTTACCTAGAACACTGAGAGGTTAAGAGATTTGTCCAGGCTTAAACATTAAGGGGCAGGACTAAAATACAGGTCTCTGGCCTTAAAGTCAACTCTCTAGCCTCACAGCCATACTGTCTCTTATATATATATATGTATATATATATATATATATATATATATAGATAGATAGATAGATATAGATATAGATATAGATATAGATATAGATATAGATAGATAGATAGATATAGATATAGATATAGATATAGATATAGATATAGATAGATATAGATAAATAGATGTAGATATAGGTATCCATACATTTTATACACAATTAGAACAGGTACCAACCATTATTGGCAGAAGGAACTTCTTCACATGAAGCTCCCTCTACAAGTCACGGCCAGAAGGATCTTACATTCTTTGTCTCCTAAAAAAAAATCTGCATATTATAGATCAACTGTCATTTGTCCTTCATTTCAGAGGACCAATGACATCACTGGGTCATGTCTTGATTGGGGAGTGAATTGCACTTAAGTGAGACGGAATTGCACAAAGTCAACAGCCTCATTCTCTCTTCTAGAGTCACCAAAGTCTATTGGCAAGACAAAAGTCAAGATGACTGGCGATGGTCCAGGATGCAGCGGATGACCTCGGTGTCTTTGATGCCTGACCAAGCTCTAAGCTCTCCACAGTACCTGCTTTAGCCACATTCAAACTGTTCTCGCACCCATTCCACAAGAGGAAGTCTTCACATGCTTGGGGTAGAAATCTCCCTCACTCACCGATGGATTTGAGACCTGTCGGTTACCTTCAACCAGGTTTAGCCTGTCTGCCAAGATGGTTGGATACGGTACGGTCTCTGTGCATGCTCCAGCTTCTTGGAACCACAGGTTAAGATTTGAGTAGAAGGAATGGGTGAACATCAAACACGTAATAAATTGCCCAAGTATCCCTTACATGCGTAGCTAGCTACACACATACGCTGTCTTCCCTGATAGACTGTAACCTCTTTCAGGGAAGAAAATAAATGTCTCATTTTTGTCTTTGTATTCCCAGCACCTAGCACAGTGCCTGACATAGAGATCACATTTAATAAAAACTTGTTGATTGATTGATCGACAGGATCAGAGATGTTGAGCTTGGAAGGGCCTTTAGGGGCCATATAGACCAATCTCATCCTTTTCCTGTTCAATTCTGGGACTGTTTCCCTGAAGTTCGTGATATTCAACTGCATGCCCTAATTTGTGTGACAGATATTTCTCATCTACTTTGTTCTCCCTACTTCACAGGGTTGTTTTGAGGATCAACAGATAATATATGTAAAGCACTTTGCAAACTTTTAAGCCTGTACAAATGTTAGCTATTATTAGACCAATCACTTTTCAGTTGTCATGGAACTTAATACAGAGCCTCTGTGATATTTAGACATGTCTATGATTCTATTACTGTGGTTACTCCTCCTAGGGGTGTAACAATTATAATCCAACAGTGCTTTCTCATCCTGTTTGACCTGACTATATCCTCTGATACACCCACCACTGGGGGTACATCCTGCATGCCAGAGTACTGCTTTACAGATTATGTCATTGCAGGAATGTCAATAAAACGTGGAGGTTGGCTCTCCTTTAGTGATTCTTTTCTCTGGCTAAATAACCATTATGATTCTTCTCATTATTTCTAATGTGATCCTTTTTGCCTACTCTCTTGTGCAATTCATCGTTGGAAACACACTACTGCCTACTCACACTCATCACACATCTTTACATTGCCTTTGTAACATGCAAATTTATTTCTTTGGAAATGGTAGTATTCTATGCCTTGGAGACATATCACAATCTAATGTCAAAAAGAAGACTCTTTGATTCAACTTTAAAGTGTCTTCTGCTTTCATTTCTAGCAAGAATGTCCGTAGGAGATGACTCCCTTCAGCCCTTTGATCATTAGACAAGGACCTCACATTAAAAATACCAGAAGTTAAATTAGATCACCCATGAATTGTACCATTATTAGCATACTTAATAATCTTTTCTGCCACTCTACTACTGTTCCTGAGCAAGTGGAATGGGGTGAAATAAGGCTGGGAGCTATTTTTGATTTTGAACAAAACCCATGGATAATGAATTCATCACCAATTGGCTGGTCTACTTGTGATTAGTTTCTGTTCTTGTTCTGCCAGTTCTTGGACAAACAGATATACTCTGTCAACAGGCCCATACTCAAAGTCCTTCTACCTCTGTAGACAATTTAACAACGTGTTCTCCCTTGGTAGAGACTTCAGGACCGCATAGCCACCTCCATACCAGGTTGAGGAATGAGAGTAAGAGATAATCATAGGATGATGAGCCAGGCCCTTCAGAAAGAAGAGCATGCCCTGTGGTTTAAGGATTAACAGTATGTGAACAAGAAAATGTGCTCTATTACCAGGAGACCCATCTTTAGTTTTAATAGAGCAAGAGACTGATTGAGCAAATAAAATCCTGGCCTTCAGTACTGACTTAATATTACTGTTCATTGTTTAGCTAATATTTGGTGAACCAGACTGTTTGTTCCTTCTTCCTTCAGGGTAACAACCAGTCTAACTAAAGCTCTTTCACATAAGTGACAATGGAAGGAAGGATTATGTCACACAGAAATAATTAATGTTCACTTTCAGGTGCTACATGTTAGGAAGGAAATTGCAAAGGTGGAAAGCATTCAGGGAAGACAAATACCTGAGGATCATTTTAAGGAACTGAACATATTTATCCTAGAGATGAAAAGACATGACCAGGTCATATGGTTAGCAAGATGGTGGAATGTTTGCCTCTTGAATCTAAAAAAAAAAAAAAACCAAAACCCCCAATACTTCAATATTAGGAAATATGCAAAATTGATAGTTATTAAAGGTGAATCCAGGAGATACAAAGACAGAAACAACTAGTTAAGATAAATTACTCCTGAAATAACATGCTGAACTTATATACTTCAGGTTCACACACATGATCCTTACCACCTGCCTCAAAAGTCAGTATAATCCATTGCAAAGGCTTGTGATTAAGGGTCTAGCTCTGAAGGCTTTGCCTCTTTGGCAATGATCATTCTGAATCTCCATAAATCCTATGAGTGGTAGAAGACATTGTTTTTGCACACCCATCTGATAGACATGGATTTCAAATATGTGCAGGAAAGGACAGAAGTTATGATCCTCCAGAGCCAGCTAGAGCAGAAAGAGGTTCAGCGCCTATGGAGAAGGCAGCTGGAGTCAGTTCTCTCCTCATGGAATTTACTCTGGACAGGAAACCAGCATACTCTCCATAGCCCCCAAATTGAGGAGGCTGATGATATCCTTGGGAGAATCTATAAAACACTGGTGGAGGTACCAAAGACTCAGGAAAGAAGCCAAGGACAAGCTATTAGAAATACAAGAAAACACTGAAAGACAAAAATCCAAGAGAGAAAGGGCTGGATTAAGCCTAGATTTTAAACAGGCAAACCAACTGTGAAAATCAAAAAGAAAGAAAAATGAGCAAAAGTTCAGAAGAAGGTCATAACACATTATACAAGTATCAAAAACCAAGATGTATGGAACAAAATGTCCAGTGAAACAGAATTCTAGTGATCATGGAATGATGGCAAGAACCTCCAGAATGGTTCAGAAGAGAAATAAGATTTAAAAATATATACATACATATATATGTGTGTGTGTGTGTATATATATATATATATATATATATATATATATAATGGTGGCAGTGAGTTCAGAAATATGAACTCCTGAAGTAGAATCAGTGAAGACAAACATCAGGATAAGAAAACTTAGAAAATGTGATGGAGCAACATATCCAAAGAAATAGAGACTCTGAAAAAGGGAATGAGATTGGTCCCTCCAAAATACAGATGAAAATTTGACAGAAAAGTTCAGCCCCCTCATTTTACAGGTGAGGAAATTAGAGCACAGAGACATTAACTGTTTTGTCTAGAGTCACAGTATAGGTGTCTGAAGTGGAACTGGATGCTACGTCTTTCAGATTCTGTTTAGTGTTCTATTCACTGTGGTATGTTGATTTCAAGTTAAAAACCTGGAGAGACTAGGATGAAACGAGGAGAATTCATTTCGGGAAGGAAAAACATGAGTTCACTTGCACATACATTGATTTTGAGGTATGGTCTTAGGCTAAACAGGTAGATTGGAGGCAATTTTTGAAGTCAGGAAAAAAAGGGAATCATCAATGGGGAATGTAGAATGAAAAGACAAGGGAGCCCAGGTCATAAACTTGGGGTGCACCTGCATTTAAAGGGTAAGAGGAAGAGGTGGGGCCAGTCAAAGGGAGAGAAGCAATACGGCAGAAGAATACATTGTCAGGAAGGACAGGTGTTAAAGTGCATGAAGAGAGTCCATTGTTTCAATGCAACAAAGAATGAAAGAGGGAGAAAAACAGACCATCAGATTTGGTGTTCTATAGTCAGAGACAGTTGCATTTCTGCTTCAAAATGTAAATACTTTGAAAGTAGAGATGGTTTCTTTATATTTGCATTCCCTCCACCTAGCACAGTGCCTGGCACATAGTAGGCACTTAATAAATGTTGGTAGGAACCCTTACTAGCTGTGTGACCCGGGAAAAGTCATAACCTCTGTTTGCTTTAATCCACTAGAGAAGGAATTGGCAAGCCACTCAAATATCTTTGCCAAGAAAACTCCATGGATAGTAGGGTCCCTGGAGTCACAATACAACTAAACGACCCAGCAACAACAACAAAATGGTAGGAATGAAAGCCAGATTATAAGGTATTTTAGAACGAATGAGAAGTGAAGGAGAGGCAGCAAACAGAACGGATTCTTAGTGAAAGGAAAGAGTTGGCTAGGAGGATACATGCCGATTTTTATAAGTCATGTTTTATAGGAAACTTAAGTATAGGTTTGAGCTAAAGAGTGGTGAGAAAGAAGCTCACAGAGGCCAAATAACTCAAAATGGGAGAGTGAGGAACAGCTACTCTTTATCCAGAGATGTTCCATTTTCTGTATTATGTTTCATGCTATACATGTGCACGTGTATATACATATTAAAACATAAAGATATCTCAATATATCTGTATATTTATCTAAATCTAAATCATTCCATCCATCCATCCTTGTGTCTATCTATCTATCCATCTATCTAATCTATCCCTATCATCTATCTATGTATCTACTTCTGTCTCTCTAACCTCTCTCCTCTCCTCCCCTCCCCTCTCCTCCCCTCCCTTCTCCTCTCCTCTCTATCTCTCTCCCCCCTCCCCCATGCTGGTCTACACACATCAATCACACAATATCCTTAGAGTCTAGAAGTCTTGCATTCAAATCCTACTTCTGACACTCACTAGTTATGTGACCCTGACCAAGTCACTTCATCTCTAAATTGCCACAAGGAACTCTCCTAAAATCTACCTTTTCAGTCACAAGCAATCCAGATCTGCCCAGGTGGATAGAGGCTGCATGCTAGAAGTCTCCTACTAAAGAATTCACTGGTCCTTTATGGATGCATCTACAAGTCTCTTTCTGTCACCTGTCCATTCAAGGATTAGAATTTTTTGTCTTAAAGAAACAGTACCATGTGTTCCCTTTTACTTCGTCAAACAAGCAACACTGAATACTGAGGTTTCCATTTCAAAAGGCTCTTTATTTCTGCTCCATTTCTGTCTCGGTCTTCAGACTCTTTGAACTGAATTTTTTAACAGGCTTCCTTCCAAGAATAAACTTGATTGAAATACAGCCTTGTACTCAGTGAGGGGGCATGTGTTTTATTCTCTGGATTATCTGTTAGCTACTTAAACTCCACTTCTGATATAGTATCTTAACAGCTTGAAGACAAGGAAACTCATCTCAACAATGGACAGAGAACACAGCCACCAGCGGTCAGAAACAATGGTGGTCTATTTCCACACTTCCCCATGTGGAACAAATGTTTGGATGGAACTAAAGTTTTAATGACCCCAGAAAGACACCCCAATGCCCCTCCTCACCTCAAAGGAGTGAATTAACATGAAATAAAAAGAGCATACTTGAGACATTCTTTCTCTCTGTTATCAGTGGGAGAGAGAAAGAAGAATTATTCCTGGTCACTGCAAACAGCCCTGCTACTTTACAGTGCTCCAATAATCAATCAACAAACATCTAGTTAGCCCTTCCTACATGACAGAAATTTGGGAAACAAGGTAAAAATATAAACAAACAAATAAATAAATAAATCATCCCCTGCCCTCAAGGAGCTTCCAGTATAGCCCCAGAGGATAAAAAATACAAATTGAGGTTCACATAAAACATATGGAAAAGAGATGCAAGCTGACACATGGGGAAGGAACTATGAGGGAGTACGAGTATATGAGGGAGATCAAGGTCGGATTGTTTGGACCAAAGCATGCATAGAGTAGAGTAATGTGCAATAAGGCTTTTACAGTAGGTTAGTTCCATATTGTGAAGGGACTTAAATGCCAATAGAGGAGTTTAGATTTGATCTTGGGGGTAATTGGGAGGCCTTGCAGTTTATTGACTAAGGGGCTGACACGGTCAGATTTGTGCTCTGGGAAGAGCAATTTGGCATCTGTGTAAAGGGTAGAGAGCCTCAGTTGGAGAATGGAGCACCATGAGGTACCAATTAGGAGGCTATTTTGGCCATGCAAATGGAGAGAAGGGAAAAGATTCCCATTAACTGCGCTATATCTTGGCTGGCATATAAGGCTCCCCAATCTCACCTCCTCCTAGACACCATATTACCTTGCACTATGACCCACTCTAGTCATGCCTACCTACTCATCAATGTTAGCAGTTCATTTGTTATGAAGAATTAAAATGCACCATGTAAAATTTTTCCTCATCAAGCCTTCTTTTGCCTGCTTCTACCTGAGCTACGTTGAGCTCTCCAACCTGGCAAGAGTGGAAAATATAGGGAAGAAGAGAGGAAGACCAAACAATAGAGGGCCATAGAAAAAAGAACTCTGGAATCAGAGGCTTCAAATCCTGCCTCCAGCATTTCAGATCTCTGTGACCTTGAGGAAAGCACCATGATCTCTATAGGCCTCAGTTTTCTCGTCATTCAAAGGAAAGAATTTAACTAGACGACCTCCAAGGTATCTGATTTATAATCTGAGGGAGGTAAAGGGGGATCTGGACCTGTGATGTTACTTGTATGGGAAACTATATGTGGAAATTATCTCCACAAATGAAAATCTTCTGCTTCTATAGGAATTTCAGATGTAGAGAGTAGCCTGGGACACTGAGAAATTAAGTGACTTGCCATGAGTCACCAAGTTTGAAAAGCAGGTTTTCCTGATTCCATATGCTAGTACTTTTCACAATGCAATGCTGCCCCTCAGGATCTCTTAGAACTTAGAAAGTCCATCTTTCCTCCTGAAGCAGTAAATAGTGGCCTTTACCACTTTTACCACAAAAACACAAACAAAAATATATACACACATATGCCACACTAAAGTTGTATGACACTCATAAATGCTAACATCTATGTTATATATTAAAAATATCCCCATCCTTCAGTATACCCACCCAAGAAGGCACTGACATCCCATCCCTAATCCAAATCTACCTCCATCCTTCTCCCATGTCTATCCCCTAGCAGTTTCCCCTTTGAGGAAAGTTTATAGGAAAATTTCCATTAAAATACAGAAGAGCCAATACTTTATAACTGGCTCTCTCTATATATCTTACAATGACCCTGTTACAATAAGGCCTTATCCCTAAAGAGATTTTTTATTACTCACCCCCTCCAGCTATGAGATAATTTTTAAAAGTTAGAAATTCAACTGGATTTAATAACTTTGGAGACTTCTCAGTATCAGAATAGAGAAAATTGGATTTGGGTTACTATTACTGTTACTGTTGTTGAGGGTTTAGACACCCTGCTATATTTCAATTTCATGAAAGTATGATATACATGAGAATTTCCTTCTAAAATGTTTCAAGGATTTGACTTGTTTTTGTCCAGTGTTATGGTCCCCTCTACAAGGTTATGGATGTTGCTTACTATCTCTGGAGATGTTTCCTGGGCTGATGCCCAAGCAAACCCTCATGGAGGTGTCACAGTCATCTCTGTCTTGAGAACTTTCTGTGTTTATTGGCATGAGAAAAATTCATGACCAGTGACTCAGTGCCTGTGATATGTTTTTCTATTGCTGTTAATGTTAAATTACGTTGAGGAAATACTCTAATTTCCATTGGATCTGAGATCTCACCTATGTAGGTATTTTTTCACTGAGGCAAATTGAGATCTAGTTATACCATCCTAACCTGATCAGCTTTTGTCTAATGTCCTCCATAGTTTCAACACAAGGGTTTCATCCAACTTACTAGAAACCATCCTCAGTTTCACTGAACCTAAGAAACCAAAGGAGTATACAGGCTATCCGCCTGTGACTATTCATGCTAAATATATTCCTTGCCTGTCTTTATTTTTCTTTTTTTAAATTTTTTTTGAGGGGGGAAGGCAGAGCAATTGGGGTTAAATGACTTGCCTAAGGTCACACATCTAGTAAGTGTGTCAAGTGTCTGAGGCTAGATTTGAACTCAGGTTCTCCTGACTCCAGGGCCAGTGCTCTACTCACTATATGACCTAGCTGCCTCCCATCTTTATTTTTCACTTATGCTCTTCTTTGATGACACAATCCAATCAACAGTACCAATCCTAGAAAGGACATATTGATTACCCTATATTGATCTCCCTAAGATTCTATCCTCATGGCTTTCCAGATCTATCCCTGGCCACAATTCCCATAAAATTTTTGTCTTCTGCCTTTCAATTAGAATATAAGTTTCTGGGGGACAGCGGACTGTCTTTGAACAAATACAAATACTTGTCTCACTTGCCCTTAGCCCAATGTGTGGCACAGAGTAAGTAGTTATTTAAGTGATTTTTGATTCATTCATTCATTCATTCATTCATTAGTTTCTCCTTGTTCTCTTGTTTATGTTATATTTTAGCTTACCCAGACCTACTATGCATCTTTTCACTGCATACTATAGAGAAATAATTTAATTAGTCTTATGATTTATAATTCATATTTTCAACATTTCCTCTCCCTCTCCAGAAAAATATAGACTATATTTATACCACTGAAAACATGCATAATGAAATATTTATATTATGTATAAACAATTATGGAAATGTAAGGTGTGGGGTGAAGACTGATATGTGGAATCCAAGGAGTCTCAATGTTAGAATTACATATACATACATACATATATATATATATATATATATATATATATATATATATATATATATATATATATATATGAATAAAGTTGGAAAATACACTAATGATCATCTGGTCTGACTCCCTGTCACTTTGCAGAAGGGAAACAGAAGCCCAGAAAAGCCCACAGAAAAATTTCCTAGCCTTCCTCTAGCTCATAAAATTTTATCACAGTGTTTGTGTGAGTCATAAAATAACAGGATGAAGATCACCCAAAAAAAATCAAAGAAGCCACCTATATCTCCTACAATAATTATGCGTCAAGAGCTTAGATTAACTGTCAGTCTAGTTATAGCTTCCTCTAGAAATTATGAATATGTATATTTCTGAGGGGTATCCTTCATGCTAATGGTGCCTAGATCAGTTTCCTAGCTCTCAACAAGGCACGTAGATTTGTAAAGGTTCTAGGCACCTGGGAAAAGATGGAACATATGGTTCTGTTATTCATAAGAAGATTTGAATAAGAAATTTCTAGGGAAACTTGGGGGCCACAAAGCTAATGGAGATGCAAACATTTAAGTACTAATTACTAAGCACTGCCAGTTATTATGGGATCAAGTTTGTTTATACGCTATTAGCAGGTGACTTCTTGAGAGATCCCACCTTCCATTCCCAGCCTTGCCAGCATGAAGGTGCGACCCATGTCCAATTCTTAGCCTCCTTCTTCAGTCTAATTTTCCTATCTTGTGCTTCCTTTGTAATATGATGGTGCTTTTCTTTTTATAGTTTGTGATTATTTTAAGCTGTAATATGGAAGATGCAAACCGAAGTCCTGGCTCATATTTCAATTCGGTTAAATATAAAATGGAAATATTTGTCTTCTGAGTCTGTCAACTGGCAACATTTACGAAGCTCCCACTCTGTGAGAAGCATTTTGCTAAAAGTCTTGGGGATTTACTAAGGAGGCAAAAAATGGAGACCCTTCACTCAAGTTGCTATTGGAGGGGGAAGAATAAGCAAAGACTTGTGAATAAGCCAGGATGATAAAATGGGCAGAGCCAGGAAGTCAGAAAGACTTGTGTTTAAGACTTGCTTCCAGTATGTACTAGCTACATGATCACGGGCAAGTCTTCCTATCCCTTGGTTCCTGGGCAATTCATGTAGAATTTAAGCTACATATAAGTAGTCAGTCTGTACCAGTAGAGGGATGTGGTATAAATGGTTAAAATTCAGGACCTGTTGTCAAGACCTGGGTAAAAATCTTGCCTCTGAGATTTACTAGCAGCTGAGACTTACTAAAAGCCTCTGAGCCTCAGTTTCCTCATCTTTATCATGAATGGGTTGGGCTAGGGGACTTTTGATGTCCTTTTGGTTTGAAATCCACAATTTCATGAAGAAGGCATGCCCCAAAAAACTGCAGATTCAGACACTTGCTCCCACCCAATGGAAGCCAACTTTGTTAGGTTGCCAAAAAACCTGTGGCAAGCATACCTGACCTTATGTTACTCATTGCTTGAAAATGATTATCAAAAGATGGTTCAACACAGTTAACTTTCTTCTTATATTTATCAAGGAACCTTAAAAGATTTTAACATATACATGGGAGATGCCTTGGAGGATAGCACTACAGGCAAGATCTTGTTTTCCTAAATACCAAATCTAAATGAAATACCTAATTATAAAAATGAACCAACAATATGTATCCCTTGAGAGCTCTGGTCAGTGGCATGATAGTAGAGGAGTAGAGTGCAGCAGAATAGGACTGGCTATAACACTCTTGAATTCACAAGAATGAATTTCCAATAGATCCCAAGGTGATGGAGGACAGAGACTACTTTTGGTGATTTTGTCCCTCTTGATGCCTATTACAAAGCCAGGAACTTACTGGATCACTGTTCATTGAATGAATGAATGCTTTGATTACTTCCTGTATGTGAATTATCTAACAAGATTGTAAGAATCTTGTGGTGAGGAACCGTGACTGAATTTTCTCTGATGCCCCAAAGCACTTACTCTAACCACTCATTCTACAAATATTTTTTATTGAAGGAATGAAAAACATTTATTAAATTCTTACTGTATACTAGGCCCTGCTACCATATGTAAAATTGCTCAGTGAGCACTGAGGGAATCAAAAAGCTGAATAATATTTTTTATCCTTATAATCCAGATAAGAAAGAGACATAGTCACTGAGTTATAAAACAAAATAGAATACAATGAGTTACCTAAGAAAAATGAGGGCGACACAATGCTAGAAAATGACTAATTAACTCCACAACAAGTTAATAAGTTAATCCTTGCAAAAATGTTCTCAGGCACCTGGGTCAGAGGTCCTGAGTATTAAGTCTTGTAATTATTCCCTCCTGCCCCTGCTACCTAATTTTTGTTTCCAGAACTGGGGTCTATTATTAAACAATCAGTCAGTATTACGTTCTCAATCAGAAGTCACTGCTTTTTGCATCAACACTATCAACAACCCTACCCTGTTCAAATCACATTTTCTTAAATTCATTCTTTAAGCAAAACACTAATTAGCTTCCTATTATAGACAATTAAAAAAATCTGCACGCTAATTAACATCCTCTCGACTCAATTGGAATGTAAGAATATTCGAAAGGAAACAGTCACGAAATCTGGGTGGTAATAAGTTACTATTTTCCCCTAATGCAGGAATAAATTATTCTTGACAAACCCAGAATCCTTATTTTCTCTCAAACTCATTTAGAGAGACAGTTACGTAGCCCAGCCCTGAGTCATCAAGGATACTGAAGATGAGAGATTGCAGGTGTCAGGACAGCAACAAAAATATGTAATCATTCAACTTATTCCTGTACTGTGAGAATTTAGGCCTGGGTTTATTCACCCTAGAAATCATGCAATTTGAAAGGACCATAATTTAGGTCTGGGCACCACATTTTAGGAAGGACATGATAACCTGGAGAGTATCCAGAGGTGGGCAGCCAGAATGATGGAAGGCCTTGAGATGATGATGTATGAGCTAGCATTTTAGCAATAATATTATTGCTAAATAATGTTACTTATAAGACATTCAATAATAAATTTTAATACTATAGTACTTTAAGGCTTACAAAGGACTTTGCCTATGTTACCTTCTTTGATCTTCACAATAACCCTGGGACAGAAGTGCTATTATTATCCCCAATTTGCAGATAAAGAAGCAAAGACTGAGAGAGAGGTTAAGTGGCTTTCCTGGGTTTCCACAGCTAGCACCCTAGGCAAATTTGAATTTGGTTCTTCCTGATTTTAAATACGCTTTACATACTGCATGACCTAGTAGCAAGAGTGTGGAGAGAAGCAAGTGAGAATGGTTAGCCAGAAGAAAAGAAAAATAGGGGTTGTTTTGGGGGATTGAGTATGTTGATTTTCTTTAAGGCTGGCAAAGGGAAAATGGATTGAACTTGTTCTGTTCGGCCTTTGAGGAAAGAACTAAGAACAGGGGACAAGTAGTCCAAGGAATCACACTGAGGCAGGAGAGATAAGGAAACTCCTCTGTATGTGTGTGCCTTTGTTTTGATCTTTTTAAAAAATATTTTATTTTTTCCAATCACATACAAAAATAATTTTTATTGGGTTTTTTTTTTTAATTTTGAGTTCCAAATTTTCTCCCTTTTCCCCACCTTTTCCCCTCCTTGAGATGGCAGGCAATTTGATATGGTTAATACATATACATGCAAAACATATTAGTCATGCTGTGAAAAAATGCAGACAAAATAGAAAATAAAATAAAAAAATAGTGTGTTTTGATTAGCATTCAGCCTACATCAATTCTTTCTCTAGAGGCAGATAGCATTTTTCATCACAAGTCCTTCAGAGCTATTTTGGATCTTTGTATTGGTGAGAACAGCTAAGTCATTCACAGCTGATCATGGAACAATATTTCTATTATTATACACAATATTCTCCTGGTTCTGCTCACTTCACTTTGCATCAGTTCATTTAAGTCTTTCCAGGTTTTTCTGAAAGCAGCCTGCTCATCATTTCTTAGATCACAATAGTATTGCATTGCAATCATATACCACAATTTGTTCAGGCATTCTCCAATTGATAGGCAGTCCCTCAATTGATAGGCATTCCCTTAATTTCCAATTCTTTGTCACCACAAAAAAAGAGCTGCTATAAATATATTTTGGGGGAAGCTAGTTTAAATCTGGCCTCAGACACTTACTAGCTATGTGACCCTGGGCAAGTCCCTTAAACCTGTTTGCCTCAATTCCTCATCTATAAAATGAGCTGGAGAAAGAAATGGCAAACCACTCCAGTATCTTTGCTAAGAAAAACCCAAATGGAGTGAGGAAAAATCAGACATAACTGAAAAATGACTGAACTTTTTAACTAAATATTTTTGTATATATAGGTCCTTTTTTAAAAAATCTCTTTGGGAAACAGACCTAGTAGTGGTATCACTGGGTCAAGGAGTATGCACAATTTTATAGCCAATAAAGAAACTTATTAATAATGAATAAAGTGAAATGAATCACCTCTGTAGGTTATAGGTTCTTCACTGGAGCTCCCTAATAGGTGCTAGAAGAATTCTTATTGGGTTTGCCATAATAGGAGTTATTTGGGGGAGGGGTCTTATTTATGCTAAGCGATTTCAAAGATCCTTCCCAACTCTAAAAGGCAATGCTTCTGTGATTCTTAGAGCAGAAATACTCAAATGTTTTAAATGCAATAAAACATTGACTGAGGTTCCACCAAATATAAATTGATGACCATTTGTACAGGGCCTGGACCCATGTTTCTGAAATTCATTCCATATATAAATAGGGTCTATGAAAGGAACAAATGTGTAAATATGAAGGAAGATTGTTAATGGTTTTTAAAAGGATCATTTTAAATTACCCTTTGTGTAATGGCAAGCAAAGTGGGACTTTTTGTTTTGTTCTTTTTTCTTTTGGAGTTCTTGTTCTTCTCAATACTAAGGTTGTCAAGCACCTTTGATTGAGACTTGCCTTTGATTGAATCAAGAGTCTTTGATGACCTGCTTAAGTCACAAGAAAGCCTAAGTCACTTAAGTTAGAGTCACATGGTTGTGATGCCCTCTGTGGGCTGACCATGAAGAAGTGTATATATACTTGGAGGTTAGCACTTTGCTTTGGGGGCTCATTCTTTGGAAGAACGTTCATGTGACTTGGCCAGACAAGACTCTAGGTAGCTGTTAAGGAGCCCCTGACTTTGAAAACCCAGATATTGGGGCTTCTCTCTCTGGTAACTATGTATGTATTGCTATGGACAGACAGAAGCCCTGTCTGCTGATTAGTATTATTTGCTCTGTTTATATAATTTCTGTTTGTAATTTCTGTTTGTGTTTTCTCTGAAGTTCAGGGTGCTGACCTTTTCCTCTGAACTAAATGAATGATATATGTATGTTTAGTTAAAGTGAGATTGAAAACCCCTTAAAGTTGCTTTCCTTTAGAAAAGCAGATCAAAGAAGCTGTGCTAGCAGCCCTCCTGTGTGCTGGTGTTATTGACCTTACACCTCCAAAGCAGCTCAAAGCAGCATTGTTGTTATGCTTTGGAACACCCATATACATTCAAACCATTGGAATGTTGGTTATAAATCACTTATCCTGTCACCAAAGCAAATTACATAAAAAACAAACCAAAAAAAAAACCTGTTAGTTGACATGTTGCCCCTATTTACCATGTGTGCTAGATTCATTTATTCAGTTTTAGAGCCAGAAGGGATCTTGGAAATCATCTAGTTCAAAGCTTTTGATTGACAGATTTGGAAACAAACACAAGAGGTTAAGTGAGCTGTCCAAGGTCACATGATTGTATAAAAAACTTGCCTCTCAGTTCAGGATTCTTTGGACTATAAAGCCCAAGCCACATCAATTTAGAAAGTAATATTTAATCTTTTTAAACATTGCTACATGGTTGACTCTGCATTCTCAGGGTGATATGGAAGAAGAACAAATGCTTTGGCAGCTTCTATTATTCTGGAAGGGCCTCAGAAATGGCGGTGGTGACAGAATGTGTGTCTGCTTTCCAATGACCAGTCCAACTAATTACAAAAAGCCTCATCACCAGCTACCTGGCTGACCATTTGGTCATATTTTAGTCATGCCAACCCGTGTTATCACAGAACAAGATACAGCAGTTCTCAGTCCTATGTGACTTCATTTGATATCCTTCATGATAGTGGAAGAATGGTAGAAATGTGGGCCAAGGGTGCTAAGAATCACATGTTTATAAACATTTATGCAAATGTTTATATCATAAAGCTACCATCAATCAACCAATAAGCATTTGTTAAGTACTTACTGTGTGCCAGCTACTATAGTAAGTGATGGCCGATGAGAGATCCTTGTCAAATGAACCATGAGCTGACATATCACTGGAGTAAATTAATTAAATCAATGTTGATGGGGTAGCTCTATATATAGCACAGTGGATAGAGCACTGGGATTGGAGTCAGAAAGACTCCTCTTTATGAATTCCAATCTGGTTTCAGACATTAGCTATGCGATCCTGGGCAAGTTACTTAACCCTGTTTCCCTCAGTTCCCTTGTTGGTAAAATGAGTTGGAGAAGAAAATGACAAACCAATCCAATATCTTCGATAAGAAAACCCCCCAGTGGGTCACAAAGAGTCAGACATGACTAGAACGACTGAATAACAACAACAAAATGAATGTGGATATTTTGCTCTATAAGAAACCAGACAGTACAAGAAAAATTCAGATGGCCCACAAGCTCTCTTTGCAGAAGCAAATGGAGAGGAGTTAGGGTTGTTGATACTAGCATGCTTCCATAGGTCATCATTTCATAGGAAACTTGTAAATCTGTACTCATGATAGGCATAAATGAAAAAACTAAATAAAAAAGATAATTGAAGCTTAGACAGCTATGTACAATACAGAGAAATTGGGAGTAGAGCAATTCTCTGAAGAAATAAATAAGACTAAGTTAAATCAACATATACTTTAATACTCAGTGACTCAAATGCAAAGGTATGTGTAGGGGAGAATTAGCAAAAAATATATTGAAAAATATGGTTTAGAATCAAGAAACAAGAGTTCAAAGACTTGTGGGATACAGAGAATCATGCATATCATGAGGGCTACTAAAAGAATAGTAAAGTTCTAGAAATATAAAAACTGAATCACAAACAAGAATGGAATTGTCCACATCTTAACAGATAGGACATGACCGGTTACCAACATGGTTATTACTGATAAATCATTTGTCTCCTTTAGTTAGTCCATAAACTTGTTAGCACATGGATAAAAATCAATGCCAAATCAGAACAAAGGATAAAGGTGACAGGAAGACATGCTATGAAATTAGAAAAACTCCAAATGATCTCTTCCAATGAGTTTTTAACATGTAAAAATGGGAAAATAACAGAACAGATATCAACATGGATCATTCCATTCCTCATGGAAATATATGATATAAAACAGTTGCTATAATGTGGAGGCCACTTCAAGTACAGTTCTATGAATTTAAGATTCATTAAGGTAAATTTTCAAGGCAAAAATATTCAAAACTTTGGTGGGACAATTTCTCCTTTTATGGGGAGGAAGTGTGGTTTAGGGGGTAGAGAGATATATTTGCAGTCAGAAGTTGTTGTGGTTCAGTTGTTTTCAGTCATATCTAACTCTTCATGACCCCATTTGGGGTTTTCTTTGCAAAGATACTTGAATGGTTTGTCATTTCCTTCTCCACCTCATTTTTCAGATGAGGAAACTGAGGCAAACAGAGTTAAGTGACTTGCCCAGAGTCACACGGCTAATAAGCATCTAAGGCCAGATTTTGAATTCAGGAGACTCATTTTCTCGACTTCTTGCCCAGCACTCTATCCACTGTGCCAGGCAGAAGACTTGGACTCAAATCCCAACTTGGCTACTTACTACTTGTATGATATTAGGACAAGTCAGTTAACTGCCCTCTGCCTCAGTTTCCTCATCTGTAAAAATGGGGTGTGGGCTAGGTGACTAAGATCTCTTCTAGTTCTAAATCTATGATGGACTTGCACATATTAAAGGTACCATGTTTACAAAAACATTGATTTTTTAAAAAATATATTCCTTTTTCATTTATTGTTTCTTTTGTTGTTGCTATTCAGTTGTTTTCAGTCATGTCCAAATCTTTGTGACCCCATTTTGGGATTTTTTTGGCAAAGATAAAGGAGTAGTTTGTCATTCACTTCTGCAGCTCATTTTACAGATGAGGAAACGGAGGCAAAAAAGATTAAGTGACTTGCCTAGGGTCACACAGCTAGTAAATGTCTGAGGCCAAACTTTGAACTCAGGAAGATGAATCTTTCTGTCTCCAGGCCTGGCACTCTATCCACTGCACCATAAAGGTTGTTATATATTCCTTTGGATAGGAGGCCATTAGAGCTTCTGAAGTTGGGACAGATACATACGTAATTTATGATCAGGGAGTATCTTCTTTCTGGGAAGGGCTCCACCATGCTATAGATGAAAGCCAAAAGGTTAGGCTGAAATAATTCTGTCTGGGATTTTACACAAAGTAAGTCTTAAATCTTACCAGAGCTTGACAAGTGTGAAATATACAAATCTCAATAACTCTTTTAGGGAGAGGTAACCCTTCACCTACTGTTTTGGAAGGAAAGTTTTATCTTAGTACTGACCCAGAGTTCCAGAGTGTTCTGGAAGTCATTAGCATATCGTTTGGAGAGTACTCCTTCTTGGCATCTAGACTTTATATATGTCTAAGTAGGCTATCTCAGATTCTCCCTGTGTGATATTATATCTCCCTCCCACCATGTCTAGAATGCCTTCCCTCCACACTCCTGCCTCTTAGAATTCTGGCTTTCTTCAAGGCTTGTCTCAAATGCCACCTCTTACAATGGGTCTTTATGGATTACCCCAATTATTGGTGTTCCTCACACCCTCATCTTCAACTACCATGCTTGTTAAACTGAATTGAACTGAATTAAGGTTGAACTTGAGTTAGAATCCCAAGTCTAACAACAGTGACCCTGGGCACACTTCCGAAGTACAGATTTCTATTTCATAGACAATTTGTGAGCAGCTTTGTAAACCCTACAGCCATCCATAAATAGCTCATGATAATATTTGAAATACTAGAAACAAAAGAGAAAAGGGGACTAATGAAAGGAATTCCCTGTGTAAGTCAAGCATTCATGTTCTAGGTGATCATTTTCCCAAAGAACACATAGTGGATGAAGGTTGGCCTTGGAATCAGGAAGACCTTGGTTCAAATCCTGCCTCTGACACATACTGGCTCTGTGACTCTGGCTAAGATACTCAACCCTTCCGTACCCTTAAGCCATTATGAGTTGTAGACAGCATTCTAATAGCTTCCTATGAAGCTACTGGTGATGAAATCACCGATACAACATGCCCCAATTCTCTCACATGATCTATATGATGTTCTCTCTCACTGTCCCAATTGTATCTGGCCATGCTCACACCTGCTGATTTGTTGCATTCGGTGTGAAAATTCAAATGAGAGAACATAATAGGGATTATTTTCTCCTGTTTTTATTTGGTCAAATGAAGGATTTTTGAAGGTCTGCCCTTTCACCAACAAAGCTTGTGTGTTCTACAAAGTCAGCTTAAATCTGACTCTAGAGACAGGAAACTGAGACATATGCATGCCTTTTTAGAATCCTGGCCCAAAATAGCTTGAGGGTCATTTGACCTGGAAAGGACATAAATGTTACTACTCTCCCCTGGCCTTACTCCAAAGCCTACTATCTACTTTAATACAGAGAGTGGTGAGCCTTCAAAAACTACATGAAACAGCATCGGCTGACTTGCTTGAAGGCAGGTTAAGAATAGAGGATAAGAAGGAGATGATATGGCATATTTCATTACTTAATAATAAAAGGACAGAGCTTTTTTTTTTGTCCCCTGATGTTGACATGGAACTTGTTGCTACTAGACTTTGACTAAACGCAAAAAAGAATATTTTTATTTTAAAAAGAATATCTTTGATGCTTTTACTTCAGGGTTCTGCTCTTCCACTGATGTCCAACCCAGCTCATTTTAAGAGGTATTTATTTAGTGCCTACTATGTTCCAGAAGCAGTGATTGTTGTTTGGATTTGAAAAAGAAAACAGTTCTTATTCTCAAGAAACTTACATTCCATTGTTGGGGAATACAGTGAGAGAAGGAGGAAACAAAAGCATAGGGTCCACTGTCATGACAGTACATGCAGGACAATTTAATATTACGCTGTACCTTGAAGGGGGTTATTTGGGGAGGTCTATGCATAACTAAAGATGTAATCTGACACAAAGTCAAAACAATTTATTTTTACTGTTCCCTTGAATTTTTAGTATTATTATTAATGAAAATCACTCATTCAAATTCTGTTTTAAAGTTTACAAAGCACTTTTTCCAAAATAATCTTGTAGTAGTTGAGGTATTACTATCAGGTACTACTGCTCAGACAGTCCAGGAATCAGCATCCCCATTTTACAGATGAGGAAACGGAGGCTCAAAGACCTACAGTAATGAGTAACAGAGGCTGTTTATACAGCTCTTCCTAATGTACAGAGTGGTGCATTTTATTAGATCTTCACAACAACATCATGACTTAAAAACTACAGGTATGACCATCACCATTTTAAAAGCAGGAAAACACTGGTTCACTGAAGTTCAGTGACCTGCCCAAATTCACATGGCTAGCAAATGATACAAGTAGGATTGAAAGCCCCAAACATAGAAACCTCTCGAAAAAACAAAATCGTCCCTGCCCTCAAATAACTTGTATTATACTTGGAGAAATGATCTGTTTACAAATAAGGAGATTTTATATATACTATATATATATGTATATGTACATATACATACCTCTATATGTACATATATGCACATACAGACACAATACACATATTTATGCATTCCTACACACAAATATGTGTTATATACATATATATAGGGACCATATATATACATATAATTTATGCATGCAATATATAAATATAATATATAGATATGTGTTTATGCATAAGCCTCAGCATACACATATGTGGGTGTAGACACACACAGACATATACACACGGTCTTATGTGAAGAAGTTGGACTAGATGGTTTTCCAGCTTTAAATCTCTTGTTCTATGATCCTGAATACAAAGTAATGTGGGGGACAGAATACATAGCAACTGGGGAGATTAAGGAAAGACTCTTGTAGGAGGTGGCAACTAAGCTGAACCCTGAAGGTAGCTAAGAATCCCCTAAGGTGGAGGCAAGGAAGGAGAGGATTAAAGGAATAGGAGATATTCTGGGCAAAGACATGGAGGTGTATGTGGGGAATGGAAAATATGCCACTGGATGGAATGTGGAAGAGCCAGACTTCATGAAGAGCTTTCCTTGTCAAGCAAATGAATTTCTTTATATCCTGGAGGAAATAGGGAGGCATTGATGGTCCTTAAGCAATGAGATGATGTGGTTAAAACTATACTTTAGCAATACTGGTTCTATCTTACTCTCACTGTGTAGCTGGACCATCTTGTTTCAAGTCATATATTCTCTGATTAACCAACATTTATCTCTAGAAATACAGTCATTAGTAATCTAATGGCAATGAAATATTTACCTTTTCTCCAAATTCGTACCGGAAGAAAGCATTGCATTAAATCATCTCAATCCTAAAACATTATCATACTGAATACTTAACTATATATACATATATATATATATATATATATATATATATATAAATACACACATATATACACACATATATACACACATACACATACACATACACACACACATACACATACACACACACAGGGAACTCAAGACATAGCCTACAAAGGTTGCCCACCGGAAATGTAAAGATAGAGAATCAGATCCCAAGTTCTTGAATTGTGGCAGCTAATTTTATCTGTTCTCGTAAGTATTAATTTATCATAGACTACAGATATTTTATGGATGTCTTTTGTTTTTGTACTACATTAACTTCCTGGTACCCTCCTCTTAACTGCTATTAAACACTCTGGTGACAACAACATTCAGATAAGCAAGAACAACCTACAGCATAGCAGCATTCATGTCCAAGAGTGTCTAAACTGTATCTAATTCTATGTCTATACTTTCCTACTTGTTTGCCGAGGGGAAAGAAGTTTGTTTGTTTTTTTTAATCGGTTATCCAGGATGAAGATTAGTCATTTTATTTCATCAGAGTTCTACTAAATGGCTATCAGTTTATAAAGCGGTGTCTCATTGTAGTGGATGAAGGGAGGGCCGAAAGCAAACCTTAATTCTGATCAAAAGGAGGCTGTATCACGATAGGATGTAGCAGCTGGAAGAACACTGGGTTAGGAATCAGGATACCTGAGTACTGGCTGTCACTACCTACATGTGTGACTTTGGACAAGGAAATAGAAAGAAGGGGGTCTTTGTGAACTAAATGGCATCTAAGGTCCCTCCCAACTCTAAAAGTCTGTGCTTTTATCATGTTTTTCCTTTTAAATCCCCACTTGGGGTTCTCCACAGTACCAATGACAAAAGAAAGTTGGTGTACAGCCCACCAATACTTAGTTGCCAAGGCAAGTTCTCACTTAACCCTTTTACCCACTTGACAATGAGTCATGACTCTTTCAATTCCACACCCCTTGTATTGTGGACAAATTCCCAGCTTCCTGGCTCTTCTCTGATGCTGTCAAAGGAAGAGTCCAAGAGAGATGCTACTTCACCATTTCCTCTCTTCATAATCTCCCTATGTGCATGAAATCCAACAATTGTGCCGTATTAATTATTATATTCATATATTCCTCTGAACAGAAAATGGAAATTTATATTCATGAATATTTTCATGGGACAGTCATCTCAGGACAACTCACAGCCTTTACTGGGAAAAAAAAAGAAAACACAACAAATTGAGGAGAGACCAATGCTATGAATCAGTTCACAGCCAGAGGCAAACCCCTCATCTCACCAGGAGCAACAGAAACTAGAAAACAAGAAATCCACATTATTTCCAGTGAAAAAAATTGCATTGAGGTTCTTTATTTTTCATATTCCCTGTCAGGAAACCCACTCTTCTTTATCCCTTTTTCTTTATACATTCCCTAAACTTCTTCAATATAGCTATTCTTCTCAAAATTGATGTGTTCAGTCATATTTTGGTTATTTAGTCTTTTGTACTATCTTAAAATTAAACATCATGAAGCAGGTACCTTTTCTATTATGGATTGATTTCCCTGGGTGTTTTGATAAGGATAATGATAGAAGCAACAGCTCACATTTATACAGTTCTTTTAAGCAAAGTTTCAATCATCGATGCATCATTTTCAAGCAGAGTTTCATTTATATCACACTTCTGTAAAGTTTCAATCATTTTAAGTATATGGCATTAAGACAATGTCTTCATTTTTTTTCCTTCTAGGATTCAGGGATTTTTAGCAAAAAGGGCACTTTGAAATCACCTGTCCTTTTATATTTATATTTATTCATCGCTATGATACTTTGTTTCTCTTCCTTCCCCGAAACCCAGGAAAATATAAGCACAGGAGGAGCAAGAACAGACCCTATGTTTACCCCAACACCACTAATACCAACATTTGGCATTTCTATCATTTTATCATTTTTAATCCCTGCTAGGTGGCTCAGTGGAAAGAGAATTGTACCTGGAGTCAGGAAGACCTAACTTCAAATGCAGCCTCAAATGCTTACTACTTGTGTGACCTTGGGCAAGTCTTTAACCCTGTTTGCCTCTTTTTCCTCAACCATAAAATGAGGATAGTAACTAAAATGACTCCTCTATCATTCATGCTGCATTTGGAAGCCAACTTAGTTGGGGTAAATGCTATGCAGAAACTGGATGAAGCCTTGAACCATATTCCCAAAGAACCAAATTAGTATAAGGGAGACAAGTTCCTCAAGTGTTGGGTAGAAATATTTGTATTTCTGTTCTTGTAGTATCTTCAAGTTAAATACTCCTTAAAAAGGCAAATTGGTGTTAAGTGGTTAAATGGAGCTGTGACAATTATCACTGGCTAAAACATGGGGGAATACACACAAATGGGAGTTTGAGCTAAGAGAATTACAGAAACACACCCCTTGACCCCTCAGGGTACTCCTAGAACCCTGATGTGTTGATGTAGTGGACTCAACATGGAAGAGTGAGGTTAATGTTAACTACTACATTTCTTGACTGGGTAGAGGAGAGGAAGAAGGGAGAGAGAATGGAAGAGAGATAAGAAGAGGAAGAGAAGAAGATAGAGAGGGAGAAGAGAAAAATGAGAGACAAGGTAAACAAAAGGAGAGGGAGGGGGGAGGAGCTAAGATAATGATGATGTAATGGTGGACCACACTTGAAGTTGGTAAGACGGAGGTTCAAGTTTCACATCTTTGTACGCCAGGCAGCTAAGTCTATCAATTGCAGAGCAAGTACATACATACAAAAACACATATGTGTATGCATGCATGTACACAAACATGTGTATGTATGCCTGTATTTCTATCACTTCACCGTGTCAGTCATCAATATCAAGACTTCATGAACAAGTAACAATTGACTTAAAAACGTTCACTGCTGTCTCTTTACGACAACTAGACCTAAATTTTGAGCCAAATTTTTAAACCATACTCAATTGGAACAGATACATTTCTTTCTTCATCCCCAATTAGATGTAGATTTCATTAATGGCATCAATGAATGACTAATTGGTACGTAGCTGTGCTAACAATTATCTTATTTGCACATGTAAATGATGTTTATTTCAAGGGTTCTTGCCATACTAAACTACAGAAATCCAACTCAATGGTTTGGAGGGCACACAGAACCAGGGTCATGTTTTTCCCTTGCGGAAACACACAGGCAGCTGTGTTATAGTGGATCATAGAGCTGGTCTCAGAGTCAGAGTGACCTTGGCTCAAGGCCTCCATTGCCAACATATTGGCGGTGTGACCCTACTCCACCCTTTAAGTCTTTATGTTGCAAAGCAGGTGAAGGTCTGCATTGGCAGAAGGAGTATTCTCATGTGGGAGACCTTGTATCAGCCAAGTTATGAATCCAATTCCTGTATCTATCTAAAACATACATACCTACACCCACACCTACTATTTGACAGCCAGATATTGCCTGGTTATAACCGTAAAGACTTTAAAATGAAGAAAATAGATTAGAATTCTCTATAATAAATTTTCTTTTCTGCCCTTTTTAGCCTTTCATATTAATAAAAAAACAGAGCCTCTATTTTTGGGCAAAGCTAAAAGATTAAGGAGAACTCTTCATTTGCCCAGCCAACAATTGGACTGAGTTCTATGAGAGCAGGGATTATCCTTTACCTTTCTTCCTATACCCAGCATTTAGCACAGTGCCCGACATATAGCAGGCGTTGAATAAATGTTTATTGAGTGACAAAAGAATTTGGATAGTAATCTGTCTACGATATTCAAAAACCTGAGTAACCATTTCAAGATTTAGAGAGAAAAACGAATGAGTAACAAGGTTCTATTCTTACATGCACAACCCAATGAACTAACCATAACACTTAAAGCCTTGGCAAATTATATATATAAACATAACTTTCTGAAGGGAACATTTTCTGTCAAACGAAGCAATATTAACTTTGGATACTACAAGACTTAATTAATTACTGCCATAAAGTGATTTGAAAATATTAATGCGCAATATCAAAAGACAGTAGAGAGCACCGGGCATGGAATCAAGAAGACTCTTCTTCCTGAGTTCCAATCTGCCCTCAGACACTTAGTAGCCATGTGACCCTGGTAATGAGCTGAAGAAAGCAATGGCAAAACTACTCCAGTATCTTTGCCAAGAAAACCCCCAATGGGGTCACAAAGAGTCAGACATGACTGAAAAACAACTAAATAGCAGCAATAGGTGTCAGTAGTAATTGTTGCCATGGTTATTTTGACAGTGTTAGCAACAGGAGTCATAGCAGTAATAACAGACACCTAGAACCTACATAGTGCTTCAATGTTTGCAAAACTCTTTGAATATAGAGTGTCCCAAAAGTCTTAGTACATTTCTAAGAGATTAAAGTCTTTTTGGAAACCCTGCATACACAGAGCACTTAGTGAATTATTAAGCTTTAATAGTTTACTGTTATGGGAGGAGTTACTAAATCACGGGAAGGAACTCCCACACCCAGAGTTCCCTACCCTGATTAAATTCCAGGTCACTTTCCATACTCACTCTGCCAAAAAAAAAAAAAAAAGGAAAAGGAAAGAAAAACAAATTTCTATTCCCATCTGCCCCAAATCTGCACCTCCCCACTCACTCACCTCCCAACCAGCACCACCACTACCACTGTCATAACAACAAGGAACAAATTAGGATAAAGTCAGTGGGGATCCACAGTTTTATAATGCACAGGGCAGAATCTCATGCTGTATTAATTCTAGAAAAATCCCCAGTGGTTTGCTCCTCTCTAGTTGCAGGGAATTTATTAATTTAATTCATACCCATGAAATGTCAGAGCACTTTAAAATGCAAAAATGCTTCTATGAGACAAGCTGCCTTGAGGTCCTTTCTAAATGGTCAGCATTATAATGATCCGTGGAGGAGGTGGCCTCAAATAAATGAGAAATGGTGTGGAAAAGGGAGAGCAGGATTGGCCCCCCACCCCACTCCCATAAGGAGCTTTCTTTTCCTGTAAAAAGATTCTTTCAACACCATTTTCTTTTTGCAGACTACACGAGATTAGGTACGTTTGCCTCACAAACAATAAGTGACATTTATACTGGGCTTCAAAGAATGATGGTGCACGTGGGCCTCATAATCTTCTTGGTCTGTAGGTGGCATCCACATTATAATGAAAGGAAAGGGAGTAAGAAGAGAGGAGTGTGGTACAGTGGGCAGAGGGCTGTGGCTAGAGTCAAGACCTCCCGACAGACAGTTCTTGCCTCTAACACATAGTCGGTCAACAAGCATTTATTAAACACTTGCTCTATACTTTGAGAAGCACTGGAGAAACAGAGAAAGGCAAAAGCAGCCTTTCTTCTCAAAGAGGTCATATCCTAATGAAGGAGGCCATATATAAACACCTACCTGCATGCAGCGTGAATGAGAGGTAAGGTTCGAGCTGAGATGGTAAGGAAGGAAACCAGGGGGCCGATGTAGACAGGGAGAGCATTCCAGGTATGGCTGGCAATTAATGAAGTGATACATGTCTAGTAATTTGACATATTGGGGTTATCAGCAACTTTCTAAAACTGTGGCTATTGTTGTTCCTCCCTTTTCAAGGAGGGCCCATCATGGGTGATATCTTGACTTGGCAAGCTTCCACCTTTGGAATTCTCTATGCTGGTGGAATCATCATTTAGACTAAATACAAACTAAAAACAATGGATGAGGAAACTGAGTCTCAGGGAGGTTAAGTGAATTGTAGCCAGCAAGTGTCAAAGGTAGAATCTGAAGTCAGATCTTCCTGACTCCAGTCCAGTCCAGTACAAATCTTGCTACAAACTCTTTGGTTCCTTGACAGTTCTGAACTGCAAATTAGGAAGAAAAAAAAATCAACACAATGGTTATTTGCCAAGTATTACAGTGACATAACACTCAAAAAGAATCTTATAATTGCTTTTTATGCTATTTATTGTAGGATCCTAATAATAATTGCTTTCTAAATGAATAATTGCTTTCTAAATGGAGTGCTAGAGGAGCCAGAAAGCCTGAGAAATGCCTTTTTCAAACATTCTAAGCCTGGTATTTCATCTCTACCATTGTGTTCTTAAATGTAATTTTTTATATCATAGCACAGTTTACAAAATCTTATATTTCACAAATTGTGAACATTATGTTGGTCTAATTACCATGAAAAAATCTAAGTTTGACTTAGAACCAAATAAATAATATCAGTATGAAATGGAGTCCAAGTATACAAATATCAAGGCGCTTAATAAACACATTAACCTGGTTTAAAATGAATCCTTTCTGGACAAAGGATGCAATGGATGTTTATCACAAAGTTAGAATCAACGTCTGCCAGACAATGAGTGAAATCACCCAAAACCTGATTGATGATCGAAGACCATGTAACATCCTTCACCTGAAAAATAATCTTCCCTAGAAAAAGGAGATTTCTGATTATATGACATGAGAGAGGTAGGCATATACACTTTATAATTCTGTAGGAAAGATTTAGGAGCTGAGATAGGAAACCGTGTTCCTCAAAGATTTCTGACATACTGTTATGCCCTAAATTAGCTTTACGGAGGATCGTCAAGAATTTAGATCATTAAGAATCCCCTTACACTACAGATAGAGATCTAATATCACTAATTTGTTTTCAGCTGAATTAAAATTTATTTTAATTTATTTATAATTTATTAATAAAATTTATTAAAATCTCATTAAAATAAGATTTACAATCTAAGAAAACCACTTAGACAGAAGAAGAAAAAGAACTAATCAATCAATAAACACTTACTAAGTGCCTACTATATGCCAGACACTGTGCTAAGTGCCATTAAACACAAGTGGGGAAAAACAGGTACAATTCTCTCTTTTGAAAATGGCAAATTCTTTTTTGAGGGTGGGAAGCTGGAGGAGGAGGTCTAGAACTGCGATATCCTTGGTGTTGGGAACTCCCAGTGAGAAGTTCTCTATCCATTTAGATATGGAACTGTTCTGCAATGTAGAGTCCTCAAGAATTGACTGGGGCACTGAGAGCTTAAGTGTTTGCCTGGGGTCATAAAGACAGTACATGCATGGATGTCTTCCAGGTACTCTTCCCATGAGGCCATGTTGTCTCTTTATTGCTATACAAATTAAAAGCAAGCAGCCCAACAGACTACTTCCACCCTTGTCCCATGGCTCCAAAGGGGCTCTTGTTCCTAAGATCCTGAGGTGGAATCAGCCAACAAGCATTTATTAAGTACCTCCTATGTCCTAGGCACTATGCAAAATGCTCAAGATACAAAGACAAATGAAGCAGCCAAGAAGGCACCCATATACTTCTTTCTCTCAATTTAGGACCATGCTTTCTTTGAGAAAGAGAGAGAGAGAGAGAGAGTGACAGAGAGTAAGAAACAGACAGACATAGAGAGACAGGGAGAGAGATACAGGGACTGAGGGGAAAGAGAAGCTTTCCATTTGGAGCTCCTTCTCCCCAGTTTTACAACTTAAATTCCTTTCATACCATCTCTCATTGGAACAGACGGTATAGAACTCACAACCCTCAGATTGTGGTCCTCAACACTCCTGAGAGTAGTCTGAACCAGATTAAAATGTAATTGAGAAATAATTAACAAAATAAATAAAAATGCATAGAACACAGATAATGTTAATATGGTAGGGGTTTTTTTTAAGTCAATTTATGGCCTGTAGGGATCCTCATGGATGGTTTGATGGCTCCCTTTCTATTTGAGTTTGACTTCACTGGTGTAGAACATAGGATACCATTTTTTTTAGGGAAGGAGGTGAGGTCCTCTACTGACACCATGACAAATCAGAATAGGGTTTTCTTCTGTTTCTATTTTTCCCCCAATGTTGAATGTACATGGATTAATTTCTGCAAATATCCTAAGGCTGAGATCTGTTCTCTCCCACTATGCCTTTGTTCTTGAGCTGGTTGAGGGGAGGTAAGGCATATCCTGCTGCATCAAGATTAATTATATAGTAATTGTCAAGGTCAAAATATCTAACCTCTCTCCCTTCATATTAAATTCCCTGGAAATCAAACAAATATTTCAAGATACCTCCAGTTTCACCAACTCCTTCCACAAATTGGGATCCTTATTGTGACTTATCTGTAAAAATTCCTAACATTGTTCCAAATTCTTGTAATTGTTAGCAAATAATTCTAGCAGTGGCATACTCATGTTCCTGTCTTTTCTTTTTGGCCATGAAGTTTGATTTCTCCTTTTCTGTTCTGAGGTCAAACATAGATTCTTCTTTTCTTTGATGCCTTGGCAATGCAGAACATATCTCATTATATTTAACTTTTCCAAATCAAGATCTCGACAGCTCCCATTTCCAAAGCTTTTGTATGTCTTCAACTCCAAAATGGTAATTCTCTGTGTCATGACTGATTTCATCTAAATATTGCCTTATTAGTTTCTTGTCTTGAATGAATTTCACATTGGACAGCACTTCAGTAGTAGATAACCCAATTGTCTGATTGAATCTATTTTCACCACCATAGGAAATATCAACTAATTTTCAAACACTCAAATGCAATCACTGATCAAACATGTCAGATTGACTTAGTTTAGTTTTGAAGTCAGCTGACCCTTCTAAAAAAAGACCAGACTCATTCACTTGGGTGAATATAAAGAGCTGCCCAAAAGTCTCTGCCATTTTTTACATAGTTGTGTCTTTTTCCATTTATAACTGGACAAAACACAAAGCAGATTGCTCTCCTCTACTGTGTTTCTTTTGTGAATTTGTTCAAGATTTCTCTTGCATTTCTTTGGAGTATGCCAAAGAGTCTACCAGTATCATCTACTACAATAAAGTCAAAACTGCAATCTTCGGACAGTTGTGGTATAGGAATCTCTTCGTTGAACTGGTTAGTATACCTATATAATGATTTATTGATTGGTTTGAAAGACTCAAAGTTAATTCTGACTTTCTTTTCCCTTCCTTCTTCTGTCACAATTAACCCACAGCAAATACACTGTTTGGAGGTACTTTGTTACAGATGTTATATCTGCCAGGATTGAATGCTAATTTATATGAGATTTTACGTTGCATGCCACTGCAAACTCATCTGTTCCAAGGTCTTGATGAAATTTTTTATTTTTCCAGATTTCAACATTCCTGTTGGCAGCACTGAGCTCATAGCAATATTCCTTCCTTCTTGTCCCCAAGGGCCAAGTCTTGGATGGCACCTCTTCTTTCCCAGCATAGACTCTTCCCTCTCCTGGGCCCTCTTCTCTCTACGCAACCTCTGACTAGGTGATCCCAATTATCATTAGGTTCAATTATCATGTTGGTGCAGATGACCACCAAATCTCTGTATCTGGCCATCGTCTCCTGAGCTGCAACCTTATATTTCCAATTTCTGGATGTCATGACTTGGATTTGCACTACAACCCAACTTGTCCCAAACAGAAGTCATTACTTTCCCCCTAATTGACTTCTTTTCCTAACTTCTTTATTACTCTGCAAGGCATCACCAGCCTTCTATTCACTCAGGTTCTCAATCTCAGAGTCATCCTTAACTCTTCACTCTCATGCAACCTTCCTATGGTATCTAATCCTCTATTATTTCTCACTGACAATCCTCTTGACTTCAGCTCAACATCCCTTGTAAAGCGTACAGAGCCACTCATCACATTGAGCCAAAACACAGTCTCTCATTACTTAGAATATTACAATAGCTCCAGCCCCTCCCATCTCCAAACCATCCTCCACACAGATGAAACATTTCTTTTCCTCAAGTCCAGAATGGATTGTGTCACTCTTCTGCTTTAGAAACTTCAAAGACTCCTCCTTAGATCAACAGTAAAACCCATACTCCAGCTGACACTACAAATCCTTCACAATCTGGCCTCCAATGTATTTTTCAAGACTGATTTCACATGACTCTCTCTCCCTAATTGAATGTTCCATCCAAACCATTCTATTTGTTCTTCTGTAGAACATTCCATTTCTGGCTTTTGTGCCTTTTTGAGCCTATCCATTATGCTTGAATTGCTCCCCCTCTTCATCTCCACCTTGTAGAACCTCCCAATTCCTTTAAACACAGCTCCAGTACCACCTCCTAAAGGAGACCTTCCCTAATTTTCCAGATGTCAGTTTTTCCCTCCCTCTCCACTGGCAAAGCACAAAAATAATTATATTTATTCTATATAAATTCTATATATTCTTATCTAATTAGGTGATCTTTTCACTTGGTAGAAGGTAAGGCTCTTAAGAGAAGAAATTATTATTATGTTTAACTTTGGATCCCCAGTGCCTAGAACACATCAGGGGCTCAATATATGTTTGTTGAATTGAATTGAGAACAACTAGTATATAGATGAAATAATGCAACAGTTTCAATGGCAAATGGGTTTCAGGGAAGTTTTTTTAAAACTATAAACATAATTGAAGAGCACCATTGAAAAAAGGCCAAGGAGAATCAATAACCAATACAAAGTGCTAAAAAGGGGAGGCCTGGCCAGGAGAAAGTCTCAAATCATTCTGCCCAAATAAAAATGGGATACTTGGTAGTTACATAAAGGGGTGCTTTGTCTTCTGCTTTAACATCAATAAATGGAATATTCTATCTAGTGGCATCATATCCTTTTTCTCTCCTAATGGAAAGCCATAGGCTTCCTTTTATTCTTTTGAAAAATAATGACACACAGAACATTTCAGGGCCATTGTGAACCTCTGGTTTAATCTTCGAAATTAAATTAAAAGGTACTCTGTCTGCTTTAGAGCAACATAAACTAAACACGAATTACATTCCACATTTAAATAGTGTAAAAGTGACCCTAGAGTTGATTGGGGTAGGGTTAAAATACTGCAATTTCAGTCAAATGAAAGAAAAAGTATCTTGTTAGCAGTTCTTTGACCTATAATTCACTATAGATTCTGTATAATTATCTAAGTTAAAACTATCTTCTTTTACCAGGTTCACACATTTTGCTTATTAATTATCATTTGAGCAAAACTTAGGGAGAATTGTCTATACTTGCTTTCTTCATTTCTCCGCCTACTCATTTCTTAAAACTTCAAAAATGGGATACTGACCACCAATACTCTATTGAAATTGATCCTTCTAAGGTTACCAACAATCTCTTAACTACTAAAATCCAGGGCCTTATGACAAAATTAGCCGAGAAGCAGTGGAGTTGGGGAAATGCGACAGATATTTCCAATAAAATCTGCTAGCCAAAATATGCAGGGAATGAAACAAACCTGTCACACAAAGATCTATTCCTCAACAGATAAATGGGCAATCGATAGATAGATAGTTTGCAATCTATAAATGACCACACAAAAAACGGTTCCAAGTCAATGATGGTAAGAGAAATGCATAATTAAATAACTCTCAGTTTTCACATATCCTCATGAAAACTGTCAAAAGAAAAAAATAAATGGGGATAGTCAATGCTAAAGGGATTGGGGGAAGAGGCACAATGATCCACTGTTAGTGGGTTTTTAAAGTTGACCAATTTCTGGGTTTCATTTTGGAAATATAAATGAAAAGTGAATAACTTCTCCATCCCCATCACAGAGAAACCTTAATACTGGGCATATATTTTATTGAAGTTAAAGGCAAAAACAAGTCCACTATATACCACACTTTCTTTCTTTGTTATAGCAAAGAACTGGAAATAAAATGGATGCCCTTTAATTGGAAAATTATCAAAACCAAAATAAATTTAAAAAGCAATACTATGATATATAATGGAAATATTACTGTGTAGTAAGAAATAACAACCATGAGGAATTCTGGGAAACATGGCAAGATTTGCTCGAGGTGATGCACAGCAAAATCAGGACTGAGAAGGTAATAAACACAAAGCCTACAACAATGCAAATGATAATATCATTAGAAGGAAGTTGAACTCTTGAGAAATAGAAGAAAAAAAAAACTAAGGAAGGTCTCTCAGGAGAGACAACAAAACATATCTTTTACCTCATGGCAAACCCTCCCCTTTTCTTTGTCATAAAGGAGAACTCAATCTGGAAGAAGATGGTGGGAAATGACTGTAATATAGAACTTAAATAAAATAAAATTAAAATTAAATCCTATTGTCTTGGCTCAGTCTTTATGCTTCTTGAACACTCTGCAACTCCTGACACTAAAGTTCTTTGTCCTGGAAATCCTCTCATTACTTGGTTTTCATGGCATTGATCTCTCTTACTTCTATTCCAGCTTCTCTGACTGCTTTTCTTCAATCGCCTTGTCACTCACCACTTGTCTCCTGTACTTTAATCATGTTTACTCATCCAGGCTTTGTCATGGGCTTTCTCTCCTCAATTTGTACTTGTAACAGAGTAGGTATTTTATAAATTGTACTTGTCTGATTGACTTATTTCATTGGCTTCTCTAGATATAATTTATACCAATGATTTCTAAATCTGTATATAAGATCTTTCTCAATCTATTCCAAATATGTTTCGATATATTCCAAATCTGTATATCTTTCCAGATCTCCAGTCTGACATTACAAAATGTCATTGTACTTTTTCATCTGGATGTTGCATTATTGTATAGAACTAAACATCTGAGATGGAATCTTTCAGTCTTTCCTCTTAAACTTGTCTTTTCTCCAAACATTCCTATTGCTTTCATAAGCACTCTTGCTCAACCAGGTTCACATTCACAAAGTCACCCTTTACTTTTCCTTCTCCTTTAACCTGCCACATTCAACATGTTGGCAATTTCTATAAAACTGTGCATACCCTTTGACCTAACAATACCACTAATGGGTCTTTATCCCAAAAAGCTGGTTTTTGTTGCTGTTGTTGTTTTAAGGGGAAAGGACCTATCTGTACAAAATTATTTATAGCAGCTCTTTTTTGGTTGCAAAGAACTGGAAATTGAGGGGATGCCCATAAACTGGGGAATGACTGAACAAGCTGTGATGTATAAATGTAATGGAATACTATTGCACTATAAGAAATGATTAACAGATGGACTTCAGAAAACTCTGGAAAAACTTATATGAACTGATGCAAAGCGAAGTGAGCAGAACCAGGAGAACACTGTACATAGTAACAGAAATACTATACTATGACCAACTGTGAATGACTCAGCTATTCTCGGTAATACAATAACCCAAGACAATTCCAAAATTCTCATAATGAAAAATACTATCCACCTCAAGAAAAAAGAACTGATTGAATCTGAATGCAGATCATAGCATACTACTGTTCATTTTATTTATTTTTTCATACTTTTTTCTGTTTTCTTTTACAATATGACTAATATGGAAAATATATGCACGACTACACATGCATAACCTTAATGAAATGGGTTACCATTTCAGGGAGGAAGTAGGGCAGGAAGGGAGAGAGAGAATTTAGAATTGAAAATTTTAAAAAAGGAACATTAAAATTGTTTTTAAATGTAGTTAAGGAAAAAATAAAATATTATTTAAAAATGTTATCAATTTGATTCTTATAGCACCTCTTGCATCTTTCCCTCTTCTCTTGACCCATACAGTCACCAGCTCAGCTCAGGTCCCTAGTATCTCTTCTCTGAACTTTTTGTAACAGCTTCCTAATTTGTCTCCCTTTTGCTAGGTCCTTCTGTTTTAGATCCATCTCCCATGTCACTGCAAAAATGATGTTCCTAAGGCACAGGTCTCTCAGAAACCTTCGATGGTTCTCTGTCACCTCAAGGATAAAAAAACAAAAAAAAACCCTGTTCATCTTGGTATTTAAGACATTTCAAAATCCAGATACAATCTACCTTTCTAGTCATAGCACATATAACTTCCTTTCATGCACTCTATGTTTCAATCAAGCTGCACTTCTGGTCTTACTTTTATCTTTGTTCCCTTCCTGCATACATAAAATGCATTTCATCCTTACATTTGCATTTTAAACTGCTTGGCTCCATGTAAGGCTCAGCTCAGGGGCCTCTGCAGGAGGCCTGCTTAGATCTATGTAACTGTTAATACTCTCTTCTTCCAAAGAGACCCTTGGTTTCATCTATTTGGGCACATGAGGTTGGATTCTCCCAGTAGAATGGAAGACCTTTGATGACAGAGGCAGGTTGAGACTGGCTTTATACCTGGGACAGTACTGTGAATAATAGCTCCTTTTTTATTAATTGTTAAAAGCCATTTGCACAAAGCTGCTACATTCGTGATAAGCTAAATGAATATTAGAAACATTGATAATTTGAATTTTAAATAAAAGCAATACGTAATACTTTAAAATTTTAAAAATTGTAGCAAGAGCTTAATTGCTTCAATTCATCCATCCATCCATTCTTTCATTAAGATTAAAAAAAATCAGAATTATAAACTACCAAACCAAAGGTGAAAGTATAAAACAATTAAGTGATGTACAAAGGAGTTTAATAAGGTTTACCCACGCAAAAGTACTCATACATAATATTCAGCAGGCAAAAGAGCCACAATGGGCCTGGAGCACAAGAGGAATGGTATCACCAGTTGGTTGGGATGCATGGGGGGTATTTCTTCCCCCCAAAGTTCTCTGTTAGACTATCCTGAGGTGTGGCACCATTGCCCAAAGACCACTTCCTAAAGGTACTATAACTATGGGCGTTTAAGGCAGGCTCACCCCACTTCTTTGTGGGTATGAAGGTTAGGACATCCCTTCTCTTAACATGTAGATATGATCAGAATGCTCTAAGTGCCACCTTTCTTCCTCAACTATTTTTACTCAATGTAAAAATGTTATACTGCTGAAGATATTATGCAAAACGTTTCCTGAGATGTTATCAATGACGTTCATTGTATTGACCATGAGATTTTATACTGTCTGATGTTGTCCTCATTGGTCAGTGTTATACTTTTCTATTGTTTTTGCTTTCTTAATAGCCATATTTCTTACCATATTTCTCTGAATTCTGTATATTTCTCATTCAGCATTGTGTAATTATACTATATTATATTTATTTAGGGAAGAAGAGAGGAAGCATTTATTAAGTATCTACTATGTGCCAGGCACCGTGTTAAGTGCTTTATACAAATCATTCCGCTTGATCCTTACAACAACCCTAGACACAGGTGCTATCATTCCTATTTTATCACTTCAGGAAACTGAGGCAGACAGAGGTTGAGCGATTTGCCTAGGGTCACATACCTAGGAAGTGTCTGAGGATAGATTTGACCTCAGGTCTTTCTGACTTCAGGCCCAATGCTCTAACCACCACACCATCTAGCTACATTATTTATTTAATCATGTCCCAATCTTTAAACATTAAATTGTTTCCACAGTTTTTTTCCCAATTAGATATGATTAGAGGTGCTATTAATACTTTTATACAGATGAGTCTTTTATTCTTTCAATAACCTACTTAGTATACAATCTTAAATGTCAGATTATTGTGCCAAAGGGTTTTAGGTCAGAGGGTCAGTTTTGTTTTATATTTCCTTTTCTTTGGTTCAAAGCAGCTGGACTGTTTCATATAGCTCAGCTATCTGTCAATGAATATGCCAGTTTTCCCTCATCTCTCCCTCCACTGTTTTTTTTTTTCTTTGCAGCATCTTTCCTGGTTGTATGGGTACCACGCTGTACCAGAACTTTAATTTGCATTTCCTTGGTGATCAGTGATTTTGAACACCTTTTCAAGTGGTTGTTTGTTGCTAGATGGTGTTTCTTCTGAAAACAGCTTATTTAGATGCTGTGCTCACCTAACTTTGTGGGAAAATAATTATTATTGTGAATTTGTTCTAATTCCCTGTAGATTTAGAAGTCGCGTTCTTAGTGCTGCCTAGTGCAGATATTAGAAGATTTCAGATACAAATACTTAATTTCACAATCACTTATCTGAATAAATTAGTAAATTTTGAAAATGTTTTCATTAAATAATAACATCATTTACTTTATATGGTGCCCATACAGCTTAACCTTGGTGCAAATCTGGTCAGACACTGAATAGCTTTGTGAATCTGAGTAAGTCAACTGAACTCTCTAATCACTGATTTCTTCATCTGTAACTGTGGATAAAAATGGCCTAACGAGGTTATTGTGAGGATCAAATGCAATCGCTTATGTAAAACCTTTGAAAATCTTCAAGCGTTATATATACATCCTGACTATTTTATACACACATCTCGGAGGTAGGGCTTGAACTCAGGTCTGTCTTTCTGACTCATTTCACAGAGATGACTGCCAACTTCATGGGTCTAGATATGGGGAATGCTCACCAATGAGCAGTCCACGGACCAGGGGAAGGCATGGCATAAAGGGACTTGGAGACCAATGTGTCTGGCTCTTGGCTGGTGAAGTGGCTAATAAATAAGGCCCCGAGGTCCTTTGGACCTTCCCTACTCCCCCCTTCCCCATCCCCTATAATTGCTTTGATTTGTCTGTATACCTGTTACATCACCCAGGGTGGGGGTGGGGATCTGGTCTGAATTCTGCATATGGCCCTCTAGGTCCTCAAGTGCCTTCCCTTGAATCCAAGCTTCACAGAACAAATCCCCTTGATAAAAGGATTTGTTCTGTAAAACTTGGACTCAGTCAAAAGGCCACACCCAAGGACCTAGAAGGCCACATGTTCCCCATCAAGAAGGCTAAAGGCTCCCCACCTCTGCCCTAGGAGAAGGAAAGCTGTTTGAGGGGATCTTTGTATTCCCAGGTCTCAGCATTGTGGTTAGTATATCATAGACACTTAAAAGAGCAGCTAGGTGGCACAGTGGATAGAGCACTGGGCTTGGAATCAGGAAGAATTTTCATGAGTTCAAATCTAGCCCTAGACGCTTACTAGCTATGTGACTCTGGGCAAGTCACTTAACCCTGTTTGCCTCAGTTCCTCATCTATAAAATGAGCTAGGGAAGGAAATCGCAAACCACTATGGCATCTTTGCCAAGAAAACTCCCAAAGGGGTCATGAAGAGTCAGACAAAATTGAAAAATGACTTAATAACAACAGACATTTAGTAAATGACTGTTGCATTTAACAAAACCCAGTGAAAAATACTATTTTTTTAAGCTGTAGTTTCCCTAATGTGGATAATGCCATATCCTGTCCCAAGTAACCCATGAGGCTGGAAGTTGAAGTATGGGGGAAGAATAATTCTCCATTTTAAAAGGACTTTGGCTACATCAAAAACAAACAAAGAGCTCACACCATTTGGAGCAGACTGTACTGGGAAATACATTTTCTACCTAATTCTTCCCAACAACAGTCTGTAAAGGAGATCACTGTGTTAGGGTTTTGTTATCCTTCCCCTCCCAATCTAAATACAAATTCGTTCCAAACATCAGAATCATTTCCAGATAAACAGACTGGATGCAAATGAAGTGCACAATACTGAGTGTGGCCATTATCGAGCAATGTAAACAGGAGCCTAATCCCAGCTGCCAAACCAGGCAGATGATTCCAGTAGCATAAATGCAAAAAAAATCTTCGGGCTCAGAATGTATTGTGAATGGACATTTTTTCTCTTAACAAAGGAGAGACGGCAAAAAAAAAAAAAAAAAACTCTGCATGAAGTTAACTTTCCTCATAACAATCCACTACATTGTTGCCGGCATTATTATCTGTGTGCATATTTTTGCAAACCTGTTATGAATTAGAAGCATAAGCATTTTACAGTCATAGAAAACCAATCTGGATAAGGCCCATTTAGAAGCAAGTTATTAATCTTCTTACAAAATGGGAGGAGTTTTTTATTTATATATTTATTTGGTCATTTGTTATGTTAGTTTCTTTTAATTGAATTGCGTTATGAAAAAAGCGTTGGTTGTGTCAGAACCCAAATGAGAGTAAGTTTTTGTTCCATCCCAGAAATGCTGAACATTCATCCCTATTACAAAAGCATTGCATTATCCATGCACTTTGGAAGCATCTCTAGTGGTCAACACCAGGCCTCGGAATGCTGGAATCATACCTTGAGCCAGAGGCAAGAAAAGGAATGAGGTTATCACTGGCCAGACCAGGGCAAAACTATAAAGGGGTAAAAACAACAGATGCTTCTGCATCACTCTAAGGTTTACCCAGCATTTCACAAGCATGGTCCATTTAATAGATCCATCACCTTATTAAGTTCCTATCATGGGTCAGGCAACCATGCTGGATAAAAACAGAAAATGGATAATACTGACCCCTCAAGTAGCTTACATGTTCATGAGAACTTTGTGAGGGAAGTACTTTAGTTCTGGAGTGAAGGGAGGGTGGGGATCTTATTTGTGGTTTCATCAATTTAGGGAGCTTCCACTGTGGAAGTGCCTTCTACCAATGCAAAGTGGTAACTGATCATCAAGTGAGAGTCTTAAAGTGGTGCCTGGGAGGCAGGAAAGGTTAAATGACTTTCCAGGATCACATAGGCAGTATATGTAGAAATAGGGCTTCATCAAGGTCTCTTAACTCCTAAGTTAACACTGTCTTGCATGTTCTTCTCTGAATCTAAGCATTATGGGTATTATCACTCCTGTTTCAGAGATGAACACACTGAGGCTCTGAAATGTTAGTTGACTGCCCTAAAGACATGTAGATCTGAGGCGGAGGATCAAACCCAAATCTCCCTGTCTTGAAAACCAGCATTTTATCTACTATGCCTCCATAGGAAATGACTAGCACACAAGACACATGGGCCTCATCTCCAGCACTTGGCAAAATGTCTAGCACAATAAGTGCTTAAGAAATGCTTTTTCATTGACTGAGTGGTTTCCCAAGGTCACATTAGATCCTCTGCTACCAAATCCAACCTCCATCTCCTGTACCATTTTGCCTCCCATAAGACCCCAGAATCCCAACAAAGGATTTATCATTATTGGTCTTTGTTTTCCCACTCCATTTATTCAGAAATCCACTTAAACAGCTCCACTGCAATAACTTCGTCCCATATATGGACCGGAAGGCCTGTGTCTTTCCACAGCAGAAGACAGCTGCCAGTGTAGACATTTAGTCCTGACAGATTAATGATGGTTTAATTCTCATCCTGTTCTGATGTTTTTCTGGACTTCCCTAAGCAAGGCACCTCTATGCTTTTAGGTGGTACATTTCTGACCAGCTGTCTCAAAAAATCATTCTGAAAAGTAATGATCTTCTTAAAGGATGCACATAGTAAAAATCATTATTCCAGTAGATGGAGCAGAGGTGACATCAGAGGCTCCGAGTGTTGGTTGGCCCAGAATTTATAGCCCATGTCCAGACACTCAGCAGTTCCACTGAACAGAAATACACATTTGAGAACAAAGTCTGGACGTTACTGAATACTGCTTGGCTAATCACCCAATTTGAACTCACAAAATTCCACATCCTATTCATGCTGAAAGCAAAAACAACCCACAGCAAATACCAAAATGATTCCTTAAAGCAACATTTATATTCGAGAGCAAGAAAGTTGTAATTGTGATTTGTTTAAAAGCTCAGTGTGGTGCTTTACAATCATTCTGTGGAGTGGAGACGATCAAAAAATATCTTAGTGTGGCCATCAAATGTGTGGCTACTCCCAGTTCCTGCCGAGGCTGTTGAGCTGGCGCTTTTCCCCCAGCCTCTTCATGTATTGTTTGATCGCCCAATGGAGATTTATTAAAAAACAGATCAATATAAAGAGGCAATCTGCCACCACTAGACTCTGGCATGTACATCAGGACCAGGAACCAACATATAGCTTTAAAATGTCAGAAGCAAGAACGGCCATGCATGTGCCTCCTTGAAGCTGAAGTGGTAAAGTCAGAATAGTTACATAGGGTTGAAAACACCTGCTATTAAGTCTTAGCTCTCCCGCCGTCTTGCTCATATAGAGGATACACTCCACAAGTTGGTGATTTGCTTCAATCAATCAGTAAACATTTTTAAGCACCTACTATGTGCCAAGCACTGTGTTAAGTTTTACTATAAGCCCTCCCCCTTCCCTAACCACCAAACTCTTCAGGTAATCAGCACCATTAAATTTATTACATATCCATAAAGAAAGATAAGATGGGGTAATAGAAGGGGCACTGGATTTGTATTCAGCTGAAGACAGGTTTTGAATCACTCTAGTGGACACTGATCAGCTGGGTGACCATGGGTAACATCATGCAGTCAAGACTCTGGTCCTCAGTTTCCTCATCAGGGAAATGGAGACGATGATACCTGTAGCATAGGTATAAGAGTAGGGTAGCTTGGAGACATGCAGATAGAGCGAACCTGGCGTCAGGTAGTTAAAAGCCGGTCCCAGTCACAAATGAGTTAATAGTGGTAAAGCACTCGGCATCATTGTTTTTATTTTCACCTTCATCAGAAATTTGCTATGAGGTAAAACTGTGGTCACACATGTAAAGTGCTTCATAAACTGCAAAGTACTATACAGGTTATTATAAGAATCTTAGAGGACTTTTAAAGCTTTAAAAAACTAGTAAACATATTGAAGCTTTTAGAAATACAGCTTCAAATAAAAACCTTAAAAGTACAGCTTTAATAGCTGAAACTGTATTAAGACTTTCGAATACCTATTTTAATGTCATTTATTGTATTTCATTCTCTGTTGTTTTCCAACTATTTTTCAGGGTCCTGGAGGTCCCCAAGGAGGTTTTTGGCCCAGGAAAGACTTATGATGACCCACTCTTGCCACTTTCAGCCATCCTGATCTCAACTCGAGGGAAAAGATTACTTTGGAAGTATCCCAAGATCTATATTTCTTAAAAATGTGCAGGCAGAAAGGAATTGGGCCATCATTTCTCCGCCCCAGAGACCTGTTTCTCATCTAACTCCCAGAAAGCTGCCATGTTGATAAAGTATTGTTCAAGGCAGGAAACAGTAACCCCCACCCTACAATCTGCTTGTGAGGAATACCACCATTGCTACTTCATGCATGCAGAAGCATTTAACTAATATACTTTGAGAAAGGCTTGTGTTGCATAAACAATGGTGTGGTTACCTAAAAAGAAACTGTAATCCCTGGTAAAAGACAATATTTGTTTCTGGGAAGATGGCTGAGCAAGAGGTAAGTTTTAAGACTTTTTTTTAAAATCACCTCAAAATAGCAAGATAAAAAAAAGAAAAGGTCAGAAAACCACAGTATACATGAGAAGAAAGAAAAAATTCATATTAAGGAAAATTTTACATAAGATATCAGTAAAATATGGGAAAAAATAAAAGAGGCCTTGACACAATGACTATATAGAGGCAGAGCTCCTAAAGAGAGGGGAAAAGAATGCAATAAGAAAGAAACAACCAGGAATAATAATAGAAAAATCATAAGACTATCTAGAAAGCATCAGAATCTTAATAAAATTATTAAAGAAAGAATACTAGAAATTATAAATCTAGAAAAAATTAAAACTGGAGAATTAATTATTTAGAAGAAGCAGTTAAAAATTTCACTAAGCAGTTCTCCCTACAAAAAAGAGATAAGTGGATTCACAATTTAATAATGTAGAGATGGAAGAAAGAATATTAGGGAAAAAGATAAATAATGGGGGTGAGGAGATCTGGGAACTCTAGGAGCCAAGGCAATTATTCTTTAAATCAAACATCGCAAGAAAACTTGAGAATTACTGGTTTCCAGAAGCAAGCAAAATGAAACAAAAAGCCTGAATACTATACTTCTTGAAATTATATGAAACCAGAGACCAGAGAAAAGACTGAAAATCTACAATGAGGCTAGCAAAGAACACTATGCCCATTTCACTCAGAAGTGCAATGACTATTTCTAGTTTTTCACTAGGAAATAATATGTTAAGTATTCAGAAGAAGGCCTTTTAATAATTTTATCAAAATTTGTCTGAATCACACAAAACTCTTTGCCAATGATGAAAAGTAAAGAAAACATAGGAATATGATATTAAAAAATCAATTTAAACCCCTAACATAATATATTCTGCAAGGTTAGCATAATATCAGGGGATAAAGATGGATTTTAGCAGTAAGGAAATTTGAATGATTCCTACTGAACAAACAAGTGTTGAAGGTAGGAAAGAAGAAAAAAAATAAACATTTATCAACTGCTTACTATGTGCCAAATCCTGTGCTAAGCGCTGGTGATATGATATAAAAACGAGGAAAAAGAAAAGAAAAGAAAAACAGTCCCTGTGCTCAAGAAGCTTACATTCAAATGGGGAAAGACAACACACAAAATGGTACTAAAAACTGTGTGAGGGGGTTGGGAGGAGATAGAGAATGGAGGTACCATGTGTTTTTAAAGACCAGAAGAAGCCAGGAATATGGCTGAGAGGAGACTGAAGACAGGCTGTCCTGGGTCCTTTCACCTACACACAAACACAAACACACAAACACACACACACACACACACACACACACATAAAGAGTCATTGTTCCTAAGAAGTCCATAGTCTATGGAAGAAGACAACATGTAAACTGCTATATACAAATAAGATATTTACAGGACAAATTGGAGATAATCAACAGAGGGAAGAAGGGATATCAGAAAAGCCTTCTTGTAAAAGGTAGGATTTTAGCTAAGACTTAACAAAAGCCCAAGAATATGAAAAACATACTACTTTATCAAATAAAAGCAAATTAAGATACATAAACATGCATATATAAAATGAAGAGACCAATCAGATTAATCAATGTTTATACACCACAGTTAAGCAAGTTGAGGAAAAGAAAGTTTTCACCAACAAATTCCTTGACATTGTCAAATAACTCAAAATCAGAAAACAGATGTGGTTTTATCAAAGCACATGACTTTAACCTACCATCTCTTTTGCCTCATATTTCTAAGGAACAATGGCCTTTTCCATCTGACTTTTAGCTGAAACCTTCTATATGTGTTTACAAATACAAATTAAAATCAACTAAACCAAAATAAAGCAAGCAAACAAACAAAAACAAAATCTAGTTGGGAGAAACAGAGGCTTAATAATCATTACCTTAAATGTTAATGGATTACATGTCCTATAAAATGGAAGAGTAATTAGAAAATAGAAACTGGTCTAAATTAAATTAAATTATGATAACAATTAAAGCATAAACTATGCACAGAATTAAAATAAGGGGCTAGAATAAAATATATTATGATTGAAGGGACTATAAAAAAGGAGATGTAATCTAAATTTTATATAAGGGAGATTAACAGTGTTACTGTCAGAAGGGGCAAAGAGGAAAACTAGACTAAGATAAATGGGTGGAGGGTAGTTCTGAATGTTATTTCTTTGGTATAGAAACTCAAAATATGGAAGCATTCTTCATAGGTATAAATCAGTAGTTCATACTGACTGACAGATACACCTGAAGGAACCAAGAATTTGATTACTAAATATCCATTGAGTGACTAACATAGCATCTAAGTACTTAAGGAAAAAGCTATCTGAAAGGAAAAAAAATCCATGATAGTAAAGAAATATTTACAGATGACCTTAAGATTCTTCTTGAAGGGCAATATTAATTAAATAGTTTCAAAAACTATAGATCCGAATAGAATGCTGGGAAAATTAGATTTGATAGACCAAATTCAGTGAATGAGAATGTTAAATGTTATGCCTTTTTGAGCATCACACAAAATATGAAAAAAATCACATGGTGAAAAAAGAACTCACTTTAATATAGAAAGGTAGAAATACTAAACATCTTTTGCAAGCCATAATGCAACAACAGCAAAAACCAATAACTTATACAGAGACAAAGGGCTTGGTACTAAGGGAAAAAAGTAACCATACCCTAAATGGTGAGTGAGTTAATAATAGAAAAAAAGCCTTGTTAAAGAGAATGAGAGGAATAAGATAACACACCAAAATTGAGGGGATACAGCTAAAACTGTCCTCAGAGGAAAATTTACAACACATATTAGCAACTGAGAAAAAAAAGCAATAATAAATTGTGCAGTAATACCTTAAAATATAAAATAAAAACAAAATTAATAAGTTCAAAGCAAAAGACCAAAAGAGGATTATTTGAAAAGTAAGAAGATAGAAATATTTGTAGTGTAGTATCACCAGAAGATCAGAGGTGAAACAAGGACTTCCCTTGTTTCCATGATTGCTTTATAAAATTCAAAAAATTTTAGGTATAAATAAAAGAAAAAATAAAGTCATATATAGGCAAATGAAGGAAATCTTAAAAGTGGATACTCTTTAAATTCTACAGTAAAGAAGAGAACAATTGTGCATACTCTTACATTTACCCTAAAACTTGGAGTTCATAAAAATGGTTGGATCCTCTCGGGTAGAATATTATGAGCTTAAATCCTAGAGAAAATAGCACAAAGGTAACTTCAAGAACTAAATTCCGAAGATAAAGCCATAACATCATATATATGACTATAATTCTCATGAGCAAAACAAAACCATGAAGAATCATGTAGAATGTATATGTATAACCCACTGATCACCTTGGATCTTTAAAAGATATGTACAGAAAATTTTAGCAAGGACGTGTCATTTAGAATGAAGACAAATCAGTGACGTGGACCTGCTAAAATAGTGTCAGGAATCCTAAAGCTCAGAATGGACTGAGGCTGGCCAAAATTTGTAAGTAGAAACAAAACTGGAGAGGAAAGACTCTCTAAGCTGTGTTTAGTAAAAGAGATAGAATATTTTTCTCAAAAAGGACTAGAAACAATAATTAGAATAGATAAATTATAATATACAATATGCATGGGGTACAACCACATACAACTCTTAATTATTTCCATTTTCTACACCAAATGGAATGATATTTGGAGTGGAAAGGACAACAAAAATAGGTAACAGAGAAAAGAAATCCAAGATAAGAGAATGATAACAGAAAGCCTACTTGATTTCAGTGAGCTCAATCCAGCAGGCCCAGATAAACTACAGCCTAGTGTATTGAGAAAATTGGCAGATATAATTGCTAAATTACAATCACTGAACTTTGAAAAACTGGAAAATGAGCTAGGTGCCACAGACTAAGCTGAGGGCAGACAAATCTCTCCATTAAAAAAAAAAAAAAAAAAAAAAAGGAAAAGAGTGGATACTTCCAGCTTGGTAAACTTGACTTCAATTTCTGACAAAAATCTAGAAAACAGTATTGCTGAAATGATGGTTTGTGAGTACTCAGAGAAGTGGTTATTACTAAGACACAACATGGCTTCATCAAGAATAGATCTTCCAAATGAACCACTTTTTTTCTTTCATTTTTGATAAGGAGACTGTACTGGTAGATTAAGGATATGCCAAAAATATAGTGTTTCTATATTTCAGCACTGCATTTGACTGTCTTTGTGCTATCTTTGTTGAAAAGATGACACATATGAGGCAGATTATAGGGAAACAGAGTAGAGTTAGAATTTATAGGCAATTAGACCCCCAAAATAATTATTAAGAACTCCATTTCAACCTGGAGAGAAATTTCAACTGGAATGTTCCAGGGATCTGTCCTTGTTCCTTCTGTGGGTCAACATTTTTATCCATGTCTTTGATGAAGCTCTGTATCATATACCCATTAGAATTTCAGATTACTTTCAAATTAGGAGGGACGGCTAATGCACTGGGTCACAGGAGGGATTTCAAAAGATACTGATGAGCTAGAAGAATGACTCCAGAGTCATAATATTGAGTTTAATGAGGATAAGTGTAAATTCCTAGACATGGACACAAAATTCAACTTTACAGGTACAATCTAGAAGAGGTGTGACTAGAAGAGAGATTCTATGAAAAACTTCTGATGCTTTGAGTGGAATGTAAGCTTAAAATGATTCGATAATGTGACGTAGTCACAGAAAGGGTGCTATCTTAGGCTGCATAAATAAGGGCACGATATTCATAAAAAGAGTCCCATTGTACTCTGCCCTGCTCAGACTAAATCTGAAGTACTATATAAAATTCAAGAAAACATATTTCAACAGGATATTGACAATCAGGAACAAGACCAAAAGAGGGCAATCCAAGAGACTGGATGGTACATAGCATATAATAAAGATTGATTGAAGCAACTGACAATTATTAGCCTATAGAAGAGAATGTCTAAAGGGGAGCTATGCCAATTTTTTAAAATAAAGTTTGTCACATCGAAAAGGCAGGAGGCTTCATTTCTACAATCATTTAGTAATGCCTACTATGTGCCAGACACTGTGCAAGACACTGAGAATACAAAGAAAATTGAAAATACCCTGACTTCATGGGGAAAATATAAAATATATTCAAAAATTGAATAAATGCAAAACAGATGGACCATAAACAACCAGAAAATCAGGAAAAGCTTCTCAAAGAATGTGGTATGTCAACTAAGTCTTGAAGGAATCTAGTAGTTTCATGTGGTGGTGTTGAAGTGGGAGGCATGGGGGCCAGCCTATGCAAAGATGGTGGTTTTTCTGTAAAAATGCTACCTTTTAGGACCACCTCATTTTGTATACATGCATCTGTACTACCTCCCTCAGTCTTAGGGTGATGGGTATTTGGCAATGTACTTATTTGCATGGTTGCAACATGATATTGGAAAACAAAATTCTTGAGCATATCATCCTGTATATTAATATCTGACATGAATTTGACCAATATTTGTATCATGTTTTACAAATCTAGAGCAACACATATTTACATAATATAAAATTTGCATTCCCAAAGTCTGCTCTGCCCTCATTTCTCCCTATTCCCCAAACACTACCGATGTGATCTTTTTCTGCTTTGAAACAAGAAATTGCTTGGCTAGAAGAAACCTTGTGCTCATAAACAGAAGTAGAAATGAAATACTTGGTAAGTTGCTTTAAAAGAGTTCAAGAAGGGAAAAGAAATGAGAGAACCCATTTTTCTATTTCTATCCAATTGCTTCCCTCCTGGATTCTTTCCTCTACCTTGATTCTCCGTTATCCCTCTGGATTTGGCTTACAGGGTTATTCAGTTCCCCAAAGCACTCCCCATACTGGAAGGAAGTACTTATAGGGTGGCCTGAGGCCTTAGGAGCTACCAAAATCAAAAATTTTCCAACTACAAATAGAATTCTTGACAAGAAAGAAAATCCTATATTTCAACGCCACATTTCATCACAACATGCTTTCTCTATAAGCAGAACTTTTTGAGAAATTAGGAAATGTTGAATGAGGGGACAGATTTTTAGAGATGTAAATTCTAATTAATTTTGACACTGCTTGTTGAAAATTGAGAAATTTGGGGAAATGGTAGAATATGAGAACCTGGAGACATTCATAATCACCCCTCTTCACTTTAGACTAAAATTACTCTGAGTAATGTAGGTAAGCCTATGATAATTGTGGCAGTTAAGGATTAGTGCCAATATTAATAAAATGAGGAAAAGATTGCAAATTTTAGTAAAGGATGTCACCCTATTACATCATCACCTTCACCCAGAAGAAGTGAAGAAGTGTCATGCAGATAGAAACAGCTAGAATGACTGTGATACCTATGGGTGCATGGCCGGAGTACAAAACAATTCAAATAAACCCTATATTTAATTTTATTTGACCCATTTGTAATTAGAGTATTTTCAAAAGCAGCTGGGGTTTGTTTGAGTTGGACTGAGACATCTGGCTCCCTTTAGCTATGTCAGCCTCCTAACATCTGTGGGTCATCAAGAGCCTGTCAATTGCCCTGACTGAGTTAGTTGCTTGGGATTTGGTGCACCTGCAAAAGCGTCACATATAGGCCTAAACACAGATCCATGATGGCCATAGTGTAGAGAGGGCACAAAGCTTGTAGTCTGTTTGTTTTGGTATGAGCAAATGTTTTACTTATAGTTTGTATACAACCAAGTCACCCTTCAGTTAAATCAGTCTTAGTTCATGGGCACCACCAAAACAGGCACTAGGCTGGATTTGGCTTGTGAGCTATAGTTTGTCTGTCCATCCCTGACTTAGAGCAATTAACCATAATTTGAAATCTCTAAAATCATCATAGTAAAAATGATTATTTGATTATTTTATACATATCTACACATACATATGTAAAGCCTTAGATTTCAAGGTTATATACTTAAGAGTTCAAGAACAGAATCCACATCTCACCTCATACATTTGAGGTTTAGGGTTTATTTAAAATGAAATTTTAAGAATGAAATAATTAATTTAAATGTCAATAATAATTATATAAATATTATAAAATTATAAAAACTATAAATAATTTGAAATTAAATTCCAAACCCTAGGTTTAGGGTTTATTTAAATATTCATATATAACACAAATCAAGTGTCTACTAAGTTTCGGGAAATGGATCAAAATAGTTTTCTACTTCTACAAATATCATTTAAAAAAATAAATGAAGAATATTCAGCTAGCCAATAAATATCTTTTATATATTCTTTTGCTTGGAAAAATAAACACTAAGGAAAACATTAAAAGGATGGGAAAATTTTCTCCGTTAAATACAAGTATAAAACACATACGATGCATGTTAACAAGAAGCAAGATAACAAATTTGCAAGGAAATAGTGAAGATTTATTTTAGTTATATACAGAAATGGAGCCACTTCCATAAAGATGATTTTCAGCATCAAATACAAAATGAAACTGCTGCCAAACTGATTAATGGGGTAACAATTTGATACCTTTGAAATTTGATTCAAGAATCACATAAGAAAGCTTCCAAAATAAACATGAAATCCGGCATAGCACATCTAAGACCTAGACAACCCAACATGGAACTGAGAAAGTTAATTATTTCAGCTTCTTCCATTAAAAAATTGTTTCCAGCTCTCCCTAGCTGGCTGTTTATTTCCGATATGACCATTTTCTTTTATTCCTTTAATAAGAAAATGGTCTCCAGTTTATCTTCTTTTGGCAAAGCCAAAGAAAAATAACATTTAAGTGAAGATTTAAAAAAAATCATCTAAAATGTATCTTTACGTCAGACACTTTCTAATAGTACACAGATGACAGTTACTTTCTAAAACTTCACTGAAATTTCAATGCCCCATTGTTTCATTTTTCCCAATTATAAATTCAACCTTTTTACAGGGATAAATGCCACAAATGATCCAAACCAAAACCTCATTTGCTTTATGCAAACATATTGTAAAACCAAGACCTAATATGACCAGAAGTCATATCTTAAGAAATCTAAAAACATGAAGGACATTTTAACTAGGAAACCAATGACTGGCTAACCCTTAAATTTCTTTTTGGATTTTCAATGCAGACTCTCATCAATTAGTATTTTTTTCATCAATTTATATATATATATATATATATTTTCTCTTGATCTGTTTCTCTCAAAGAATAGCTACTAAATTAAGATACCCATCACAGGCAAGGAATTACAGCCTTAGCAGCCTTGATCTAGCTCATTTTTGATGCTGTTCATCATGCCAGAATTTATTCAAATTTTATTTCAAGTTATTGCTATTGTTAATTCACTTAAATATTTTAATTATTATATTGGTCTTACACTCTTAAGTTTCTTCAATCATAGGGACACTGTGTGGTTGTGCATGTGGGTATGTGTGTGTGTGTTAGGAGGGGAAGCTTGAAGGAAAAGGAGGAGAATGGGGGATTCTTATACTAGCAGAGAGTAAATTTGGAGACATATATAATTAATTATTAACTTGTTCACTTAGATCTTAGAATATTTCTATTTATTTGTCTATCTAAGTATATATTCATATATAAATAGCCACATGTATGAATACATACATACAGACACATATACATGTACACTATATGTATGGTGTGTGTGTGTGTGTGTGTGTGTGTGTGTGTGTGTGTGTGTTATATGTGTATAGAAGCTATAGTTCCAAACCCCTACTCCCTCTGGGTTCTCTCTGGGTTTGGAACTAGCCAACTTAACCCACCTATCACCCAATTCTGGTAGGCTGGCATAGCTCACCAAATGGCTTGGGCACACTGCTATGACTCCTTCTCAGGGTCCTAAACATAGCCCTGATACAGAAAAACTATATGTCAACTACTGATATTTGAAGTTCCAACCATCGTGCTACCTATTTACCCAAATCAGTCACACGAAACATTTATGAAATGAGAAGGCAAAATGAAGAAAAATCGTAACATAAATACAGATTAAAAGCAAGAATAATCAAGGTGCACCAGTACACCACTTCACCCATAAAACTGGATCACACATAAAGCTGGATGATACTCTCCTACTAACGCACACACACACAATGTTCACAGGGAAGAATGGCCACAAACTTGTAGCAACCTAGTGAGATGAGACATATGAGTAGGGAAATTCATGTATCTGGAATATCTCACCATGATGGACTTAAGTCCCAGATGTCTATGATATATTTATGAAACAGTCTGGACACTGTGGGATGGCTCCTATTCTGAATCTCTCTTCCTTTCTCAAAGCAACTTATCTTCTACTCTCAGGCCACTAAAGCATGGTCAAGATTTTGTACCTAGTAGCAACCTCAAGAGTGGTATTTGAAGAGCTTTCCATGTCTGTTCCTTGCCTGGGTATTGAAGAAACATAACTTTTTTTTCCCAGTGAAAATTACTTCCCTTTAAGTATGAAATCTGTCAAGCTATTCGATCAAATCAGTACAAGCTTTCAAGGATTTTACTCTCTTGAGTCACAGAAGTCGGTACAGGGAAGCTGGCTTTAGAAGGCAAGGCAAATTTTCCTAAACCAGCTCTTCACACAGAACACGATACGGCCTTTTCCCATAAGCTCCCAACATGAACATTTTCTTCTAATCAAATCATCTCCTTACATCACCTTCAGTCTCTCTTGCTCTAGTCAGCTGGCCTCAGATCCATTGGCTTCTGGCTTCTGTTTTCCATCTACTGGGGTCTCAGCTTCTCTATAATCAGATTCTCTTGCTGGATTCTCTGTATTGTCTTAAATTGCCTCATATCTTCTGTACTAGTCTCTAATGCTTCAAATCAGAGTTTCTTTATGTGTAATAACCCATCTCTAACTCAGGTTGAAAAATTCAAAATCCACATTTTTGTCAGCTATAACTCAAATAGTTATTATACAATAGTCCCGTAGTCCCAAAATAATACTTTGATTCAGAGGTTTTTCAGCAATAAACATCCAGCTACTAAATAAACAATGCACTGCAGCCATCTTTACCATCAGTCAGAACCCTTGTCTCTCATAGGCATGGTTCTGCTCTAGTCCCCTCAGAGCTGTAAGTGTCTTAGCACTTTCATCTGATGGGCTACTTTGTTTCTTAGGTTATCTCTGAACTGCCTGGGTTTTTACTCAAACTGTTTTTTTCTCTATTTCACACACACACACATACACACATACTCACTCTTCCTTTCAGGAAATAAAATGTACACATAAAAAGGGGAAGTACCTTAGTATATAGTTATAATTGTCTCTAACGCCTATTTGAACTAGATATCAGAAGGAACTGTCAAGAAGTGCTGTTAACCAGGGCCAGAATTCATTCCTAACTAATATGAGATTTCTAATTACTTTTGTAGTTCATCATTGTTTAACACAATCAAATCTAATTGACTGGAAAATTTTTGTGAGACCATAGACTGCCATGGCTACTTCTTTTTAACTGTTATTGTTCTGGTTTCTTTGTGAACATCTCAACCTTTACTGCCCCATTAAATCTTAAATTAGACTTTGATAATAAGTATATTTTATAAGAATTATCAAACAACTGCAAAAGTCATATCTGAGACTCTGTCCTTTTAAATGTTCTAGGATAGCCCTCTTTTTTTTTTATTCATAACCCTTCTTTCTGGGTTATTAAAAACAAGGACACTTTGATTTTAATTAAACTCTCCATTTGGAAGTTGTGGATAATAAATGTCAAATGCTAAAGGTGAACTTATGCTAAGTGGGTATCCAAACATCTTCCTTGGAAGGAGAGAAAGTCTATACTGTGTAGTAGAAGCACCTAAGAGATATATGGAACAATGGTGATGAAAACAAATATCTGAATTTAGAAGTTCGTAGTCTCTTAATGAAATTACCATGTTGAAAAACAGCAATGGTTTGCAAAAGTATACTCCTCTGGACATGCTATATGGTTCTGCATTCTGAAATAGTTTAGTCTCTTATGACTCAAAATTGAGGGTTACCCAATGTTCAAGGGAGGAGAATTTATGGGTAGGCTCCAACATATCAACAAACAATAATTGTGTAGGAAATGCCTGAAGGATGTCATTAGAAAGACATGTGCCTGGAAAGAAATGAGCCAATCACAAAGGAAGTGAAGTTACAATTAATGGGCAGCCTAGGGGATCCATTTATATCCTCAAAATGTGAAGCAATTAAGAGGAAGGTCTCCATTATGTTGTGTGGAATGCTCGCAGTTCATTGATGGGCAAACATGGATGGAAGTTGCAAAGGATGGGCTGACATGTTCTATTTCCCTAAAGACCCTAAACCACATAAAACTGGACAAGATGAAGTAGAAAGAACACAGTATATGAAACCAAATTATACTCTCAAATAGTGCATTCTTGAACGGAATACCAACATTGAGGAGATCACTGATCCACCACAGTGTAACTAACATCTGCTGTTCCCCTCCTAGTTCAGGTTTTAGATATTTCACAGAGAAGAATCTTCTCCAAATCATAACCAACAAAACCCCATCATGATGTTCATTTGTACTAGAAGATTCACATACACAAAGTCAAAATCATTTGATGAAATAACATAATCACAAAATAACAATAGAACACTATAAAATATGTGAATCTCTCTTCTTCCTACAGCTATCCACATACGCATGTTTATATATTTAGATAAGCATGTATATGTACCCATAAATGTATTTACATACTACATATGTACTATGCACATATATGCATAGAGATTATACGTATATGCATAAACTTCTGTATCTGTATGAAAAGCTAATACATTGGGCATACACATGTGGAAATATGTATAGTGGAGTGCAGACAAAAAAAGAAAATAGGTGACTAAAATAAATATGGAGGGTCAACTTATGCTTTTAATGTTACAGAGCTGCCAATGTCTTCTAGTGATGTCATTGCATTTCTCTTTGTTGGCGTTGCTTCCTGATTGTTTTTCTCTTTTTCTCAACTGCTGCCTATTAAACATTCAATCCCTAATGTTTCCACATCAAAACTCACATTTCTGCTTGAGCTGCTATTTTTGAAATCCTTATCTTCAGGCTCATTTAGCACCCTTTCCTGCATCTTCTGGTGAGTGCTATGATTAGTAATCCTCTTCCTGACATGGAAGGGCTACAGATCTCCTCAATCAGCTCTATCAATGGCTAGGAAGCTCTTTCTCTGCGCAAGCATGCTGACAGGACCTAACATATAAACAATCTAGAGTCACACAGATTTTTTTATAGTTTTATTTAGAATTTTGAATTTCAAATTCTATCCATCCCTCTTTTCCTACCCCCTCCCTGAGACAGTAAGCAATCAGATATGAGTTATACATTTGCAGTTATATAAAAGATGTCTACATTAGTCATTTAATACAAAAAGACTTGAATAAAAGAAAAAGAATGCAAAAAAGTGAAAAAATAGCAAATACTCAAACAATATTGCCATTACTATATACAATGTTGCCCTGGTTCTGTTCACTTCACCATGCATCAGTTCATGTAAATCTATCTAGGTTTTTCTGAAATCATCTTGCTTGTCATTCCTTATAGCACAACAATATTCCATTACAGTCATATGACATGGCTTGTTTAGCCATTCCCCAACTGATGGGCATCCCTTCAATTTCCAATTCTTATCCACTACAAAAGAGCTGCTATAAATATTTTTTGTACGAATAGGTCCTTTTCCCTTTTTATGGAAGTCCTTGGGATATAGACCTAGCAGTGGTGTTGAAAGCATAGTTTTATAGCCTTTTGGGGATAGTTCCCAATTGCTCTCCAGAATGGTTGGATTATTTCACAACTCCACCAAGGGGGTATTAGGGTAACAGTTGTTCTACATCTCCTCCAACATCCAACATTGTCTTTTTTTGTCATATTACCCAATCTGAAAATAAAACAACAATGAGCGTTGCTTTAATATGCATTTCTCTAATCAATAGTAATTTAGAACATTTTTAAATAACTATAGATAGCTTTGATTTCTTTGTCTGAAAACAACCTACTGATATTCTTTGACCATTTGTCAATTGGGGAATGACATATTTTTCATAAATTTGACTCAGTTCTCTATATATTTGAGAAATGAGGCCTTTTATCAGAGATGCTTGTTGCAAAAATCATTTTCCTACTTTTCTGCTTTCCTTATATTTTTAGGTTCACTGGTTTTGTTTGTGCAAAAAATTTTAAATTTTATATAATCAAAATTATAGTAAATTTTGTAATGCTCTCTATATTTTCTTTGGTCCTAAATTCTTCCTTTATCCATAAATCTGACAGATAAACTACCCTATGCACTCTTAATTTGCATATGGTATTATCCTTTAGGTACAAATCATGTTTCCATTTTGACCTTATCTTGGTATACGGAGGGAGCAATGGGTCTATAATTTATTTGCTGCCAAACTGTTTTCCAGTTTTTCCCAGCAATTTTTGTGAAAAAAAATGAATTTTTGCTCCGAAAGCTTGGATCTTTGGGTTTATCATATGCTGAATTACTATGGTCATTTACTATAAGGTATTTTGTACTTAATCTATTCCACTGATCCATTACTCTATTTTTTAGCCACTTCCAGATTGGTTTTGGTAATTACTGCTTTATAATACACTTTAAGATCTGGTTTGTCTAGCCTACCTTCCTTCAAATTTATTTTTTTCAATGATTCCCTTGATATCTTTGAGGTGTTTTTTTTTCTTCCAGATGAATTGTTATTATTTTTTTCTAGATATACAAAATAATTTTTTGATAGTTTGATTGCTGTGGCACTGAATAAATAGGCTGAATTTAGGTAAAATTTTCATTTTTATTATACTGACTGGGTCTACCCATGAGCAATTGATATTTTTTTTCCAATTGCTAAGATCTGACTTTATTTGTTTGAAAAATGTTTTATAGTTATGTTCATATAGTTCCTGGGTTTGTTTTGGTAAGAAGACTCCCAAGCATTTCATATTGTCTACAGTTATTTTAAATGGAATTTCTCTTTGTATGTCTTGCTTCAGAAATTTGTTGGTATATATTGCAATGCTGATGATTTATATGGATTTATTTTGTATCTTCACATAGATTTTTTAAATCTTCTTTTAACTCTTTATTCCTCTACTATCTCCTTTTAATCTCAGTTCAATAATGAATCAATCAAGAGGGCAGGGCCAAGATGGCAGCTGGAAAGCAGGGACTTGCTTAAAGCTCTGCCCCAAATCCCTCCAAACACCTGTAAAAAATGGCTCTGAACAAATTCTAGAGCTGTGGCACCCACAAAATGGCAGAGGGAAACAGGTCTCCAGCCCAGAAGAGCCTGGATGGTTGCTGGGAAGAGCCTATCGCATGGTGCTAGGAGCAGAGCACAGCCCAGCATGGGCCGCCACAGGATAGACCAGACTGGGAGTCAGCTGGAGCAGGCCTTAGGGCCATGAATCATTGAGCTGTGACAGTTATCAGACTTCTCAACCCACAAATGCCAAAGACCATGGAGCAGGTCAATGGAAAAACTGCTAGATTGGGTTAAAAAGTGGTCCAGCCCCAGCCCCAGGGGTAGTGGAGGTGGTGCGGGTGGTGGCAGCGGCAGGAACAGGAAGCTCCTATGGCTGCTTCCAGAGCTCCTGCATCAGCTGCTTCTGGAGTCCCTGGATCACAGGGTGGGAGGAATCAAGGGCGGACCAGAGCAGGAGTGCTGGGCTTGCTTTGCTCTGCTTGAATCTGGGTCACAAATCTGGTTGGCAGTTCTTGGGGGAGGAAGAGCATTGCTGTGGCAGAGCTTGCAGTGACAGTGGGAACATGGCCAGGCAGTGAGAAAGGATGCGGACTCAGACTCTGACTCAGAGTCTACAATCTTTTTTTGGTGACAAAGAAGATCAAAACATACAGCCAGAAGAAGTCAACAAAGTCAAAGACCCTACATCAAAAACCTCCAAGAAAAATATGAATTGGTCTCAGGCCATGGAAGAGCACAAAAAGGATTTGGAAAAATAAGTAAGAGAAGTAGAGGGAAAATTGGGACGGGAAATGAGAATGATGCAAGAAAACCATGAAAAACAAGTCAATGACTTGCTAAAGGAGACCCAAAAAAGTACTGAAGAAAACACTTTAAAAAATAGACTAACTCAAATGGCAAAAGAGCTCCAAAAAGCCAATGAGGAGAAGAATGCCTTGAAAGGCAGAATTAGCCAAATGGAAAAGGAGGTCTAAAAGACAACTGAAGAAAACATCACCTTAAAAATTAGATTGGAGCAAGTGGAAGCTAGTGACTTGATGAGAAATCAAGACATTATAAAACAGAACCAAAGGAATGAAAAAATGGAAGGCAATGTGAAATATCTCATTGGAAAAACCACTGACCTGGAAAATAGATCCAGGAGAGACAATTTAAAAATTATTGGACTACCTGAAAGCCATGATCAAAAAAAGAGCCTAGATATCATCTTTCAAGAAATTTTCAAGGAAAACTGCCCTGATATTCTAGAGTCAGAGGGTAAAATAGAAATTGAAAGAATCCACGGACTGCCTCTTGAAAAACATCCCCAAAAGAAAAGTCCTAGGAATATTGTCACTAAATTCCAGAGTTCCCAAGTCAAGGAGAAAATACTGCAAACAGACAGAAAGAAACAATTTGAGTATTGTGGAAACACAATCAGGATAATGCAAGATCTAGCACCTTCTACATTGAGGGATCAAAGGGCTTAGCATATTATATTCTGGAGGTCAAAGGAGCTAGGATTAAAACCAAGAATCACCTACCCAGAAAAACTGAGTATAATGCTCCAAGGCAATACATTTATTTTCAAGAAAATAAAGGACTTTCGAGCTTTCTCAGTGAAAAGACTAGAGGTGAATAGAAAATTTGACTTTCAAACACAAGAATCAAGAGAAGCATGAAAAGGTAAACAAGAAAGAGAAATCATAAGGGACTTACTAAAGTTGAACTGTTTTGTTTACATTCCTACAGGGAAAGATGATGTGTGTAATTCATGAGACCTTTCTCAGTATTAGGGTAATTGAAGGGAATATACATACACACATACACACATATATACATATACGTATATATATATATATGTAGACAGAGGGCACAGGGTAAATTGAATATGAAGGGATGATATCTAAAAAATTAAATTAAATTAAGGGGTAAGAGAGGAATATATTGAGAGAGGGAGAAAGGAAGAGATAGAATGGGGTAAATTATCTCACATAAAAGTGGCAAGAAAAAGTAGTTCTGTTGGAAGGGAAAAGGGGGCAGGTTAGGGGGAATGAGTGAATCTTGATCTCATCAGATTTGACTTGAGGAGGGAATAACATAAGCACTCAATTGGGTATCTTACCCCCACAGGAAAGTAGGGGGCAGGGGATAAAAAGGCGGGGATGATAGAAGGGAGGGCAGATGGGGGAGATGGAAATCAATAGCAAACACTTTTGAAAAGGGACAGGGTCAAGGGAGAAAATTGAATAAAGTGGGACAGGATAGGATTCAGGGAAATATTGTTAGTCTTTCACAACATGAGTATCGTGGAAGTGTTTTACATAATGATACATGTGTGGCCTATGTTGAATTGCTTGCTTTCTTAGGGAGGGTGAGTGGGAAGGGAAGAGGGAAGAGAATTTGAAAGTCAAAGTTTTAAAAGCAGATGCTCAAAAAAAGTTGTTTTTGCATGCAACTGAGAAATAAGATATATAGGGAATGGGGCATTGAAATCTATCATGCGCTACAAGAAAGTAAGAGGAAAGGGGATGGAGGGCAGAGTGGGGTGACAGAAGGGAGGGCTGGCTGGGGAACAGGGCAATTGAATATATGCCATCTTGGAGTGGGCGGGAGGGAGTAAATGGGAAGAAAATTTGTAACTCAAAATCTTGTGGAAATCAATGTTGAAAACTAAAATATTAAATAATAAAGTAATTGTTAAGAGAATCAAACAACAAAGATTTATTAAGTAACTACAATGTATCATCCCTGGGCAAGGCACATCTGGCATTATCAGAGACATATTTTGGTTCTTATTTCTAATTATGCTTCCTGGATTGGGCTTGCATTCCCAGGGTTCAACTCATTTAAACGCAAAATAAAATGAGTGATACTCTATATAGGAAACTTTTTAACCTTCTCCACCCTGCTCCTCTCTTCTCAGTAAACAATGAGGTCCAAGTTGGTAGGAAATGACTAGAAAGGCTGGTTATCACTATCTAACTTTCTCCAGGAACAAAATACAGCCTTGCTTTTCTTTTTAAAAAATATTTAATTGTAAGACAAGGTTTTCCGCTGAGCTATGTCAGAGACAGTGTCTGGTATATATTCATTAAAGTGAGACTCACAACTGTAGAGGAAAAAAATGGGTTAACTTTCTAAATATCCCTTTTGTTTTTGTTATCGTTCTATAATTGGAGTAGAGAGTAAAAATTGATCACAATATATCTGATCAAATTATTTCCCTCCAACCCAACTGATGATAAAGAACATAAGAGGTAAGTAACATAAATAAGAAGGGGCTAAGATCTTAAGCAATAAGTAAAGAAGATTTTACATTAAGCTACCCCTTTACAAATTATAAAGAATTTCTCTGATTCAAATTGATCAAAGTAGACAGAAGCTAGGAATGACTGGGCAAAGATATTCCATTCTTCTATTTTCCCTTTAAAAAACAAGACACACTCCATAGGAGCCTGTTATAAAGTAAGGCAGTATATAAAGAGTATGACTCCTGTGAATCAAAAAGATAGAGAGCTTGGCTGCCTGGAGTTGTACTTTACAGATAACTAGATCCAGGAAACCCAGTTGAGCCACTTGCCCACCAGACAGGCTGAGGCAGGGGGTGGGGTATAGCACACAAACAGCAAGAGGAAGGAAAGGACACCAGGGTACTGCAGTTCCATATGTATGAATTGCCTAGGGCTCGTGTGTTGTCTAAGCCCATAAATTTCTATTAAGATACTCCAAATGGGACTGCTCTTCCAAGTGACACTTCATGAGCTTGTTAGAGAGTATGTCACAGGTTTATGGCAGGGATGTGTGTGTGTGTGTGTGTGTGTGTGTGTGTGTGTGTGTGTATACATATTTTGTCAATATTACTTTTATAGTGCTATCTAAATAAATGTCTTTGCTTTGAAGTACTTGTATCATCTGGCTGATTATTAAAGGTCAGCATGCAGGTGGGGGCTCATGAATTATTGTTTTATGAGTTTGGGTACCCAGAACCTTTAAACCCATTGAAGTTGTCCACAAAACTCAATATACAACTTCAAGCTGGAGGGTAGAACTGGAATGGGTACTACATAATCAAAACATTAATTTAATAAGTTTGTATGAATTTATTTTATAAAATAGGAAGATAATATATTACCGTATTGGCAATTTTTAAAGTGTGGCTAGAGAGCCAGACCCATAATCAGGAAGACTTGAGTTCAAGTCCATCTCTAACCATACTGGTTAGGTGACATTGGAGAAGTCCCTTAAGCACTTGGGCCTTAGTTTATTTTTCTGCAAAATGAAGTGGGATAAACTAAACGATCTCTTAAGTTCCTTCTAATTACAAATCTACAATCCCACTAGATTAAGGAGCAACTATAAACAAAATCTGGCAAATTACTGCACCGTGAAAATTCACTATTTACTAATACATCCAGGAAAGTGACTGCCCTTATGGCCATAATGTGCAAACATCAGCAAATGGCCTGCATGTCTAGAGAGAGAAGTTAATGATTTTGCTAATTTGGAGTGGTTGAGGCAGGTTAAAACATGTTTGGTTGCTTCCTTTATCTGTTTGGGTTTTTTTCCCCTTGCTTGGGTTTAACAACAAAGTCCTTCAAATTTTACACTGACTCTTCAAGAAGCGAATGGCAAGAATTTACAATGATGGCTACATGTGATTGGATTGGGGCTCCCAAGGCAAATCTCTTTCAGAATATCATTTGGGGCTTTTGCCTCATAGAGGAAAACCTTTCTGCTACCATGGAGAATGCTACCTGAAAGGCAAGACTGATTCCCACTGGGGGGCACATACTCAAAACAGTTTCATGTAGAATGGAGCTTAAAAAAAGTTAAAGTTCATACTAGATGTGAAATATACTAAAGTCTGTCTACAAATACATATGTCCATGAAATAAAAGATAATAAAAGTCACAAATGGAGGTAATGGGAAAGAACTCATTAAAAGCAAGGGAACTCAATTTCTTTCTACTTCTTGTTACATAAGGGACTGTCTGTGGGAAACATTCATTTTCCCTATAAACTCCAAACCCCATAAAACCTGGAAAAATAAAAGGAATCAGAAAAGGGCCACAGAATACACAGGATTAGCCAAGGACCCAGCTGAGGCCTAACTCCCATTAGGTCTACATAAAATATGTAGATTTGTATTTTCATAGCTGAAAACAGTTTTTGAAGAACTGAAGATAGAAATAACCATCAAGGCATTATGATATATTAGGAACGAGTTCAAATTTCACCTCTAATACTTATTTCCTACGTAACTTTGGGCGAGTTTTTCTTTTCTCCGAGCCTTAGGTTCCTCATCTGCAAAATGAAAGCAAGAAAAGGTGTAGAGTACTTTCCAGTTTCATTTCTATGATCTTATCATCAGATAGTGTAGGTGTGAAGAAAGGAAAAGAGAGAAAAAGAAAAATGAAAGAATGGCCCGAAGTGATGAGAGAACATTGTTATTGTACCTACATTTACGCTAGTCTACAAGGTAATTTATTCTAGCACATTTTACATATCTGTATGTGTGTCTGACACATACACATACATATATGTGTATACACACATATACACATGTGTGTATATATAGACATCCACATATACAGACATATATGCACTTATATGCAACACACATATATAACGTACATACATACGTACATATACATGCATATTTATATATACATACACATATATACATACACACACTATCTATCATCTATCTATCTATACATCATGGGCACACAGAGACCAGCAAAGCAGAGGGGATGGCAAGCCAGCCTCCCGGTCATGAAGACTGAAATTCCAAATCTGCCTCTGCCATGTGCGGGCTGTGTGACTCCAAGCAAGCCAGGTAACCTGTCAGTGACTCAGCCAGCTCCCCAAGGCTAAGCTGCATTATAGGAGGCAGTAGGGGGCCTTGGTAATGGAACTTTTCTCAACAGGAGTTCTCCACACGAATGTAATCAGAGATCTGAACAGTTACGCAGACTAATCAATAACATGAATTTCTTCCTGGCTCACATCAGAAAAGAGCTTAAAAACTTGGGGTGATATTTGCTATTACTAAAAGATGGTTGAATTGGCTATTTCATATTGGAAATTTGTAACTGTTTCTATCAGAATGATGATAAAGGCGCAGGTAGAGGTAGACAAGCAGTTTGCCTCTCTCTACAGTGGAGCAGTCGGAAATGATTTTTCCTCATAACCAATTTTGCTCTTTCTAAATAAATATTGTTTTTCTCTGAAAATATGATAAATAACACAATACAGGGGATAAATTATTGGACTTACAGCCAGAGACATCTAGGTTTGAATTGCAACTCAGACACTTGTTTCCAGCTTTGCTATTACCAAAAAGGACTATATTTTGGTCTATATGAGGCCTTTCTTTTCGTCACTGAGATATCTGAGTTAAAGGACAGAGCTTTTATCTTTTAAACAACATTGCAGCAGTAGTGATTTTCTATATTTGGAATCTCGGAAAAGCATAATTTTATAAGGAGCAGAAGTGCAGTTAAACAGGAGCCAGGATGAGAGATGGATACTACAGCGCATTTCCCATAATGCCCCATGCACAAGTAGCATAAGGAATCTCAAAATATGGGACAGAAAAGGTTGGTAGATTGGTTAAAGAACAAGAATAAGGTATGACAGATGAAGAGTCCAAGTGCTCTGCTAATACTCATGACATATAAATAAGGCCCAGAGGAAGGCCTCTGGCTCAATCGGATTCTATGGGAGAACATAAAAAAGAGTTACACACCATGAGAAGGTGTAGAGGGGTTATTTTTCATCCTTGGCACTGTTGAATTCAACTAAAACTTTTTTTAATAATTAAAAAAAACTTTTTCTATCATTCATTTTTGTTTGGTTATTGGGTGTAGGGAAATCCTAGTGTAGAAATACTATCTGTTCACGTAGAATAGCATCTTGTCTGAAACTTAGCACCTTAGGAAGTTGTATGGGACCTCTAAAGGTTAAGAGACTTAACTACTGCAATAGCAGGACTTAAACCCAGGTCATCTTCCTAACCTTATAGCCAGTCCTCTTAGCCATCATGCAACAATATGCCACTAAATTATAAGACGCTTAAGGCGCAGGGCCACGTCTTCTATATGTTTATCTATATCTATATCTATATCTATATCTATATCTATATCTATATCTATATCTATATCTATATCTATATCTATATCTATATCTATATCTATATCCATATCCATATCCATATCCATATCCATATCCATATCCATATCCATATCTATATCTATATCTATATCTATATCTATCTATCTATATATATATATATATACATACATATATATATATACATCTCCCCCACAGAACTTAGCATGTTATCTTATACATATTAAGAACTAACATATTGGATAGATAGATTCCTTTGCCATACTACCAGATGTGGCACCATGAGTGACCTGATGAGCGTTATCACAGACAAAAGAAATACAGTGGGAGAAGTGAAACAAGTCTTTAAGACATGTCCTAAACCTCGACTGTCACAGAAATATAATAGTCTCTGGCAGAGATGGCCCATACACGGCCCACAGGCCGCACACCGCCATTTCTGAGTGCCGCCTGAAGCAAATTAAAAGGTAACTTGGAAACGTTTAGCAAAACAAGTAAATTCAATTCAGCATCGATAATGTTAATTTGAGATCTTCTGCATCAATACGTGGCCCAAAGGGATCCATTTCTGCTTGAGTTTGACATCATTCACCCACGGAAAAGCTGAGTGATATATCAGAAAGGTGAGAGGAAATGCCAACAAACCGGTCAACCATCACAGACCTGAAGATACAAGATCAGGGCTAAAAGTACAGTCATTTGAAGTCATAAACTAAGTCACACTGCTGTTAATTTCTATTATAGGTATCATATGGCTGCGTATTATTTTATCCTAAGGCAAATGGATGGAAACATATTTAGAGAGAGAGGAAACATCGGTTGTAACATGGCAGAAAGGTAGGAATATACAGATAAAGAGCTGAATAATTCAGTCCAGTGGCCATAGTACATGTTTTCATCGCAAGTGAAGCTTCTTTTTGGAAAATATGTGGTTTTAGAATGGAACTTGTTCTGGTCTAACATTATTTTCTTACCCTTTCTACTTCCAAATGAACAGCCATGTTTTAAAAGGGCAAGTCACAGAGATATTTTCCGGTACCTTGTCAAAGCACAGCTGAAAAGACCCAATTCTGACAGTCTAATGACAGTAATTTGGTCTTACTTAAATTAAATGATCTTAGTTTGTTCCTTCTCTTCTTCCCTGATATTCCTCATCTACAGTGCTAAGGCCCAATGTGCATGTTCCGTCTATGACTTTTGAAGAGAGAGAAATTACATTTCCCCCATGTCCTTACTTGGCAACGACAATTTGTTTAGGTAAAACGGGCAGGGGAAGAAAGGGCGATTGTGCATTATTTGTATATGGAATTTGCCTACACCAATTCATACCAACTCCTATTACCAATTCTAGCAAGATGAAAGATCTACTGCTCGACTTTTTCTCCAATTTAAAGAAAAATGTCATTTGTTTTTATATCACCTCTATTTCTGAATATATCCTTCTCCGAATCACTTGCAACAAATGCAAAATGGAAGGAAAAAATGCCCTTCATCAAAACCAACAAATATATCAACTGAATCTGACAATATGTACAGTAGTCCATATCTATATTCCCTCACCTCAGCCAAGAGAGGAAAGGTGACATATTTTCTCAATACTTTTCTTGGACCAATTTTGGTCATTATAATTATAAACCATATAATTTCTTTTAGCTACTACCATTTGCATTGATATAGGTTCTGTATAGGAAATTATCTAGGCTTTGATTAATTCACGTTGTGTCAGTTCATATATCATCCCCTAACTCTCATTCTGTTTCTTACAGCACAATAATGTTCCATTGTATTTCTTTCTTGCCACCATTTCTTTAGCCATTGTTAATAGATGGGCATCAGCTTTTGTTTCCAGATCATAGCTAATGTAAAAGTGCTGTTATTAATATTTTGGTCCAGACAGAAAGCTAGATGGAGCATTGATCTAGGGCTTATTATGTGTCAGGCACTTGGCTAAGGAGTGGGTTGATAAATATGAGCAAAATGAAGACAGTTACTGCCCTCAAGGAGCTTATGTTCTCTAAGATGTTCAGTCTCTGCAACTCGTGGCCAATCAACTTACCTCACTGTCCTCATCTGTAAAATGAGGGGGCTAGACTAGGTTATGCTTCATGTTTCTTCCAATTTAAGAACTCTATAATCCTATGCAGCTCCTCCACAAACCCTTTTTCTGATTACTCAATCCAGTTAGCATTTATTAAACACCTACTCTGTGCTAGGCACTATGAAGGCAAAAATGAAAAAGTCCCTACCCTCTAAGAACTTGCTTTTCCTTCGGGAAGACAAAATACATACAAAGAAAATTAAATACAGATGATAAACAAAGTAAATGTAAAACATATCACCCTCTCCAGCTAGCTTTTTATTTTTTTGAGATTTTTTTTTATTTTTAGTTTACAACACTCGGTTCTACATAATTTTGAGTTCCAGATTTTCTTCCCCCTCCCCCCTCTCCCTCCCCAAGACAGCATGGAATCCGGTATAACTTCGCATTGAACTTATATACATACTGGTCAAGTTCCAGCTAGCTTTTCGATAGCTTCCATTGTCAATTGTACCAGTAACCATGATCTGGCAACTTAAACCTTTAATCCCCAAAGCCTTCACCTGAGGGTCCCACTTCCCTGCTCAGTTGCTATGCTATATCTATCACTGCTATATTTAGGCCTGGCTCCAGCTCTTCTCTGCCACCAGTTGTCATTTTAGAGAACATGTACCCTCTACCTGTCTTTAAGTTCTGAAACTATTATTACATTACATCAACCCTATCACTGATCCCCAAAAGAGTCCGTCTATAATCTTATGTCTACTCATCACCTTAGTAACTTTCCAAACCAAAGTGATCCTTCCTGGCAACCATTCCCCTCTATATGCTGCCTCTCCCTATTGGAATGTAATCTCCTTGAAGGCTTTTAATTTTACCTTTGCCCCACCAATGCTTACCACAGCATCTGGTACATACTTAATAAAAACGATTTCATTCATTTCTAGTGGAGATGATTAATACCTAAGGATCAGGAAAGGTCTCAGATAGAAAGCGGTAACATTAAAAGAAATGCATGATTTCAAGAGGCAGATGGGAGGATATGGCAGATTAGTTGACAATTTAAGCAAAGGGAAACATGAGGGACATGGAACATCACGCATTCCTTTTGGGTAAGAGGAACCACAAGTAGGCCAATTTGGCTAAAACGCAGAGCACACAAAATGTGCTCTACATGAAATAAGGCTGGAAAGGTAGGCTAGAGCAGATTGTAAAAGGTTCTAAATGCCAAACAGAAGAGATTATATTCTTATCCTAGAAGCAATAGCCCATCCTCACACTATTCCAACTCTAGCAGTCATGGTATTCCAAAAAAAAAATAGATTTGTAGTCAAATGAGCAGGGTTTAAAGCCAAGTTTTGATACTTATTACCTACGTTGACCTCATACAAGTCACTCAGGCATCTCTAACCTCAGTTTCTCATTTATAACATGATGTGGTTGGACTAGACGACCTCCAAGGTCCCTTCTTACCCTTGAACCACGATTCTAAGAATGTACATTTTGAATTCTAGCCCTGACACGTAACACTCAAATTAATTAGCCTTCTGGGTCTCAGTTTATTCATATATCACATGAAAGACTTGGACTAAATGATCGCCAAGGGCTCTTATAGCTATTTCTTGTTAGCTTTTGTTTTTCTTTTCCAATCTCATTACATTATAAGCTCCTTAAAGGACAGACCCTGGACACATACATTAGCACAAGACTTAGGAACCAAAGGATTTTCAAGGCAAAATGAATCTTACAGTTAAGTGAACCCAATTCTTTGTTGACAGATTGGATAGAAAAACAAAGCCATAATTACTTCTCTAGTCTGATCGGTAAAGTTGTTTTAAAGAGATTCCACATTGATTCGATATATCAATGATATCTCACCACCCTGAATATGGTACTTTTCGGGTTTTGAGTGAAAACACAGGTGCAGTATTACTTCCACGAGGGAATCTTCATAGCTATCCCCATCAACACTAATAAGGTTACCAGCTGCATGCATAAGGGGAAGACAATATATCAAGAGTTGAAGTGTAAAACCCCATCCCCAAATAGATTGAAATATCAAAGCAATATAGCAGATAAATTCCAATTTTATTGGATTGCCTGTCAAGACAAACCACCGTCAGAAGAGCCCCAGCAGGGGATAGCTGATGCTTCCCAGCAGCTCACTGTGGGGTTCTGCTGATCAAGAATTTGTTCCAGCATGCAGAAACCCCGTGGGAAGCTACAGGCAGGAGGAGGAAGAACTTAGTATGACAGTATGGAAGTAGGGGAAGTGAGGAGTCATCCTCATTGGACCTCATGGGGAGCAACAGCTAGCTCACCTTATTCAAGTCAATGTTTTGCTCATAAATATTCATTAATCAGCTGGTTCAACAAGTATCTACTTAGCACCTGTTGTGTACTGTGTTAAGTCCTAGAGACTCAACATACAAAGAAGTATCCCCTGACTTTAAAGAATGACCTTATGTCTTGTTGACAATAAGCATCTATATAATATACACACACTAAATATGAAGAAAGGTGGAAAAGTCACAGGAGCCAAGTAGAATAAGAGAAGCTTCTTGTAGGAAGAGATATTTGAGAAGACTTTGGAAGAAACTAGAGCTCTGAAGATGTTGAGATGGGAGGGAGAGGATTTCAGGCATGGGGGTTAGGGAGTAAAAAGACACATGACCAGAAGATGGCATGAAGCAATGAGGAGCAGCGAGAAGGGAAGTTTGCATATTCATGCATTTTATAGCTGTAACAACATCAATCAGGGTACATGCTATTTGAGGGCAAGAGGTAGCTTCTCAATGGTGGAGGCAGTGTAGCATTGGCTCTGGAGTTGGCAGGATCTGGTTTTGAGACCTGGCTCTGCTACTTGGGACTTTGTGTAAGTCCCTTATTTTGCTAAGTTTCAATTTCTTCACAGACTAGATGAATCCCTGAGGTCTATTTTAGCTTTAAGATCATAGGGTTGTGTCAATGTGGCATGGTGAGAAAAGTATCTTTCCAATAAATAATACCAGATTTTAAATATTAGGTCTGCCACTTACAAACTATGTGACCAAGGATAAGTCACATAACTCCGTGAGCCTCAGTTTCCTTATTTCTAAAATAGTCAATAAGCATTTATTAAGTATCTGCTATATGCCAGACACTGTGCCAAGTGCTGAGAAACCAAGAAAGGCAAAATCTAGCCTCTGCTCTCAAGGAACTCAGAATCAAATGGGAGAGACAATACACAAACAAGATACACACAGGATCAATTAAGGATAATCTTGGAGGAAAAAGACCATCATTAAGGAGAACTTGGAAAGGCTTCTTGCAAAGCTGTTGTGAGGTTTGAAAGAGCTAATCTGTATTTAAAGTTTTGCATAGACATTTGAGCACTATTACATGCTAAATCTAGTTATCTAAATTTCCATCTCTCCCATTGCCTTCTCAGCAGAGACAATGATGAACCTTTTTTATTTTAAAAAAATAATAATGTATATTACTGCAGATAGGTAAAGAAGGATGGAGATGATGTCAAGGGGTTTTGAGATAGATAGATAGATCGATAGATAGATCGATAGATAGACAGATGTGAAGGGAACTCATTGTAAATGGCCTCTAACTTTTCAGTAAAGTAAGTGACAAAGTCTTCTTTTGAGAGGGTGGGAGAAGGTGATGTGGGAGACTTGAGGAGAGAAGGGAAGAAATAAACAGTATGTGTGACAGGATCAATGGAGGAAGAATAAAAAGTTTTGTCTCACTGAAGAGTGGACTCAGTTGAAATCAGTTTGTAGTAGGTCCAGTCTGGATAGGAGTGAATCAATTTCTGTACATTAAAAGGCACTCACTACCACGAGGAGCAACTGGAATGTTCAACTTTCATGCCTTGCCAACTTCTACGTATCGATAAAGGTAAAAGGAGAGATGTGTCCAGCAATAAACTTTTGAATGATGGATGTCCTGTAGAAATTAAGGACTGTTGTCACAGATCTGTAGGACATACAGTTGGAAGGGACATAACTTGTACCACCCCCTCAATTTCCTTTTGAGGAAACTTAGGTAGATCATAAATGGTGGCCAGAGCATAGACTCAGAGCCAGAAGGGCCTTCAGAGGGCATCCGGTGACCATCATTTCTTTCATTTTCCCAATAGGGAAACTGAGAGGCAAAGTCACTCACCCAGAGTCACCCAGGTAATTGTCAGAGTTGGGCTTCAAACCCAGGTCCCCTCTGGGCTCTTTCCCTATTCTCATCCTCTCCTGCTGGGCACAGTTCCTAGCAAGTGGTTGATAAATGCTTACTGACTGAAAGACTGGTTAGATTTCAACTTTCATCTTGGCTCCAATTCTAGGATTTATAGCATTAATAAGGCTGCCTGTGTGAATAAGTCAATAATCAAAGGGTCATAGATTTTATATTATTTTTAATAATTATATTTTTATAATTATAGATTATTGCTACAAAGAACTCCAGAAGTCATCAAGTCCAGACCCTTCCTTTTACAGATGAGGACAGTGAGACCCAGCGAAATCAAATGACTTGCCTAGGGTCACGCAACTAGTTAAGTGTTTAAAGCAGTATTTGAATCCAGATCATAATGATTCCAAATCCAGTGCTCTACCTCCTGTGTTACGCTACCTGTCTGTAACTTTTATTTCTTTAAAAAAAATAGCATATAGGCACTAGCATCCTCAAGACTAGTTAAATGCCCAGCTATCAACAGTTAGTATACGTTGTCAGTGGTAGCATTTGAATCCAGATCTTTGGATTCCAAGTTCAGATTCCCCCGGCCCGCCCCTCCCCCCCATTCTCTCATGCCGCCTCTCTTCTGTAACGAGGTGTCCATCCATACCCTTATCCTGGTAGCTGCTGCCTATGTCCAAGGGTGGGTCAATTATTCTTAACGACTTGACCACCTTCTATGTCAATAGTCTTGAGGCGGCCTCTCTTCTCAGGAGATTTCTATGGAGAGAAGGACCTTCAGATCTCTGACCCTGCTCTGGCATCTGTTAAGGACAGGGTCTCCTGCTAGCTCTCCCTGAGGTGAAGCTGAAGTCAATCTGTTTCTAGCCGGCTGTTCCCTTCACATCCACCAAGTCCGCCATCTCTCACTTAATATCAGAACATTGTATGAACCCCTAAGGTCAAAGGCTCACATCATCACAGAAAGAGAAGGAGGGGGAGGGGAGGAAGAGTCATCCTCATAGTAATCAAAGCAATCATCATAGTAGTAGTAGGAATAGGGACTGGTCCTGTGATTTTATGGCCATAGACAACCACTGGGTGAAGAGCTTCCCTTACCTATGTAGAGCCATATCTCCTCTTCAACTTAAGCCTTGAAAATCTGCCTACATCTCCAAGACTTTTAGTGACTTGCGGGGAATCACATGGTCATTATATATTGGAGGCAAGACTTGAACCCAGGTTTTCCTCATTTTGAAGCCAGCTCTCTACAAATACAGTGACTTCACCTATTTATAGGTCTTCAAAGTTTTCAAAGAACTTTAGGTATATTATTTGAGCCTCACAACTTTTGTGAGGTAGCTGCTGTTATTATCCACATTTTAAAGCTGAAAGCACTGAGGATGCCAAAGGTTAAGTGATTTACTCAGGGTTACACAATTTAAACTCAGGTTTTCTTTACTCCAAGTCCAACAGCAAAGCAGCTAGGTTGTTTGGTGGATAGAGTGCTGGGCCTGGAGTCAGGAAGGCCTGAGTTCAGATCCAACCTCTGACATATACTAGCTCTGTGACCCTGGGCAAGTCACTTGACTTGTGTTTGCCTTAGTTTCCTGATCTGTATCAGAATTTTAATGAGGATAAATGAGACAACATTTGTAAGGTGCTTTAAAAAATATTAAAGTCCCATTTAAGTCCTAGCTATGATTAAACAACATGATACCTAGTTGCCTCACATCTCTCATTATGATTTATATTAGTAATGCTTTTCCTCCCACCAGTTGCCCCCAGCTGCAGTCTTCCCTGGATTAGGTCAACCTTACCACACTTCTCTCCATCGCTGCCCCCGATGATTTCTGAAACCTCAGCATGGACCGGTGTACAGAACATCCTCCCGCTCCATCAGAAGAATTCTGCCCCAAGAACACCTTCCACATATTCCCATCATGCACTACCCCACGTAAATCAGTGAATTACTGTGCCTCTCCCCGTGTCCCTAATAGTACCATCTTTCTGATGGAAGTGGCAGCCCTGAGATGCCAATTAGCACCAAAAGAAAATCCCTCAGAAACAAGATGACCTAACCCTAAAATCTAGCAACTGGAAAAGGACAGAGAAAGAGACAAATGAACACTTCATAGAAATCAGTGATCACACAGCCTGACATTTTCGATCAGTATTATGGAACAATCTCACACTTCATTCTTTATGGCCAGCATCGTTATATTTTTAGGTTGTTTTCTGGGGGATGCCATCATGTATTTCATGGACACCTAATGACTTCCAAGCCTGGTGCCTGTCTGGTGGACTCTGGGCACTCAGTAAGTCATCAATGATCATGAGCGTCTGGGAGCTTACAGAGTTTGAAATTATGGGATGTGTGTGTGTGTGTGTGTGTGTGTGTGTGTATGTGTTCAGAACAATGACATAAAGAACCACTGGAAAATCAGTCTTGACATCTGGCTTAAATATATCCAAATATCCTAATTCTATAGCAGAATACTGAAAGTAATCCTGCAGGAATTATAAAAGCAAGCTTGGTCCCAAAGAATAGATATGAAAGGATACTTTTCCCTGCTCTCATGTGTGCTGAGAGATCAATGGATGTGGAATATCATAGATATTGTCAGACTTTTTTCAATATGTTGATTGATATTGCTGATTTTTTCATCCTGTCTTTCTTTTAAAAATTATAATATGGGATGGGAGATGGGGTTTGGGACACAGGGAAATTTAGATGATGTTAAAACAAAAGATATCTAAAAAAATTTTAAAGCCGGAAATTGTCTGCCAGTTAGGAAAGTGTGTGAAGAAAGCTCACGTAGCTGCTGTGTGTTCCAACACCACGCAAGGTCAAATAACGAATCCCTTCAAATTGTGAAAGGTGTAAATGGGTGATTTCAATGGTGGAGGGAACTTCCACTGAGAGAGCTCCCTCAATGTTACAGATCTGCAATTGTCCTTTCATTTGTCCTCTTAAAAGATTTCCCTGGGGCACTTATGGCTTACCCACCAACACTGAGTCAGATTGTGTCAGAGACAGGACTTGAACCCAGGTATCTATCCACTACAAGTTGATTCACACATATGTATGTATGTATGTATGTATGTATGTATGTATGTATGTATGTATGTATGATGTACCCATGCATAAACATGACTATACGTATGGTGTACACATCCTTCTATGTGTGTATATACGTGTATATACATACATGTATATACACACATATATATTCTCATTTATATGTAAAGTGGCAGGGTAGATAGAAAGCTGGGCTGGAAATCAGGAATATATGGTTTCAAATCTCACTTCACACATATCTGTGTTGCTTGTGGTAGGGGGGATGATCGATGCCTTAGGCCTCTCTCTATGATTCAAAATTAAAAACTGAATTGTTGATTTGCATCCTAATGTGAGTTTCCAAAATGGGATAGAAACATGGACCAAAACAAAAATAAATAAAACAAGGAAATTCAGAAGGGAATGTTGGAATTAGGGCAATGGGGGTACTAAGGTATTAAATAAAGATGTATTTAATGGTAGGCTGGCACATGTACATGTACATACACAGATAGCATCAGCTTGTTAAGATGGTATCTCCACAGGGAGGAGGCTGTGAACTGCTTCTGGGAGCATTAGGATGTCTGGACTAAGCATGGACATTCCCTAACTGGTGATTCTGGGTGGTCTACCATTTTTAAAGTTAATTTCCAGGGAAAATTGAATCAAGGGACCTATCAGATCAAATATGATAATGTACACAAAACCCTTTAGCACAATGAAGTGAATTATAAATGTAGGTACTCATTGCTGCCACTGAAGGAGATTTGAGCATGCGCTCGATGGATAAGTGAAGCAGTCATTCATGCAAGGTATTACGGATACAAATGAAAAAGCAGGACAGCCCCTATTCCAAAGAGCTCTCATTTTAATGGAGGAGATAATACAGATAGAAGGTTTCAGCTGCAGGCCAATGGAAAATCCCATGATCCTTAGAGTGCAAATCTAAAGGTGATGCCTTTTTAAAAAGTCATTTCCACTAATAAAATGGTATCAATTTCAGATGTAGAATCTTTTGACCAAGGGCTGAGTCTTTTGGTAGAAAAAACTTTAATTTCTGAGTCTTCTGCAGCTATGGCTGGAGCCTCTGCAGTTTCCAGGAGGCATCTCCATAGATGTTGATTCTGAGGCTAAAGACAGTGGGTGGGGAGCATTGCTATTTCCAAGGCCCTTGGGTTCAAGGCCTTGGGCTATCTCTAGTAGGATGTGAGGTGAGATGGTGGTCACAGTGTTGGTAATGACTGAATTTGCCTGGCATGTCTTGCTTCCTAGTTTCCCCCCAGGGTGCCCTGATGTGTCTGCTAGGCTGATTTGCTGGCACTGTGAGGGGTGGTTGGTTGGCAGCTAGGGGAAATACCCAGGCCCCTCTCCACAGCAGCTCCCTTCTATGAAGGTGGATGAATGTGTGAGCTGGGTTGGAAAGACTGGTCATCTGAGCTACTTCAAGGGATCTTGTGTCTGTCTATCTATGGATTACAGTTGGTCAACAGTTTTTGATGGTGATGATGGGGAAGGTGAGACCCTTCTTCACAATGATTACTCCCCTCACTGATGGCTTAGAAGTCTAGGCTGGCAGCAAGTCCAGTGGCTTGGGGGACCCTGCTATTCCCAAGGCTCTTGAGTTCAGATCCTTGGCTGTCTCCATTAGGATCTGAATAGAAACAGCAGTCAAGGTGATTGTGGTATACATTTATGGTACATATCTGCCACCTGAGGATCAGCATGACTAAATTGGGAGACACTCATTCAAGAATGGGAGTGAGCCTGCAAGGTGAGAGAAGAATTAGCCAGAGCAGTTCTCAAAGACTGTCTAATAAGGCATAGGAATTTGTAGGCTAACTTAGGGTATGGGGAATCCACCTGGAAGAACCACAGATGCCTGGGGTACTGAAGCTAGTTAATGTTCCCTAATCTTAGTATAAATCCTAAAAATTTACTAATAGTATATTGCCACATAGTATTCGTTATGTTCTAATAGCACACTAACAGTGCTGCTAGGTAATACATTATATTAGGATAGGATAGGCTATATAGTTAAGAGTAACTGCTCCTGAGATCAAGTTTGATCATGTGATTAGCACAGTACCTGGCACATAGTATTCATGTAATAATCAATTGTTTTCTTTCTTCCCTCCCTCCCTCCTTTCCTTTTTCCCTTCCTTCCTAACTTCCTTCCATCTTTCTTCTCTTCCTCCCTTCCTTCCTATCTCCCTTCCACACATACATATTACATACCTATGTGTACATACACATGTATATATATATATATATATATATACATGTCACCCCAGGTAGGCTATAAATTCCTTAAAGACAGAGACCGATTTTGTCTTTTGTTTTGGTTTGGTTTTTTGGGGGGCTGTGTACTCCTAGCACATAGGACAGTGTTTGAAACATAACAGGTACTTTTAAAAAATTGTTAATTATAGTAATAATGATAATAACGTTAGCTAGCATTTATATAGCACTTGAAAGATTTTCAAAGGGCCATACAAAGGTCATCTCTGTTGACTCTCACAAAAATCCTGTAAGGTGGGTGTGATTATTGCTTCCATTTTACAGATGAGGAAGCAGAGTTTAACTTACTTGCCTGGAGTCACACATCTAGCAAGTATCTAAGGCAGGATTTCAACTCAAGCCTCATTCACTCCAAATCCAGCAAGCCTAACTACCCTGGCAGCCAGCTGCCTACAGATTGTTCGTGCTGGAATTAGGGTCAGGAGGATATGAATTCGCACTCTGCCTCAGATATGTACTAACCTGATGACTGTCACTAGCTGGGTGACCTAAGACGCGTGACTAGATGGGTACAATCACTTACCTTTCAACCTCAGTTTCTGCATCTCTAAAATAGGAAAAAAGAATAGAACCTACCTCCCAGGGCTGTGGTGAGAATCAAAGACTACATGTGTGTTTGTATACATGTATGTGTGTATGTGCATATACATACGTACAGTATCGTTACTATAACTATTTATGTGTATATACACACATATACCTATGCACATATGCTTACACACATATACACAAATATACATGTGTAATACACAATGCACATACATATACATACATACTATACACACATACATACATAAAATGGGCTTGACTATTTAACCTGTCGTTGCGTCAGTTTTCTCATCTAAAAATGAGGATAATAATGCATCTCCCTCTCAGGGTTGTTGTGAGGACCAAATGAAATAACAATTGTAAAGTGCTTTGTAAACTTTAAAGTGTTATATAAACATTAATTATTGTTGTTGTTGTTACAGAGACCTTGGATATTGGTACTCATGGTGAGACATGTTAGAACAATCATCATTTGAGCGTTGGGGGAAAACACTGATATCAGCCTCTCGGGGACAAGGCTCCCAGGCACCCATGTTGAGATGAGAGTGACAGAGCTTCCAGAACACCGCAAAACCACTGGCGACCAGGCCTATGAGTGGGAAGAAGGAAAAGAATGGAAGAGGTGGGCTAGACTTTCTAATTTTACAAAATATCTGACTCTGCCTACTTTGAGGCAGCCTGGCATAGTGAAGAAACTGCTAGCCTTGAAGTCAGGAAATCACAGGTTCAAGACTCAGACAGGATAATCTATGAGCTGTCAGATAGGGCTGATGTGACCTTGGGCAAATCATCTAACCAGCCACTGCTCTGTATAGCTCTCTACGTTGGAGAGAAGGTATGACCTTCGTTTCTAGAGGGCATTTGCTCATATGGGCATTTCCTATGCCAAAGATATCACAGTCCAGAACTTATCCCTATAGTTGTTTAAACCCTAAACCCACTTGTTTCCATCAGGCTGCCAAATACAAATATAACAAATTATAAAATTATGCAAACATTTATGATTATTTTTAATTTTATTGCTCTGGGCCAAAGGTCCTTTGTCTCACCCTAGTTATGACTCTTATGCTCTACATGGTACCAGGGAAATTTAGTCCTCTCCATGATAGCCTATATTTCAGGACAGCTAACAGTAAATAGATAAAGAAGTAGATGGCACAAAATATTGTCAGAAAAACCCAAGTCAGAGACTTTTAGCCTTTTCCTTCAGACTCATAGGCAGAAACTTCCAGTTCATCTACATGACGACAAGCCAGACAACGAATGACTCTTTCCTTGTGGTGTCTCAGTGATTATTAATTTTCATTCACCATCACTATGGGTTCCAAAGTCAGTGCAAGACTACTGTATAAGGGGGTGGTGCCAAGTAACAGAGCAGAGCAACAAGTCAGTCAAAAAACGTTTATTACCTAAATGGAGGGCTGGAGGATAGAGTATTAAATTCCTCTCAAAGCCTTCCTTTACAGAAAGCAGAATTGGGCTTCCAGATAATTCCACTCTCCATCTACAACTCTATTTGGCTTCATCTACACAGAACAAGATGCCACCCCCCCCACCAGGTATCCCCTAGTTCCCCACCTATTTCTAGCTTCCTTTGTGGTTTTGGCTTTCCCCTTTAGAATGTAAGGTGTTTGGGGGCAAGAACTATCTTTTTTCTTTTTTTGTATCCCAGGGACTTAGCACAGTGCCTGACACATAGTAGGAGTTTAATAATAATGTTGGGAATTATAAGCACCTACTGTGTGCCAGGCACTGCACTACGTGATGACCAATGTGTAACCCAGGAAATCATTTCACTGTCAGAAAAACTCTGAACCCACTCTGCAGGCAAATCCATTGACCTTGAATCATTCATCTATGCTACATATCCCCCAGTTCTAGGGGCCAAACCTTCCAATCGGCTTTCTCTAAGAAGTGACAATTTGCTATTAAAATGAAGCCTTCTCAGCTTTAAGAGATAACAGTAATACAACACAGCGTTTCCCTTGTTGCTCACAAATTCAGGTTATTTGCGGGGCACTTTATGCTCATTGTTTAACTTCACATAAATCTCTGATTAAAATTCTACAAGATTTACAGCGGTATCATCAATGTATGAGCAGCCCCAAATTGCTTTATCCATGTTCTTCCAGGTTCAAAAAGGTACACTTTGAACACTTAATTATGTCTTTACACATAAAATTTTCCAATATCACTGATGAAAGGCTGATACATTCATGGTGGCCCACGGAAAACTTGATCTCCAATGTCGAAGAAAGGTGAATGAGAAGTATGTAAATAAAAGTGTGGAGGTTTCTAATTAAAATAGAATTAAATACTTGAAGCTTGAAACCAAGCTTTTTTAATTGGTTTGTGGTACTAATCTCAAAAGGGTAAAGTCTGATGAATTAGGTTATAGTTTTACCAAGCCAAATGGTTCCCCCTGAGACACATTCTTACAAGTGTCTAAATGAGAAAAAGGAGAGAGGACACTTTCCAATATAGTTAATGGTGGGTGGAATTAGAAGAACACTTATAAGAGAACACTGTGGGCATGTCTCAAGAGAATGTCACATGCAATTAAGCCACTTGCTCGGCAGGGTTTCGGGGGGAGGAGAAGAGAGTTTCCTAAAAGAGCAAATTTAATCGTTTCCTAGTATCCAGAGTCAAATTATAGGTGTAAATATTAGTGGTGGACTCTTTGGGATTCGGTGTTTTCTATTATAAGGGGCCACCTTAGGCTCGATTCCAGGAAAACAAAACTTCCTAATATTTAGAGCCACCCTAAAGTAGAATGAACTAGAGGTGGTCTATTCTTCTTTCTTGGAGGTCTTTAGGGAGAAGTTCAATAGCCACCTGTTGGCTATGTAATAATGGGGATTTGTTTGGTGTATGAGTTGGACTTAGATTGGTCTCCGAAGGCCCTTCTAGCTTTCAAATTCTGTTATTCTGTCTGTCTTTGGTAACTCAAAATATTCCAACCCATCTGTGTTGTCACTGAGATGGTTATTTTCTCCTGTGATGAAGACTACTGTCCATCCTGTGGAGCTCTTCATAACTTCCTACAGACATTGGAGAGGGTGCATCCAATGTGCAGAATACCATTTTCATGTCCCTTCCCATTGTGTAGATACCAATGGAGCACGTGAACTTTCATTGGTTGTCCTTTGGTATCACTGTGGTTTCTCTAGTTAGTCTGTTCATCTGTCTGTCTGTCTGTCTCTCCATCTTTCTGTCTCTGTCTCACTCTCTCCGTCTCTTAGTCTCTAGCTGTCTCTGCCTTTCTCTATATCTGTCTCTCTCTCTCTCTGGCTCTTTGTCTCTGTCTGTCTCTTCTCTGTCTCTTGTCTCTGTCTCTCTTTCTCTCTGTCATATTTCTGATGGCTCTCTTTATCCCACTGACCCTGCATATTTTCTCATTTGGCCTATGTTGTAGCCTACTCATGTCCACCATGTGCTTCTCCATTGTCCTTGAAGTTATCTCAGCTAGGTAATAAACATTAAGAGCCCACTGTATGCCAGGCACTGTGCTAAGTACTAATCTTTAATATTCTTTGTTCAGAGACCGTACTAGACTCTAGCTGGTATTCAACAAACATTGGCAGAAGTCTATGGATCTTTAAAAAGAGTGAGCCTTTGTCAGATAGTAACTTAGGGTCACTAAAAGCATTGTGATTTCCAAAAGGCAATTTATCCCATTCTCTTACACCTAGTTAACTCGGGGACAATCCGCTACGTCTCCCCGAGAGAGAGGAACTGATAGACGATCCCTAGAGTTCCTTGATACACTCTTCAAAGTATCATTATTCCATAGATATGCTTCCATCAAATAGCATCACAGAGCTTTGGAAAGAGCTGGATGGACCCTCAGTGGCTAGTTAGTTAGGGCCACTTTCATGCAAACAAGAATTCTCTACATGACGCTTGAACAAGCAGTCATTTCTGGAAGACCGTCAGAGAAAGGGCACCTACTACCTCCTGAGGAAGCCCCTTCTACTTCCAAATGCCTCTAATTATTAAGACTTACATTGAGCCTAAATCTGCCTGATAAAAATAGTTACTCAGTAGAAATTTAGCACCAAAAATATCTAATAAGGAAGAGGAAAAAAATACAGGAAGAAAAGTATGCACATTATACTCAGGAGTGTGCCTTAAATGCAGTGTCTGTATTGGTTTGCTTTTTCTATTCCCAATGCTTATAGCCCAGAGCTTTGCACATAGTTGTTGTTATTTGCCCCTTGTTTTCAAAGAGGACCAATGACATGACAGGGTGAAGTCTTGACTCGTGTGTGAATTGGATTTTAGTGAAGCAGAGCGGCACAAAGTCTTGGCTTCACTCTCTCTTCCAGAGTCATCAAAGTCCAACGGCAAGACAAAAGTCAAGATCACTGGTGATTGTCTGGAATGTGGGGGATGACCTTGGCATCTTCCATGTCTAACCAAGGTCTGAGCTCTCCACAGTGCCTGCTTCAGCTGCCTTCATGGAAACTGGAACTGTTCTCATCCTCCCATTCCACTGGGGCAAGTCTTCACATGCTTGGGGTAGACATCCCCCTAACTCACCAACAGGTTTGCAGGCCATCAGGTACCCTCAAAAACTTTGCACATGATAAGCGCTTAATAAATGCTTTCTTTATCCATCCATTCATTTATTCCATCGAAAAGATATTTTAAAACTTATTACATGTACAGCTCTGTGCTAAGCATTTCTGGGGAAATAGAAAACATATCCCCTTCATTCAACGATCACATGATGTCTAATCTAGACACTCCTTAAAATTGTTTTTTCCCCTAATATTTCTAAAGCAAAATAAAATTCTGATTGTGTGCTTTAATTTATGTTTTCAGGTTAAAGGCTGTCTAGCAGATGAAGGGTTTGACTCTTATAATGATGATAATAATAATAATAATAATAATCATAATAATAATAACCAGCATTTAAAGAGCTCTTCATTTTTTTTCATTTGATCCAAACAACAGCCTCGAGGGGTAGGCGCTATTATTTCCCAATTTTACAGATGAAGTGGTTAAGTGACTTGCTGAGGTTCACAGAGCTAGTGGATGTCTGAGGCTAGATTTGAACTGAAGAAGATGAGTCTTTCTGACTCCAGGCTCAGAACACTATGCATTCTGGTGCCACTTGGCTACCCACCTTTCTAGTCCGATACTATTCATCCACTGCCATCTGCAACAACAAAACCTAGGAACATACAGGTTTTATGGACATGGGCAAGTCACTTAACCTTCATCCGTAAATCAAAAGGCTTTCCATGCCCTGAGGAGGTTCTTTAATGAAGTCAGCAGGACCTTCTTCCCCACTCAAACAAGACAAATAAAAGACAACAAGAAATATAACTTTCAGTTAAAAAAATCTGCAAAAACACTGGCTTGGCAAACCTGGATCCCGGAGGTTAGTGGGCTGTAATGGACTAGAAAATACACTAAATTGCAAGTTAGCCGACCAGGTTTCTAGCCCCACCTCTCCAACCAGCCTCCTGGGTGGTCCTGGTCAAGTCTCTTAATCTTTCTAAACTCAGTTTCTTCATCTGTAATGAGGGCACTGGAAGATATAATCTCTAAGGTTCTTCCAGCTGTGACATTCTGAACGTTGAAATATTCATGAGGCATCCTGTAAGCATTAGACTTCTCTCAAAACATCATGATTCTCAGTCAACAGATCGGCTTCCAAATGTAAAAGGCCGTAAATTGTAAATGGGGCGAGAAGAGTGTCTGCCTTCAGAAACACACCAATGCATCACAAAAAAATATTAGAAAGATGGTCTCATCTGGAAATTCTCCTCACCTAGAATGAGAATTAATTTCTATCAGAGCAATTCCTAATGGTTCGCAATCAAAGTCGGCTAGTATGTTTACGTTGCATTTTAAAAGGTAGCCATGGGTCTTAGACCATCAAAGTAATCACAAGTAGAGAAGGGGAAGGCTGGGTGTTGAGAAAGAACACTCAGGATCATGGATCTAGAGTTAGAATTGACCCCCAGGGTCAGCTAGTTTCAACCTTCTCATTTTACAAGTGAGAAGACTGGAACAGCCTAGAGAAATGAAGTGTCATGCACTGGAAAGCACTGAAAAGCAGATTAAAGAGAAAAATTTGGAGTCAGGAAGAACTGAGTTTGAATCCTACATCAGACACTTACAAGCTGTGCCTCTGTGCCTCAGTTCCCATATCTGTACAATGATGGGGTTGGATTTGGTGACCTCTAAGGTTTCTTCCCACTCTAAATTTATGTATGATTCTATGGTTCTGTAGTAAGTGTCAGAGGCAGGATTCGAACTAGGGGTGTACTAGAGCCAGATCACACCAGGTCCTGAGAGTCAGTTGTTAAACGTTCAGTGTGATCAGTTATACCTTAGATTTCCAGCAGAGCTTGATTTATTGTTTTGTTGACAGGCTCAATTTAATAAAGTGATAGAGCAAATATTAATAATGAAGATTAAACATAAAAGTATGTTGTAAGTAAAGTTTTTTTTTCAGAGAACCATTTGATATACATTTACCAAAATACTATTAATTTGAACCCAGATCCTCCAACCCCAGGGTGTTCTCTTTCCCCCTACATCATATAGGAAATTATGATCAGACAGTCAAAACGGTGAAGGAGTTTCCTTAGAATCATGGTAACTTGCACACAAAATCTCTTCAACCCATACAAATATTAATATAGGGCCCAACATCATTGAGCAGTTTCATGAAAAGTTTACATTAGGTGAGAAAATATTATGGGGGAGGTTTGGAGGGAGAGGTGGTAATTTCAACAGAAATGCTGCCACAAAAGGTTGACTGTCTGAATAATATTCAAGTAGAATTCCATGACTTCACAGTGGGATAACTACAGTAGAAAGTAGGCCTGTTCAGGGTAGGGGATCTTTTGTATTTGTCTTTATATTCTCAATGCTCGGCATGATGGCGCATAACAGGCCCTTAAAAGTGTTGGCTAAGTCAAAAGATTTATTAACAATGTTATTGGGAAATCGTTATTGGGAAAGTACATCTGGGAAAACCTCCAGGGGATACGTGATTCACTAGGGGTTTTCTGCCCTCCCCTCTTCCTCCAGTGCCTCCAGGGATCATAGATTTTAAGCTGGAAGAGACCTCAGAGGTCATCTAGTCAAATTCTCTCATTTTATAGATGAGGAAGTAAAGGACTAGAGAGGGGAAATCAATCGTCTAAGGTCACAGAGGAAATGAGTAATGGAGGCAGGATGTGAACCCAGGCCCTGGGCATGATACTAATAAATCTGCCGTTAAACTAAATGGAGCATTCCTAGGCCCAAGAGAGCTGCTAGTCAACACTAATTTCTTATTCCTCTCATTCTTTATTTTCCTTGATTTTCACTTTCACATTTTGTTTTCTATGTGTTAGATGTGTTTTAAAACTGCCTGGCTAGGGAAGAGATTCACTAGAAAGAATCCATGAGCTAACTTCAATGCCTTGGTTCTATGCACAACCTTTCGTAATGGTCACACTTTTCATTTTGCTGCAATGGCGTTTTCTTTAAAGAGAGAATTAGACAAGCTTGCAAGGCCTAAATGCCATGAATAAGTCCTGAAACCCATTAAGCAGGCTGTCAACTATTCTGTAGCTTAGTTACTTCTCTTTCTCTTGATCTCATCTAAAATCCAGGCCAATGACTCCTATTTTCCTGACTTTTATTTTAAAGAATGAATTTAGTTTTGACACATCATACTAACCTGAAAAAATCACAATCTACTCCCTCTCTTCCCCAACAAGGTCCCTGGGAGCCATGATGCCTCACAGGGTAGAAAAGTGACTAAGTTTGAACATATGATCAACTTGCTCTTTGATAGTTGACTATTTGTTAACCAAAAGGATGAACCAGAAGGAGGTTAGAGACAGAAAGCAAGGCACTACATATGCCAAAATATTTGTAGCAGCACTTAGATCTAGGAAGAAAAAGGGTGGGTGCCCAGTTTCTAGAGAATATCCAAACAAGGGGAATGGATTTCGCTATGCCACAGCTACAACGAATATGAAGAATTCAGAGAAGGGTGGGGAGATTGATATGAACTGATCCAGAGTCAAGGAGGCACAACAACAAAAATTATATAAATGATCGCAAAAATATAAATGTAAAGATTAATTTTATCGATGAAAACATCAGCTCTATCCCATCCCCGCCGATGACAAGGACAATGTCGAAAACATGATTGCATATGTTCTCAGACTCGGCTGACGTACTAGTTAATTTTGTCAAACTTTTTTTTTTAGTCTGTCTTTATTATTCTTTGTTAAGAAGGACAGCTCTATGGGCAGGGTAGGGGAAACTGATATATTCAGAAGTAAATGGGAAGTAAAAAGAAGAGATGTCAACAAAGTTTTTTAAAGTTAAAAAAGGGAGGGGATAGTATGTATTTTGTTTTTCTGTTTCTTTTTTGACAAGTTAATAGTATCAAATAGGAATATTTTGTAAAGCAGTTAGCACAGTCTGGCATACAGTCTGGCACTTAAGAAATGCTCATTCTCTATTATGGTCCATTGTATTCCACCCTAGTTTGTAGCTATTTAAAGGTGTCAAAATCATATTTTTCCATAAAGACAATAGTAAATTTGAAGTAGCTTGCTTGGGAAAATGCAAGACTCTTTTTCTTGGTTATGCAAGATGTATTGGGGTATATTGGGGTATACTGCATATTTTAACCTCCCTTAGACTTGAAATGAGAAAGACAGGAGTTCTTTAGCACATACTAGGTATGTCAGGGCAGCTAGGTGGCACAATGGATAGAGTGCTGGGCCTAGGGTCAGGAAGGACTGAGTTCAAATCTGGCCTCAGGCACTTACTAGCTGTGTGACCCTGGGCAAGTCACTTAAGCCTGTCTGCCTCAGTTTCCTCACCTGTAAAATGACCTTGAGAAGGAAATGGCAAACCACTCCAGTATCTTTTCCAAGAAAACCCGAAATTGGGTCATGGAGAGTTGGACAAAACTGAAAACTGACTGATCAGCAACAGGTGTTGTCACTTTGAGGAAACCGATTAAGCAAAGTCTCAGTTTCTTCATGTATAAAAATGGGAAAAATCACAGTGGCACTATCGATTTCATTGGATTAAACAATATAATAATGCATAGGAAATCACTTTGTAAACTATTACACAACTGACAATTTTGCCACTTAAAAATCAGAAAGTAAATGGGGGAGGGAGATAATGTACTTTTGTCGATTTTGGCCTCTTTTTTTTTAGCTCTATAATTAGCCATTCAGTAAATATTACACACCTGCTCTGTGCCAGGCACTATGCTACACGCTAGGGATATAAGGAGGGGCAAAAAACCGTTCTTATTTTCGAGGAGCTTATGATCTAATGGGAGAAAACAAACACCTAAAGGGGAGCTGGAAAGAGCTAGGTGGGGAGGTATCCAGCAAAGGGCACAAGGCACAATCCAAAGGAGTTCGATTGGTGGGGAATGAAGAGATGTCTGGCCTATGAGTCTTCTTTAACTAGCCGCTTACTCCTTCTCATGATACTTGAGTCTCTTCCCCTTCCCAATTTCCCCCTAATACTCCAATAATCTTTTAGAATTGGAATATATTTTCTTCAGGAGAGGAATAAATTAGTAGCCAGATTGAGTCAAATACACAGGAAACCATTCAAAAAAAATCTGCCAAGTATGTAATTTAAGAGAGGAAGCATGGATTAACACATAGTGGGCATTCATTGGAGTCAGGAAGATATGGATTCAAATCTTGTCTCTGATGAGTACTAGCTGTGTGGCAAATCTCAGTACTACAGGGAAACCTAAGATAATTAATTAGTTACAGATGAGTTGTTGATCTGCATTGGTGGGATAGTTTCCATAATTTGATCTTCCCTATACTCACGGAATAATATGTCTGAATCACCTCTCCCATCCTTTCTCCCTCAAATAATTTTTAAAGACTCATTTAATATTTTTGTTTGTTGAAATTTATCTGTAAATGTTTATAGCTAAGCTAAAGGTAAAACATCAATGTAGAATGATATCATATATAGCCAAGAACGTATTAACGCACAGTTAAGATATCACTGAACACATTTGCCTGATGGATCAGGTATAAATATAACTCACTCTGGGCCATAGTGTTCTCATCTGTAAAATGAGGGGATTGGAATAAATGATCTCTTAGGGCCCTTCCAGCACTAAATCCTATGATCCTTTGAACATTAATGAATATGTTTCAAAGTGCAGTCAGAACTGTAACAACTGTTTTGTATCAACACTCCCTGTATCTTTAGATAATCCTAAATATCCGCTCTATATTTCAGTATTAGATTACTGTTACGGGCTGAGTTAATAAACGGAGTCATTCACCATCTTGTTCGGCTCCCGCCCCGTACATTGTCCGCGAGATCAGGTCCTTTGCTTAGGCAGAGGCCTGGGGCTTGGGGGGAACCCCGAGTGTAGTTACGAGGCTTCGGAAGCCCGTGACAGATTACTAGTCGTGATTTCTTTTGCTTTGCATTTCTAGGCCCTTTCTAATGTGGTCTCAGCTCACCTCACCCTACCAAAGCTACTGCTTCTCCATGTGTAACTGCAAAAAGCTGCTGTGATTAAGAGGGACCCAGCTCCCAAGGATAGGGAGGTGAGAGACTCTCTATGCTCTGCTTTGGTCAGATCAAAGACCTTGAGCAGTACTGCCAAAAATAAATAGGGTCAGTAAAATGTATACAAGGACCCTTTGGGGGTAACTTAGGCAACCACATATTAGCATCGTCTATGTTCTATTATTGTTTTTAAATTTTTGTTAAATGGTTCCCAGCTAAGTTTTAATCTGGCTCAGGACCATGCTCTGGAGTGTCACACGCTACAAGAAGGTCAGAAGGCCATAGGTTTGATATCTCTGACCTAGAATGCTGTACTCAGTCCTAGCTACCATCTTCAGGGAGGGTAATGATAAGATTGACAATGTCTCAGAGGATGGTGGTCAGGATGGTGAAGACCACTGAGTTGATGCCATATGGTGAATGGTTGAAGAACTTTGGGAAAAGAGAAGGTTTAGAGGGACATGAGAGCCACCTTCCAATATTTAATGGGTTCTTCCAAGGAAGAGGGAATGGAATAGACTAGCTCTGATTGGCCATAAAGGGCTGAGCCAAGAGTATGGGGTGAAAGCTGAGCAGAGGCAAATCGAAAATCTTCTGAACCAAAAGAGCAATCTGAATGTGGCATGGGCTGCTGCCTCAAGGAAATTGGGAACCCCCCCCGGATAACTCTTCTCTTATTGTGGGGATTTGAGTTGGGTATAGGTTGGACTCCATTGTCTCTGAGGTCTCTTCCAACTCTCAAACTGTACGATTCTGCTTTATTCTGACACCACTCACCCAACTCTGTGTTTCTGCTTATCCACCTTGCCTTCAACTTAGCCCTCCCAGTCCTAGCTTCTGAGTGAAGAAACTTTTTGGTCTTTCATTGTGTCCCCAGTGGCACAGGGCACTTTCTTAATACATATTTGCTGCCTGATTGAATAGCCATTCTTCAAGGACTGAATCAAGTTCCTTCTACTCAGAGAAATCACGGGCAACTACTCTAGCCTATAGTAATGACTTCCATCATGTCTTCTAACTTTTTAAGTGCTTCAAGATATTGGTTACGCAGTTGGTTCTCAGGAAGAACTCATTAAATGATGGCCTGATATGCATGATTGAAGCAGGACCATGGAGACAGGCAGCCAGATTTGGTCCCTTCCTTTATTTCATTTGCTCAGATGCAAGTAACACATGAAGTGATGTGAATCATGAGGATCTGTATTGTTTCCAAGAAATAATTCCCCCTTCCCTTTCTCTCTTTCTCTCTTTCCCCCATTCCTCTCTCCCCCTCTCCCTCTCCCTCCCTTCTTCTTCCCCCTCCCTCTTCCTCTCTTTCCCTCTCTCCCTCCCTCTCTTATGAGCTCAAGGAGGTTTTAGTCTGTTAGAGAAATAATAAACCTGCAGATAACCAGTTACAGTATAGTGGCATAAGTAGTTGACCTGGAATGAGATGAGATCTAGGTTTGAACCTCGCCTCTGATACTAGCTGCATCACCATCGAATAGAACGTCGTTGACCTCTCTCTGGGGCTTAGTTTCCTAAAAAAATGAGCTTCTTAGAATAGACAACCTCTTGAGTCACTTCTTACTCTAAAATAGATAAAAAGTTCTAACTGGGATTAGAATCCCAGATCTAGATCTGGAAGGGTCCTCAGTGGCCAGCTAGGCCAGCCCCCTCATTATACAGAGGAAGACAGTGAGGCTTGGAAAGGTCATGTGATTTGCACAATCACTTCCATAATACACAGAAGTATCGGAAGTTAGATGTGAACTCAGGTTCTCTTACTCCAGAGCTGAGGTTCTATTGATGCTACTCTGCTGAGTAAAGGGAGCACAAAGGACAGTGAGGAGAATGAATACCATAGAGGATGCTGGGTTTGGAGAAGGCAAATCCCACCATATTGCTTAGGACCAGCATTAACGTGCAGAGCTTAGCACTCTTAGCGCCTTTGTCCTCCATCTTCAACCTCACAGCCAAATAATTCACTCTGGAGAGTTTTAGGAGAGAACGTATATACTACCTTTCCAGTAGCCCACAGCCTCAGTTTACATAATAATGGAAGAGTGTTAATACCAACAGCTAATGCTAAGTAAAGCAATACTTCATCTCTTGTCCCAAAAGCTCCAACGTCAAAAGAAGAGGGATATATTTTGTCCTAACTTTTCAAATACAATTTTAGCTTCAGGATCCTCCCGTGTGGCTCTCACTGAAGGCACCATTATGCTTAAGACCCGCTAATTGGGAATTAACAATAATGATTTTGAATTAAAAAAAATACGGTTTCCATGATGATTAGGTAAAGGTATTCATTTAAGGAGTCCATCTGATCTTATTTTACAATGTCTAAGAAAGGAAGAGAAAACATTTCTAAGTCCAAAATGATAGATCATGTCTTTGGCTGGTTAAATATTTAATAATCATTTAAATTCAACAACAGACTGCTTAAGTTAGAAATATTGAAATTAGTCATGTAAAAAATGGTTTTAAAGTCAAGCACTGGAAACCCACATTCTGTGCACTTCATTTCATTTTATAGTCTCTAAGAACTATTACAATTTTTAATAAACTTGTATCTGGGATTTGAAGCCAAACACTTACATTCAAAAGGCAAGAATTTATTAACTAAAAGACACCCAAAGTGGCAATAAAATGTATTCCCCAGTGATAAGGTGCAAACAGATTGTAAAAGTTGCATTTTATTAATTCCAATACAATTAAGGAGCACAGCTGTCCCATCTGTATCCCCAGTGGCCCGCTCTCCTAAGGATGACAAATATACATTTACATACACACGTATATGTGTATATATATAAATATACACATACATACACACACATACACACATATTTTCATTGCTGATAGACAAACATTCCTTAGACCAAATAAGATACCCTTACAACATGGCAGCCTCTGTTTACTTACCTAAAACCTTAAAAATTTAGACATGTAATTTTTTTTTAAGTCTTATATGCTGAAATCAACAAACTCATGAAACTCCCAGAGCATCCTGAATGAGAGTGAGATTAACAATCACTGAAATACTTGCTTAGGTTATAATTACGCTTCTTTGCTAATTACCCTATAACTGTAGACACATAAGACAGCATGATATGGTGGAAAGAACTCTGGATATCGAATTTAGGAGACCTGGAGCCAATGTTTTCTAGGTGCCTGACCCCGGGCAAATCAGACCTCAGATACTACTGGTTAGTGTTCCTAAACAGGTCACTTCAACATTTAGTGTGTCCCAAGCAGCTCTCAGAAGTTGCAGAATAGCAGTCAGCCTACATTGGCAAAAGGAATTCTCTTAAACCAGTGGAATCCCAGGTTCTGTATCCCCCTCCTACATACATACATACATACATACATACACACACACACACGCACACATGCAAATGCAAAATCAAAAGAGTTACTTATGTGAGATATTTGTATGATTTCAGTATACCACACAATACCTCTGTGACTCTGAGCAGATGATCAAACCTCACTTTCAAAGGATCAGAGGATCTCAAAGTTAGAATGGATCAGGAGCCCAACACCTTCCTTTTACAGATTAAGAAACTGAGATCCTGAGAAGACAGTTAACATGCCCAAGGTCTCACTGCTGATATGCAAGGGTGGGTACCCATTGCTTCACGCCTGACACTCACACAACTATTCTGCACCCATTAAATAAAGGGGTTGAGGAAGGATCTAGGTGGCACAGTGAATAGATTGATCGAAATGGAGTCAGAAAGACCTGAGTTTAAATCCACCCTCAAATACTTACTAGCTCTGGGCAAGTCACTTTAATTCCTTCTGCCTCAGATTCCCTATCCATAAAATGCTAGTACCTGCTTCGCAGGGGAGTTGTGAGGACTAAATGAGATGACCTATATAAATCTCTTTGCTAACCTTAAGGTGCTATACAAATGCTAGCTATTATTATTAATAATATTATACTATAACATGCCCTTTTAGTTCCAAAATTGATCAGTAAAAGATAAGTACGGTCAAAAAATACAACTTTATCTGACTTAAAATATGTTGAATCCTATTAAGTAAATTAATATAAAGTAACAGTAAAGGAACATTTTTTGGCCTCATCATAAAAAGTTTTTGTTTGATTCTACAATGATTAATGACTTACTTTGATATTTCAAAAAGTTGGTGATTTCCTCAGTAGGAGGAGTATGCCCTTCCACAGATGGAGATCACAACCCCTCCAGACCTTAATAGATGGCTTCATGAGTTGGCATGGTCAAAAGAAACCATCACCTGGTGCCAGCCTTCTGTTACTGTGTCTCCTTGATCTTGGCTATGCTGACCTGCAGATGACAGATATAAAATTGATTGGTACTTCTAGACATACATCAAAATACAAGAGCTTGGTCTAGCTAGACATGACTATCGAAGATTCAGTCACATTCATTCCAGAGGAGGCATCAGAAAAAGACTCTGGTTCAAGGATTTATCATTGTGCAAAATTAAGTTCCAAGTCATATTTCCAAGGAATGTTTTATTGTTATAAATGGCTGTGTCAATGTCTTTCTTTTTAAAAGATACAAATCCATTGTCATCCAGAGTGCAATACAAAGACGAATACAAAATAATCATAAACCAATCATATCCCTGGGAAGAGAAACTAACAAGAAATTCAATTTCAAATGTGACCTTAATAAAAGTTTAACTTGGAATGAATCCTTCAGAATTTTTTGCTTAAAGTAAAATGAAAAATGCACTGTGTCCCACACAGCAAATTATTTCTGGATATTTTTAATAAGATTACTGTCAACGTCGTGACAGAATGCATTAGCCCAGCCCCACCTGGCTTGTCATCTCACAGCAGAACAGGATGGTGCCGCCAACCTCACATGTTCCACGGCAAAGTCTGGAGAAGAAGGTTTGTGTTCTGCTTTTATGTTCCCGTCTCCTGTGTTTTGGATTGAATTTTAAAAAGGTGAAAAAGCAATCAAGAGGTTTAATAAGCAATCCTGACGGTTATGATCACAACTGTAAGCCGGGAATAAGAGGTCCTCATTCTACTTTATTACTTGCTCACTGGGTAATTTAGGCTGGTCACTTAATTCCCTGATCCCTGATTTCTCTGGGTATCAAATATCAACTGGTACAGGAAATATCGAGGCATATGTTGAAACTGGAAAGTCAACCTTGTTTCTTAAGCTAAGGCTTTAGTGAAATCACCTCATAAGAACAAATAAATGTAGCAGACTATTTCTAACCAAAGTGTACCATTTGGGCCTTTCAAGGTGACATTTCCCGAAATCCAATTCACTAACAGTATGTTCAGGATCCTGGGTTAGCTGTGGAGGAGATGCATAGATAAGGAAGCCACAAACCCTACCCTCATGGAATTGTCAATCTAGTAAGATGGTCTGACATAGACGTAACTGTGCTATCAATCGAACTGGAACAAGGAGATAGAAAAAGGACCAAGAAGTATGCCCAAGGTCTAGGCATGAAGGCTCAATTTTTGATTGGGCAGAGAAAAGTGAGGAAAGGCTTCAGTGAAGGTTCAGAAACAAGGTAGAAATTTGTTTTCCTTGACTATGTACATTTGTTACAAGAGTTTTGTTTTCTTTTATGTTTACCCGTTGGAGGTAGGGAGAGGTGGGAGGGAGAAGAGGCTAGCCATACAATTAGCCCCCTTACCTCCCCTAAAACAAGAGTGTGATTACAGCATTTTTTAAAGCACAGAAGAGAACAGAAGGAAGGCCAGAGGAAACACAGACAAACAGGATAGCTTTGAAAGGTACATATTAAACTGATTATAAACTTGAAAAGAAAATTGTATGTAATAGAGATCAGTCATTTTGTGTATGATCCTCTTTTTTAATTTTACTTTCTTCTCATAAATTGTAATTTTATTTGGTATTTATTATGGTCATAATATAAAAAAATAACTGAAGAACTAGAATTTTGCAGGATGGGTGAGATTTCAACAGATTGATATGGGGGTTGGGGACAATAAGGAATAATCCAAAATTAGAGTTAATGGAAAGAAACAGAGGTGGGAGCATATGAGTCATAAGAAGGAGATGGCCAATAATCCAGTTGTTTGGAACGTATTACAAGTAGAAAGCAGTAATATGATATAAAACCTAAAGTGGGTGGGTCCTGATGATGGTGAGCCTCGAATGCCACACAAAGTCATACAGATCTTCTTCAGCTGACAATAGGAATCCACTGAACAAATTTGAGCAGAAGGGTGTCATGGGTAATACAATGGAATGAGGACTGGCTCTGAAGTCAGAAGACATGGGTTAAGATCCTACCTCTAATAGCAGGATTACCATCTGCCTAGAGCCAGCTAGGTGATACAGAAAATTGAGTAGGAACTGGAATCCAAGAACACCCGAGTTCAAATCTGGCCTCAAATGCTTAGTAGCTGGGTTACTCTGGGCAAGTCACTTAAATTTTGTCTGCCTTGGTTTCCTAATCTATAAAACAGATGTGAATAATAATATCCACCTCTCAAGGTTGTTGTGAATATCATGTGAGATATTAATATAATGTAAAATAAGAAGACTTTGGTGATAAATAAATTGGTGGTGGTGGTAGCAGGGGTGGTGGTAGCAGTGGTGGTGGTAGTAGTAGCAGCAGCAGCAACAGTAGCTGTATATCATTTAAATTTTCTGGGCCCCATTTTCCTCACCTATAAAAGCAGGGAACTGAACCAGATGGCAACAACGGTCCCTTTCAGCTTGAGACCCAGGGCCCTGTAAGTCTATGATAAAACTCCATGCACAAGGAAGACTGATTTGGTCCCTATATAAAGGAAAGATGGGATAAGGAGGCAGGTGGAGGTGGGAAAATATGTTCTGGTACTATATTTGTCAACCAGGGGGATTGCAATGAAATATGCAAGTGGTGGAAATGAGACAAATTCAACTGCTGCGAAGGCAAGACACCTTTTTTTTTTTGAGTCTCAGTACCAGCATCCGCAAAATGGAGATTCAACAATCTGAAGTCCCTACTTCACTGGGTTACTGTGAGACTACAGTGAGGTAAGGTATTCAGAAAGTTCTGCTAACTGTAAAGCACCACAGAAAGGTCATTTATTAATGGTTTTGTCACATGTAACCAGATACCTGGGCTCAGGAACAGTGGAAAGATATTTGGAAAATGAGCCTATTATTGAGACCACAAAAAGAAATGAAGAAAAGCACGGTGGGCTCCAGCAGGCCGCAATATATTCCTGACCAAGAGCTGCGGCATAAAAGATGCCAAAAGGGAGAAATAGGGCTGGAAAAGAGGGTGGATAGGCCACAACAGGAGGAACAAGTGATAGAGATATTCGTGTAATGCTGTTGTTTTTTTGTCATTTCAGTCAGGTATGACTCTTTATGACCCCATTTCTTGGCAAAGATACTGAGGTAGCTTACTATTTCCTTCTCCAGCCCATTTTACAGACGAGGAAACTGAGGCAGACAGGGTAATGTGACTTGCCCCAGAGTCACACAATTAATAAGTATCTGAGGCCAGACTTTGAACTCAGGAAAATGAGTTTTCTTGACTTCAGGTCTGGAGCTCTAACCACTGCGCCATCTAGCTGCCCCAACCATGAACAATCAGGATAATTAGGAAAAAGTCCCAGTGTGTTCAGTGGACTTGAATAAATGTCACACAGGATGAGAGATATATGGATGAGCTGAGATCTGCACCAGTGGAACAAGAGGCCCATTAGTGAAACCAAATATCCATTCATATATCAAAGTTATCAAAGCCTATTAAAAAAAACTTTTAAAAAAGACTATTTTTTTTAAAAGTATAAAGAAAAGACAGAATTATGACAGGCTGAAAACTGGAATGTTTAACTTATGTATTTGTGAAGGACATGTGATATAACTGAAGATCAAAAATTCTCAGAAGAAACTTTTTTTTTTTTAACTGAGGAGTATGCACACTAAATGTTCCAGGAGAAAACTCTCCAAAGAGCCATTTCTTATGACATAATTAATACTCCACAAAGAAGTCTTAGAAATTTGGGACCAGTTTGAGGGGGCAGTTCCTAATGAGACATGAAATATAAATCCTTTAAAAATCATCACTGCAACGAGCCTCTCTTGTGGACTTATGGTCACAGCTCTTCAGCCCCTTTACTAGTCTCTGAGAAGCATGGTGTGGGCCCACTAAGCTGAAAGATCATTTTTTAATCTTTTTTTTTCCTGGAATGTTTCCAATTAAGACCAGCTTTCTAACAAACGAATGGCATTTTTAAAATTTATATATTGTTCAATATGTACCAAGTCCCTGGCTTGTCATCTCCCACTCGGACTCTCTTAAAGTCTGCAGCGTTCTTTTCACACTTGAGCAGATGAATGGGGAGTCTCTCGTGCATCAAACACCAATATCAACTTTCCTGAATTAATTACTTACTTCAATCGCAGCTTTATAATGAGTCTCTCTGGGAATTTGAACAATTTTTTAAAAAGTACAGAAAGTAGCCAGCAGATGGGGAGGGGATGTGGCTGGAGGTCCTGTTTTTCTTTGTCTCTTTTCTATAATCTAAGGAGTTGAATCATGGACTATGTTGGGGACTGGAAGGGGAATATGGGTCACTTTTAAGAATGATCTCTATTTGGCCTTTCAAGTCCTGTCCAAGAGAGAAGCCATCCTCACTTCCCATTTCACAAACCCAATGGTCCTGTGATCTTCTGTATATTCCTACGAAACTAGGCCATACAGAGAAAAAGTTAAAAAAAAATCCAACATTTATTTTCTTTACTTGTTTTCTTAGGAATAATTAGCAAGGACCCTAAATGTGTACAGTTGGAGGTATTTCCTCTTAAACAATTCACAGATCTAGATTCCTCCTTGAGCTAAGCCTTCAATCATGTCTATATCCTCTGTCTTTACAGTAAATTAACAACTTACATAAGTCTCATTAAGTAATTAATAAGACATGCAGATATATTGATCATTTAATTCCAATAAGCTTAAGTTGTCTAAATTTAAAAAAAAATCTAATGAAAAGAGAATACTCCCAACCCCCAAGCTCACCAGATCATTAATTAACGACGCCTTACATTTATTTGGGATGCCATCACAGTCATCTGAACTCTTTAAAAGCTTAAAATGTGTCATTTTGTCAGGGCAGTCCTTGGGAAAAACTCCACAATTATAGAGGCAGCAATAAATAGAGGTCTGGCCAAATGTTTTCACATCCTAACTCTTACACCTACTAGCTAAGTGATCCTGGGCAAGATTGGTTCTAGGTTACTCTATAAGCTGCAGAGTTCCAACTTGCATTGGTAATGCCAGTATTCCTTACTTCCTCCTCAAGAGGAGTTTTCATCCCCTTCATGGACGACATCATAGCCCAGTTTAAAAATGTCATCCTAAGAAGTTTAGATCAACGGAAATGGTAGATGTTATTTCCCGTAACCCTCCCGTTTCCCCTCTTGCATGGAACATCACCACATCACACAGAATATTAGCGTTGGCTTCCATCCCACAGCTGAGCAAGAATCTCTCCTCCAAGATAGTTGCCAAGTTCTCATTCGGACTTGTAGACTTACAACTGATAGGGAACCAGGGCTATGATGGCAATATTTAACCACAGGCTCTCATGGGTGGAGAGGGGGCAATGGGGTGAATAGTTATGATACCTTTCTAAGTTTAATCGACACTTTAATATATTTTCTCCATCACTTTCTTAAGTCTAGAGAATTAGCAAAGCAATTTTGTTTTGTTTGCTGATTTCTGTGGTGTAAGAGATCCCACTGAAAATAGAACAATTTGCTTTTATGAGCCTGAGTCAGGAGGACCACTTCTAGCTCTAAATCTATGACCCTATGACACCAAGGCCTGCCAGGAGATCTCAAAGTCATCCCTATCCTGCCTCTTCTCCATACAGGCTTTCCTTCTCTGAAATATGCAGGATTCTAACCTGAATTATGTTAATTCAAGCCTAGAACTGTATTTCTCTAGATATAGGTCCTCTCCTCTTTTGGGTTCACTCTTTTACTGAGAGCAATCATTCATATATATATATGTGTGTGTGTGTGTGTGTGTGTGTGTGTGTGTGTGTGTGTGTATGTGTATACATATATATATAACATATCTATGTGTGTTATATATACACATATGTATATGCATCTAGGTAAGTATATGTATGTATGTATGTATATATGTATGTATCTTCCTGATTGAATGTGTCAGCTAGAGTTGCCCCTTTCTTTCTTCACCTTCTGATACCCACCAGAGAACAAGGGCTCTGTAACATTTTTTTTTAATATTCCATAGTACTCTGCACATGGTAAGAGCTTAATATCTTTTTCATTCATTTCCTCATCTATTCATCCAGTAGAATATTCTCATTACCTCACTGTGAACCATTTTGGGTCAGGGGGAAGGTGAGGACCCCATTGCTGTCCCCCGATCCATCCCCTATCACGAAGGTAAACAAACAAGTTGTATGTTTATTTATCATTACCATTTCTGATCCATTCAAAATGAAGATAGCCAATAAGACAACATTCTATATTCATGGGAGGCTAGGAAAAAAAAAGAAACTATGGAACTTTGCAGGTTTCAAAAAATGGCACAGAAAAGTAAGGTCTGTCACCTAGAATAGAAGGAGGAAAGCAAATATGGAAAACATATTTTCCACCCACAGGATTTTTCAAATATATTCTTCTAAAGTTCAGATTCTGAATTATTCCCATCCATGGCCTTCAACACAATACTGTGGATGAAAAATATGTTATTAATTCCTGAAAAAAAACCTGAAAAGGGCATTAAGAAAAATATGAATGCCTCTGTGAGAGGAGTTAAGCCCTGTTACTCATGGGCTACATAGATCAATCAGAAGAATGATTTAACAAAATAAGAGAGTTTTCCAAGACTTCGCTCACAAAGTTTAGAAACGTGGGTTCCAGTGTTCAAACACTACTAATTTATCACTGTTTCATAACTATGAGGGTTTATAGGGAGCAGTTGCAAGGGGTGTGGGGTGTGTGTGTGGGTGTGTGTATGTGAAGGTTGCAGGTTCTGTTGAGTGCCAGATTTACAGATTTACTTTCAGCCCATTTTCTCGTCACATTTTGGCCATAAGTAAGGAGAAGCTGAATGATTGCTTGTTTTATTTATTCTTGACTTCCCAACAAACAGTAAACTCAATAGGGAAAGTAGGCTTAGTAGTAAGTACCACCAAAAAAAAACATATTGGAACACTATAAATAGGATCATATGGGTGTGGGTGGCAATGCTGTAAATGAGTGTACTGTTTTTAATAGATGGAGGGGGAAAGTCCAATGATTTCCTGTGCTGTCTGTTCTTTAATATTTACTTTCACATATAAAAAAATAGCAGGGGATTGGGGAGGAGAGGTGGAAGTGTGAAACAGGGCCAATAGTACAGATTGATTTGTGAACTTTTCACTGATTTGTGATCCTTTGACTTCCCAAGAAACAACCGAGGTGGGTGGAAGAATTTCAATATCGAGCAAGGGAGCATATTGGGTAATAGACGTGGGGCGGTATTAGTGTTTCCCAGCACAGCTTGAAAAGAAGTTATTTCATCCACATACAGAAACATAAATTACCCTGTCATTTTCAGATCTCTGAAAGGTTGTTTGGGGGAAGAGAAACCACACTGAATTCAAAGTCAGAAAATATTGGCTGCAAGGCTGGCTCTGCCACTCAAAACGTAGATGCGTTCCATCATCTCATTAGAACATAAGCTCCTTGAGGGCAGGGATTGTTTCCCTTTTGTATTATATCCCCAGCACTTATCACACTGAAGAGCACTTAGCAGGTGCTTAATAAATGCTTCTTGAGATTGATTTCCAGCCTTGGGAAAAGCACTTCAGTTCTCCAAAATGAAACCTTTAGTAGATGAACTCCTCTTTCCCTTTCCACTCAAAGTCCATGATCCTGTGACTCTGAGATCACACCTTTGAGAAGAAGGAAAGGAAAGAGAAAGGAAACAAGATAAGAATAAAAAAGAAGGAAGTGGAAGAGGAGATGGAACCAGATGGAATGAGATAGGACATTCAGAAGGATGTACCATCAGCGCTGAGAGCAGGACGGTAGCTCTTGGGAAATATTACAGCTAGAGATCACCAAAGGGGAGGTTGTAAGTTACCAAAGAGGAGGTTATGGATGTGAAAGATGAAATCACTGGGTAGAAGCAGTACATGGCACCCACTATCTCTAATTAAATTACAAGAATAGATTCTTGAACTCAGGTGTTTCTTTCCAGTCCATAATTTATTAAGATAATTATTAGCTTCACTCCTTCTATTGGACTCTGGTCACTATAAACAGGAACAAGCCACGAACATATTTCTAAAAAGAAATCTAATATTCAGGTGTTTCTTTCCAGTCCATCATTTATTAAGATAATTATTAGCTTTGCCCCTTCTATTGGAGTCTGGTCACTATCAACAGGAACAAGCCACAAATATATTTCTAAAAAGAAATCTAATACATATATTTCTAACAAGAATCTAAATCTAAAAGAAAAATGCAATTGAGCAGATAGGACATGAATTGGCTAAATTGTCATGTAAGCCTCTATGCATTTCAGTTCCCCAATTCACATGTGCCACAGAAATTCAGAGAACAGAATGATCTGCATGGGCTGAAGTAATTGGAAAATCCCCCATAGAGGAAGAACATGAGCAAGAACCTTGAGGGTGTACAGGATTTGGCAAGATCAATGACTCTGAAGCAAGAATTAAGAGTGTTTTTTTCCAATACTTACTTTGGTGCATGTGCATAAGATAAAATCGGAACTCCTAATCTAGAGATGCAAGTCTTTCTACAGTCTAATTGTACCCTTCCTTCAAACCTGGACTGGCCCGTTAGCCCCTGGATGACCTTTCTACTCTGCCCCATCTGCCTTCTTCACTATCAACACCTCCATCTCTATTACAATCTCCTTTGATTTGGGAGTCCTCCCCAGAACCTCCATTTGAAGGAGCACTCATGCCAGACATACATCAAACCCAACTAATCCATGGCTTTCCAGACTACTTCTCAATTTATCTGACTCCCACTCCCCTGCTCAATTTCTGGTTCCTTTTTACATGTTGTTTTCCCTTACTGGAATGTAAGCTTCATAATGTCATGGACTTTCTTTATAACTTGTATATGTATACCCAGCACAGTGCCTGCCATATGATAAACACTTAGTAGTAAATCTTTCTTTCCTCTCTCTCTCTCTCTCTCTCTCTCTCTCTCTCTCACTCTCTCTCTCTCTCTCTCTCTCTCTCTCTCTCTCTCTCTCTCCTCTCTCTCCTCATCTGTCTGTCTCCCTTCCACCCACCCTCCCTATCCAGGACTGCCCTTAAACTAGTATGGGCTCACCAATGCTCTTTTTTTCCTTTCTCCCTTCATTCTTTTCCCTATGATTATATTCATTTCCATGATGTTAGGAATACAGATGACTTCCAAGTCTCTATCTCCAGTGCCTCAGGGTTACAGGTCAACCTTCCGAAATCCCTGTTGGACCACTCCACTTGAATGTCTCACTGGCAATTTAAACTCAATATGGCCAAAACGAAACTCACTATTCACTCCCTCATCATGAAATGTGTCATAAAATTCCATAGTCTCCAAAGAACTAAAGTTGGGGGGCACTCAAAGGGAATGGTACATGGAGGGCATGAGTAGACCGTAATATACTACCAATAAAGAATGAAGCACTAAAAGATGTTAAAAGATATTAGAAGGTAGATGGACAACTGAAAAAAATGCAGATGGGTCATGTAGTTTAAAAAAAAGCATTAAAAATGGACAGCCAGCAAGTAATATCATAAGATTTAGAGGAAGGCCCTGAATACACCCGGTGGACTTCTTTGTGGAGGATTTATGGGATGGCCTAGACAATATAGGACAGGAATAGGAATAAATACACTGTGAACTGCATTGCTGTAGAGTATGCTCACACCCATATCAATGGGATCAAATGATCATAGATTTTAGGCTTTAAGGGCCTATGAGGTCACCTAGTACAGACCCCTTTATTTACCACGCTGGAAATGGAGGCTTATGAAGGGTAAGTGACTTGGTCTAGGACACACAAGTAGTGCCTCTAGAGGCAGAATTTGAACCCTGGTCTCTGACTCCAGGGTGGTTGCTATTTTTACTACATCCCAGACGCAGCCACCCAAATATTAAAGCGTCACAAGACTTAGAGAATTGTGGGATCATAGACTAGAACTAGAAGGGACCTCAGAGGTCAGTCAGTCAGTGAAGCACTTACTGCGTGCTAAGCATTGTACCATGCATGTTGAATGCATGAAGGGCAAAAACAGTCTGTGCCCTCGAGAAGCTTACATTCTAATTTTGGAGCAAACATGAAAATCATTATGTACAATAAGATATGTAAGGTGTAAATAAGAAGTAATCTCAGCCACAAGGCCCAGCAGTGAGAGGTGGTAGGAAAGGCGGCTTGATGCTGAATGGGGAAGGCAGCCAAGAGGGATGGAAGATGGGTTGGAAGATGGCACGGGGTATTTGAGGAGTTCTGTTTGAGCAAGTTCTGATGTTTCTGGATGTAGAAAACATGAAGGGGAAGAAGGTGTAAGAAGGCTAGAAATGTAGGAAGAGATCAGGTTGTGAAAGACTTTAAATGCCAAATCCGTGACTTTACATTTGATCCTAGAGGTAAGATGGAACCTGTTTATGGAGTAGAGAGGGGAATAAGGTGGTCAGCCTTGTGCTTTAGGAAAATCACCATAACAGCTTGGATCGAGGATGGACTGGAAATGTGGAGAGGCCTGTCATTTTATAGATGAGAGAACTGAGTCTCAGCGAGCAGGAGTGTCTTGGTCAAGATCTTATAGTCAATAAGAAGCAGAGGAGGGATTTGAACCCAAGGCATCTGACTCCACAGTCAGGGCTCTTTCCTCGCAATAGCTTCAAAGACCCAATTGTTCATCAGTCTGGGAACATCTTCCTCTGATGTAGATAAAAAGCCCTTGCCTTCTTAGTAGATGCATTGGCTAGACAAACTCACCACCTACTAGTTAATTTCCTTGTGACAAGCATTTACACACACACACACACACACACACACTCGATAGTCACACACACACGATAGTCACACACACACACGATAGTCATACACACACGATAGTCTTTGGAACAGCACAAACATGGCCTTTCTCTGGGTCTGTATTTGAAGCCCCTACAGGCTAGCAGATCTGTCAGCTTATCCCACCGGCAGAGTTGCCAAGAAGCCTGAGTCATCTCTACATGATGAGGACCTATGTTGTTCAGTCCTGTCTGACTCTTAATGACTCCATTTCAGAGATACTGGAGAGGATTGCCACTTTCTTCTCCAGCTCATTTTACAGATGAGGAAACTGAGGCTAATGGGGTTAAGTGACTTGTACAAGGTCACACAGCAAATACATGTCTAAGGCCTAATCTGAACTCAGGTCTTCCTGACTCTAGTCCTGGCACTCTATCCACTGATCTATCTAGCACCTTAGGGAAAGATTATTAGGAAGGTTCTCCATCTCAGGAGAATCTTATTTTGTCCCAAATGTATATTCTGCAATCCATCACAGCTTAGGAGGAGTTCTCTGACCCTGCCCCCACCAAATCCTATGCATGGTGCCTAATCCTATTTTTAAGTCTGAACTTAGAGCTATAGAAATCAGACACCCATAAAAGTCAACTATTTATTACTGAAGTTAGTGCTTCAAAGGTCCCTTTTCTGTAGTCTGTGCATAGCACTAGAACACTTTATCATATCACCAGGAAAAAAAAATCTGTCTATTAGTATGTGAATGACCTTCAGTTCCAAGTCTGTGTATCTGCTGGCCCATTCCATTAGAGGGAATATTATCACTATCTCTTACCCCGTGTCCTCTGACTTTCTGAACTGATAGATAAATAAATCTGACTCTCTTTTTTTTAAAGGGAGTTTCTAATTTAAGTACTTCCTGTTCAACCCAGCTTGGAGCACCCACAGACTTAAGGGAGAGTTTGTCAACCATGGAAGGCCAGGGAGGAGGGCTGCTCAGGATGGCAAAATGTTGTTTAAGCAGCTGCAGAATGGAGCCAGTGGAAGAGAATTTATACGTGTGTGTATGTGTGTGTATGTATACATATACACACATATACACATTTATTCTAATCCATATATGTATATATACACATATATATTAGAGAAGAATATATATTGCATTCGTGTGTGTATGTACACATATGTGTATATATATGTATATATATTAGAGGAGAATATATAAGTGTATTAGACTATGGCATATATACTATATTATATATACATATATTATATATACTACGTTAAATATATACACATGTACACACATATGTATATATACATACAAACATTTATGAAGAGAATATATTAGTATATTAGACTATATAACTACATATATACATATATCTGCACACGTATATATGAACACATATACATATTAGAGAATACATTAGTGTATTAGACTATATAATAACTGAACATATATACATGTACACATATATACATACATATTCACATATATTAGAAGAGAATATGTTATAATTAAATATCTGTGTATATATATACATACATATTCAAGAGAGGGAGATATTGCTAACACATATATGCATATAGTGAGGTGTATATCACATATATACATATGGATTATGTCTCAATTATATATACCTACCTCAAGAGGCTTACATTCTACCAGAGGAGACAACACATACATAAGTAAGAGGATCTGAATATAAACATAAAAAATTAGATGATTTGAGGAGAGAGGTATTAGCTGCTGTTAAGAAGATAAGGGGAGATCAGACGTCCCTAAGCTGAGCTTTGTTGGAAACCAGGGATGCTAACAGGCCTGTGAGGAGGGAGGGGCATACATACCAGGTTTGAGGGAATAATAAGATCTCTTCTATTTATCTCAAAGGAATGTCCTGTAGCTAAGAAGAGGTGAGGCATGGAAAGGGCTTTTTAAATTTCAACCCGCTGATGCCAGTAATTATTATTGTTCAAAGTCAATAAGCTATTTTTGGAGCAGACTGGACCAGAGTTCACGTATTTCTCAAAATGCCTGTTGTTAGAAGAAGAATTTGAACTCAGGTCTTCCTGATACCAGATCCAGTGCTCTACGCAGTAGGTCACATTAACTCTTCAGCTATTATTAGATGGGAAACAGTTATTAGGAAAATGAGCACATTAATGGCAAACAATGTTGACAACATTGTTCCTTCTACACTCTTCTAGACAAATCTCTTTAAAATCACTTCAAGGTTCCCATAGTTTGTTTTCCTAACAAGTAAAATATCTGAAAGCTTGATATCTTCCTATTTCAATTGTGTGCAGCAAAGAATACAATAATTAATATTGTCCTTAAAACAAGTTTACATAGGATGAATGAATTCTTCAGAATCAGCAAGAGCACAAACTATCACAGAAAACTTAGTGTTCAATCTAGAGCAATATTCAGTGACTTTAATCTTTTGGACAGGACATCCTCCATGATCCCTTCTAACTCTGAGATTCTGCTCTCATTTGAAATTAAAATATAAATAAAGTGGTAATTCCAGTACATTCTCAGCAGCGTAGGAACCTGAATTCCATTCGTAACAGAATCAACTTAGTTAAGAAAGGTCAAGGCCAGAAGATTTCCTAATGATCAATGACCAACAGGGAGGAAATGATGGCCCAGAACACACATAGTCCTGGGCCATTAGTTCTCCACTGGTTCTTAATCCCTAGGAGATAGAATGTGCTGAGCCTGTTACTTTGATAGCAGGCAGAAACCACAGAGATGCAGGAGTTCTTTTTTCCCCTCACTTCCTTACGCTGGTACAGAGAAGTTGGTGAATTCATTAAATTTCAAGAGATGTGTGAATCTATAGCTGGACTATATTAGCTCTCATACTATCTGTTCAAGTTGAGGCAGAAGATATTATGATTGAAAAGTCAAGACACACATACGATTCTACGCTCAGTGGAAGGGGGGCGGGCAGGGAGGGCCCCCATCAGTACCTAAAGCTGAGACAAATACTGGGCATGTCCAATGACTCAGGTCGAGAATTGAATGAAGAGAGTTGGCTGGATTACCTTTTGGAAATATACAGATACCCTTTCCTCTAGCTTTTCCGTGAAAAATAAAAAACCAACAAAAATGTAGATCTTTATAACAGTCCAATAGTCTTCTGATGATTTATAACTTCGCATCATGGAATACTACTTTGTCAGAATAATGGAGGTTGGGGCTCACTCAAAGGACAATAGAGGGGAGCATGGTGGGTGTGGGCACGATGTGGCATGCTACAAGGGAGGAATTATTCAGGAGAAGGGATATAAAATATGTCATCAGAGGAATGTATAACTGGTAGAAGGAGACTTGAAAGACAACTGACAGGCCCATCACATGTTCCCTTGGGAGCCAAGTATCGTCAAGAGAGTGGGAGAAATTTATGGGAAATAAAGACAAGGGTAATTACTGATGCATACAAGAAGTACAGATGCATCAAGGCAAGTCAAGAACGCATTTATTAAGCACCTATTGTGTTCCAGGCCCTTTGGTATCAGTCAGACACTCAGTAACTGATTAAGTGCTATGGATAAAAAGAAAGCCAAAACCAGTCTCTGCTCTCAAGGAGCTCACGGTCTAGAACTCCCACCTGGAGATGCTCACCAGTCAGGTGAAGTACCGCCACATGGGCACACGTGTGTATGGATACTAAAGAGCTCATGCCACAGCTGATGCATTCAGACTCCAGTGAAATACCGAAATTTAGAAAAATGGAGGAGGATTTCATTTGGAACAGAAACTCAGACAGTGAGAAGATCCCAAGAGCTTGCCTAAGGGCCCACCTGTGATACCTTGCTTGAACCTCCATAAATCATCCACAAGGACATCCATCCAATGCCCTCAAGTATAAGCTTGCCTAAGTCTGATTTCTCAGAACTATGCTTCCCAATGATCACTCAGTCCACCAATCAAATATTTATTAAATGTTAGTTACGTAGCAGGCATTGTGTTAGGTGCTGGGAAAAAAATGAATGCCCCACCCCCACCCCTACTGCACTACCCAAAATAATGATCTACATTCTAATGTCCATGAAAACAAAGGCACATATGAATAGATAGAAAGGACAGCTTGGTGGTGCAGTGGATAGAGCACTGGGCCTGGAATCAAGAAGACCTGAGTTCAAATCCAACCTCAGACAATTACTAGCTAGGTCACCTTGGGCAAGTCATTCAAACACTGTCTGCCTCAGTTTCTTTAACTATAAAGGAAAAATAACGATAGCAGCTCCCTCCCAGGGTGGCTGTGAGGATCAAATGAGATAATATGGATGTAGCACTTAGCACAGTGTCTGGCACATAGTAGGTGCTTGTTCCATTTCCTTTCCCATACATAAAAATAATGAATGCAAGTATATACAAAGTTGTTCAATGCAAGGTTGTTCGGGAAGAGGGGCACAAGCAGTTGGGGGATCAAGAAAAGCTTCATGCAGGAGATGGGGCTAGAGGTACCTCTTAAAGGAAGAGAGAACTCCAAGCGTTAAAGGTAAGGAGCAATGGCATCCTAGATGCAGGGGAATGACGATGCAAAGGGCTGGGGGGGTGGCAATGAAAAGAGGCATTCCTGCCATTCTTCATTAGGAAATAAAGTGAGGAGTCCTTCATTCAACATGGTTTACTCAAGAAAACCAATCAATACACAACAATGATTCAAGCCATTTCTACTTCTACTGGGTGAAAACTGTAGCAAAAAGGTCACAGCATATAGATTTTCGATATTTAAAAAAATAGTAAGGAGATTTGGGAATGGGAAGCACTTCAGAAGTTTTCATTTTAAAGGTGGCTTCATGGCAGACTCGACGGATTAATTTTCTTGGAGTCAGGAAGACCCTACTTCAAATCCTGCCTCAGACATTAGATATGTGACCCTGGGCAAGTCGCTTAACTTCTCTTCTCTTTTCTTTTTTTTTTTTAATTTTATTTTAGACTCAAGGGCCAGAACACAAACATGGAATAGAGAAAAGGAACAAAACATACCATAAGCTTAAATAGTGAAACTTAAAATACAAAGTAAGAAAGGAAAAAAGCATGTTATGTGCACAGCAGAATGTAAGACAGGATTGAAAATATACAATAGATTTTCATTTCAAGAAAGCCTATATGATAAATAATACATGTTGTATTGAGAACTGTCCATCTTTTCTTTGCTTCCTTGTGAGTTTTCTTTTGTTCTCTGCTGCGCACTTTTTTACTTTGTTCTTTTTTCCCTCCCCCCACCCCACTCCCAAAGGCTACCATAAAGTTTAGATATGTTTCTCTATAGCTAGAGATATATGCATACACACACACACACACACATACGTATACATGTATATACAGACATATACTTTCCCAAGCATACTGTACTCCTGATCTTTGTTTTTATATTCCTATCCCTCCTGATTCCTCTACTTCACTTCTACCAACTACCTTGCCCTCCTATTACTTGCCTACCCCACTCCAAGGATCTCTCCCATCTCCTCCCATTCTCATAAATCTAAGTATCCTTCTATACCCTCCTTTTACCTATTCCCTCATTCTTCTCTCTAAAAATCCCTCCCTTGTCCTCTCCCCCCTCACTATACCCCTACCATTTTATTTCTTCTAAATTTAGAAGGCTTTTATACTCTTCTAAATATATACATATTCTTCCCTCTTAAACCAATTCCCGACGAAAGTAGGTTACCAGAACTACCAGTCTTCCTCCCCTGTCTAAATCATCTGTATCCTTTCTTCCTCTTGTACCCCTTTTGTATAAAATAGTCACTCTTTTTAGCTGTTTCTATATGGTTTTACTTTTTAAATTCATACCATAGGTTTACCCCTCTCTTTCTTATGAGCTTGCCAATTATTAATAAGAATATTAGACATACACTTAACATTTTACATTATATAAAAGGTAAACAGTCTCTCCTTATGAATCCCTTATAGTTGGTCTTTGGTATATACCTTGTGTTTTTCTTGGCTCTTATATGTCAAATCTTCTATTAAGTTCAAGATTTTTTAACAAATTCTTGAAAGTCTGGGAGTTTATTAAATGTCCATTTTTTAAAATTCAAGATAATACTTAAATCTGTAGGGCATGATATTTTCAGTCAGAGGCCCAGGTCTTTTGCTCTTCTATATATTATGTTCCAAGAACTGTGGTCCTTTAATGTCTCTGCTGCTAGGTCTTGTGTAATTCTAATTGTGGCACCATCATATCTGAATTGTTTTAATCTTTATGCTTTTAATCTTACATCCTCGAGCTGGGAGTTTCAGAATTTGATTATGATAGTCCTATGATTTTTCCTCATAGGATCTCTTTTAAGTGGTGTTTGATGGATTTTTTTTTCTATTTCTGATTCCCTGCCTTGTTCTAATGCTTCAGAACAATTTTCTCACTTATTTCTTGTATTATTGTATCAAGATTCTTTTTCTAATCATAACATTCAGTTATTTTGAAAATTTTTATATTTTCTCTTCTTGATCTATTCTCCAAATCTGTTGTTTTTCTTATAAGATTATCACTTTCTCTTCTATTTTTTCATTATTCATATTTTAATTATTTCTTGATTTCTTATAATTTCATTGGCTTCACTTTGCTCAATTCTGATTTTCAAGGTGTCATTTTTCTCCTTTAAATCCTGAATCTCCTTTTCTAATTGGTTGACTTGCCTTTCATAATCTTCTTGTTTTTCTTGGATTATTTTTATTTTTTTTTAAATTTTTCCTCCATCTCTGTCATTTGATTTTTAAAGTCTTTTTTTTAGGCTATTAACTCTTTTTGGGCAGGTAACCATTTGATATTACTCTTTGGGGGTTTCTTTACTTCAATATCCTCCTCTGAAGACAAACCCAGTCATATCTATGCCTGGAATAGGTTTCTATGATTGGATTCTTTCTTCTTTGAGTATTTTTTTTTTGTGGTAATAGCTTGACTTTTGCAATCACCTCTAGCCCCAGGGTATGGGAAATGGTGCCTCTTGCCCCAGATCTTCAGTTATCCCCTCTAGCCTGGAACCGAAGCCAAACCTCCAACCTCCTGTAAGTGCCCATAGCTAGGGGCTTTTGCACTCATTGGGCTTGTGCTGGTTCCTTCTTGCCCCCACTGCTCTTTGCAGCACAGCTGGGTCTGGTATTCCTCATCAGCAGGGGTTCACTCAATCTTACTGGGCTCAAATGCCCAACTCCCCTCATCAAGCTGGGGTGAAAAGTTCCTGTAGCTGGAGCCAAGGCAGCCTCTCAAACCAACTAACCCCATGATTTGCTGCCTATTTTTTAAGCAGCTTGCTGCTTGTTGTTAAAATGGAACCTAGCCTGGAGGTGTTTAGTCCTCACAGGACCAAACTTCCCCCTGGGATTTTTCTTCCACTCCTCTCAAATTGTCCCAGGAAGATTCTGGTTGTGCCCCTATTCTTCTTTGTCTCCACCCCACGCTTTGTTCGTCCTAATGTGCTATTTTAACTCTTTTGTGGAAGAAAATCTTGAGAGCTTGGAATTTTCTGACCTACTCTGCCATCTTCCCAGAATCCTCTCTGCTTTGGGGACAATAAGAGAGCTTATTTCACAGGGTTTTGGAGAGGATCAAATGAGATATTTGGAATGTACTTTTCAGACCTTAAAGTGCTACATAAATGCCAACTGTTAGTAGTAGAAGCAGTGGTAATAGAAGCAGTAGCAGCGCCCGCAGAAGCAGCAGCAACAGCATCAGCAGTAGTCGCAGGGATTGCAGTAGTAGTAATGGCGACAGTAACAGTAGTAGTGGTGGTGGTGGTGGTGGTAGTATCAGTAATACAAGTAGTACTGCTGTGGTAGTGGTAGTAGTAGTGGTAGTAGTAGTTGTGGTAGTAGTAGTGGTAGTAGTGGTGGTGGTGGTGGTGGTAGTGGTAGTAGTAGCGGTGGTAGTAATTGTGGTAGTAGTAGTGGCAGTGGTGGTGGTGGTAGTGGTAGTAGTAGTGGTAGTAGTAGTTGTAGTAGCAGTAGTAGTGGTAGTAGTGATGGTGGTGATGGTGGTGGTAGTGGTAGTAGTAGAAATATCTCAGAAACCTAGATTTTCAGAGTCTCAAAGGACTGAAGGCAACGGAGTCCAACTGTACATGAACATGAATCCCTACTACCACAAATGGTCATCCAACCTTTATTTGAAGACTTCCAAGGAAAAGGAACTCGCCACCACTCAAGGAAGGTGAAACTGAACTTGGAGGTGTCTCTAATTGCTGGGAAGCTCTCCCTCCCCATCCCCCAACCTCCAACATCAAGTCTAAATTTACAGTGTCCTTGATGTTGTATCTTATACTATTTCATTTAAATTATAACTGTAAATACTTTCTGCTTTCAATGTCAGCAAATTCGAGGACAGAAGTTTATGGACATCGAAAAGGGAAAGAAAAAAATTAAAAGGGCACAATTTGTTTTAAATTCAGTAATGAAAATTTTCTAATTTGGTTCTTTGACTTTATTTTCACTATGGAATGAGTATGAGAAAAGGTTAAAAGAAATTGGTCTCCATACCACATGCACTAAGTTAAAGGTTGGACAAGGTAGGTACTGAAGACAAAGCTTGAAATGACAGGTTTTGCTGAGGAGAGAACAAATAGGTCCATTGTTGGGATGCAGGGGGAGGAGAAGCATAGGTTGAAAACCAAGTTTCTCAAAGTTTTGTCTTAACTTTCTTGAGGCTACATTAAACACTTACGTGAATGACAAGGCGCTGACATTGAGATTCAGTTATCCAAATGAATACTTTGAAGGTGAAGGGTGCCTTGATGTCTTCTTCTTTTTATTTTTTTTCAAATAAGAACAAGGATCCATACTGATATTTTATGTATGAAGAAGTACAGTAGCTGATGACCAAGAAGTATTGATTAGTTGATGCGAGGAGCATTGATAACAAGTAGTAGTGGTATGCTTCCTCTGACATCAAGACTGTTCTCTCCCAACCATTTAGGTGATTTTGGGTTAGATTTTCTTTGCTTCTAGAAGCAAAATGGAGACCAAAAACAGGCCCTTGTTCTATTATTCAGAACCTCTTGGTTCAAGGTTCAAGAAGAGGCAACATAAAATTTTTAAAAAATACTGCATAGCTTTCACCTCTAGTGACACAAAACAGTTATGGAGGAAGTGTAGTATATCGGCTAGAGAACCAGCCGTGGAGCCAGAAACGGCTAGACTCAAGTTCTGTCTCTGACACAAAATGCCTATAGGATCCTGGGAAAATCCTTTAACCTCTCAGTGCTCTATTGTCTCTGAGACTATAAGTTGCAGAGAATTTGCCAGGCTATATAAATAGGAGGAACGTCCTCATCTTGGGGTCCCTTAATGCTGCTGTTCAGTAATTTCAGTTTTGTGCCATTCTCCATGACCCCATTTGGGGTTCACTTGGCAAAGTTATTAGAGTGGTTTGCCATTTCCTTCTGCAGCTCATTTTAAAGATGAGGAAACTGAGGCAAGCAGGGTGAAGTGACTTGCCCAGGATCACAAAGCTAGTAAGTGTCTGAGGCCAGATTTTAACTCAGGAAGATGAATCTTCTTGATTCCAGGCCCAGCACTCTATCCACTGTGTAATCTATGCCTCCTATATACTAATAAAATCAGAGGTCTAGCACCCATCTCCTATCCCAACATATTTTCAGGTGACTTTGAATTGCGCTACCAGTTTAAGAGATTGAAACTTATCCTTGATTTGGGAGAGCCCAATACTTTACAGAATATTAACTCCATTTCTAGATTTAGATGAAAATAAATTATGAAGGCCATATATGATAATGCTAATAAAGTACTTCAAAGTAAAGTATACTGTTTTTGGCACTGGAAATTTTCTCATCGATAGGAAAAGAAATGATGTACTATGGGGTACGTTATCATGAAGAGGCATTCAAGAAATCCAGTTTAGTTAAAGATGAGAGCAAAAATTAACAGAAAAAAGTGAATTATCTTGAAACTTATTTTTCCCCACTTTGTCTCATGTACAGTATGTGGCGCATAGTAGGCACTTAATAAATATTGACTGATTGATTTTGTATCCATGTGCTGAAGTTTATGGGAGTCACACTAGGGCAATGATTCTTTAGAGAGGATGATGTAGCATTGCCTTTCGAGTCTATTATTTTAATTCGATCTCCTCGGGAATCTTCACACAGAGGTTGGATGCTTGAGCATGCTACAGCAAGTATTTCTTCTATCTATGGGTTAGACTAGATAGCAACTGAGGCCCCTAACCTTCAAAGTGGAGGGAACTTCCAGATGAGGTAGAGCTGCCTCGCCTGAATCATGTATCTATTTAGCTACTATATACCCTTTTTACACGGCTACACGTTGTCTCTAACAACTCCTCGGGGTCAGGGACTACAGTTACTCCTTCCACATTGTTACTTTCCCCACATCACATTTTTGATACATCACAGGTCTTTCTAAGAAATTAAACAGGAACTTTTAGGGAGTTTTCAGGAAGCCACAGACTACATCCAAAGGCCAGCAGATGATAGAGAAAAAGTTTAGAAACTCAGGAATGCATAAAACATACACATTGTATAATGTCAGATATTTTATCTTTTAATATCCTAATAATTCAGACTTCTGCTCTGGTACAAAAGGAGGGCCAAAAATGTATAGGGATATTCCAGACTGCAGGGGTACCACACCCCTAACCTCCATGATGTGGAAGGAGTAACTGTATTTTACTGCTATCTTTTACCCCTAATATAGAGCACAGTGCTTGGCGCAAAATAGGATCTTAATAATCATTTGTTAACTCATTATTTGAGTGATCCACGAATGCATATGGGGTACATTGTCCCCTCCACTGAATCATGTTGGAACCATTCCTCCGAGTAGTAGGTGGTATCTCAAGTTTTATGTTCAGTTCTAGACACCACAGATTGAGGGCATTGATAAACTAAGGAGTGTCCAGAGGAAGGGAACCAGGATGGCTGAGGGCCTTAAGTCCATAACATCTGAAGATAGGTGGAAAGAAGTGGGTATTAGAAGAGAAGTCTCAGGGAACACATGATAGTTGTATCCAAGTACTGGCAGGACTAAAATGGGGAAGAAATATTAGATTTGTTCTATCTGGCTCAAGAAGTCGGGACTAGAAGGAACTAGAAGTTGGGAAGAGGTCAATTCAAGCTGGACAAAAGGACAAACTTCCTAATGATTATGGCAGTCCAATTGTGGAATGGGCTCCCCTTCTTGGGAATCTCCAAGCAGAAATTAGATGATCACTTCTTGGACATGCAAGAGTGAGAAGTCCATCCATGTATGGGTTGGACTAGATGACAATTGAGATTCCTACTGTCAAATTCTGGTATTTGCTATTGTAGCAGGCAGGATGATACTCAAAAAGAAAATGAAACAAAGCAAAAACAAAAAAAAAAAACTAGTCTGGCACGAAGTTCATACTCTGAGCTTTTCCAGTTTGGTAGCCATTCTGTGGGCATAGGATTCAGGAACCTGGGGGCCCCTGGACCAATTGATGACTCTTTGTAGAGTGAAATTTTATCGTCACTGATATGCATTGATATTCAGTCATGAAACTTCTCTCTGTCTCTCTCTGTCTCTCTCTGTCTCTCTCTGTCTCTCTCTGTCTCTCTCTCTGTCCCTCTCTCTCTCTGTCACTCTCTCTCCCTTTCTCTTCCTCTTCCTCCACTACCTCCTCCTTCTTCTTCTTGTCTCTGCCTCTCTGTCTCTGTCTCTCTCTCAAAGGAAAGAATGAATGCCCAGAAACTAAAATCTGAGACCTCAGTGATAGAAAAACAAGCATGATTGATCTCTTTGTGTAGGGAAATGTACATTCTTCCCTAGCGTCTCTATCCCCAAAATGGAAAGAGGCACTTCTGACTCTATGAACTTTACCACTATTTACCTCCAAGTAGTATTTTCTCTCTCCCTCTCCTTCCTTTTCAGCAACTTCTATGTATTATCTCCTTTCATTAAAATGCAAGCTCCTTGGGGGCAGGGGCAGTCTTTCTTTTGGCTGGTATGTGTATGCCCCAGGCTCAGCACAGTGCCTGGCACATAGTAGGTGCTCAATAATACCCGTGGCCTTGCTGCCAAACCAAACATTTTCTGACTAGCTGCTAATACCTGATACTTTGCTAAGTGTGATGACAGTTCAATGAGAATACCCTAAAGAAGAGAAAAGTGAGTTTAATAAGCCACTTTAGTAAAGGGGGGGGAAGGGAATAAGCCTTTATAGAACACGTATTATATGCCGGGCACCATGCGAAGCACTTCACAAATTACCTTAGTTGATTCTCACAACAACCCTGGGAGGAAGTTGTGACTGCTACTCCCACTTTACAGCTGAGGAAACTCAGGCAAAGAGAGGTTAAGTGACTTGCCCAGGGTTACACAGCTAGTAAGTGTCTTAGGTCACATTTGAATTCAGGTCTTCCTAACTCCAGGCCCGGGCACCAAAGCAGACAGAAGCCTTGACACCTAAGCCAAGTCTGTCCTGTTAATGGGGGAAAAATGTTGGTCTGATGGAAGAGATCAATTGATTGCAAATTTGCCATGACAGCCAAAGAAAGGGAAAAGCTCTCTCTTAGGGGCCTACGAGTATGAACTGCAGATGAACTCAATGCATAGGCCCTACAATCATACCTGCACTGAGGGTAGCTGGGTGGTGCACAGAGTGCTGGTCTTTAATCAGGAAGACTGACTCATCTTCTTAAGTTCAAATCCATCCTCAGACACTTACTAGCTGTGTGACCCCGGGCAAGTCACTTAACTCTGTTTGCCTCAGTTTCCTTCCCTGTAAAATGAGCTGGAGAAGGAAATGGCAAACCCCTCCAGTATCTCTGCCAAGAAAACCTCAAATGGTGTCACCAAGAGTATTACTGAAACGACTACACAACAAAAACAACAACCCACACTGACGCCACAACAAAAGACAAGATGAATTAAAAAACAAAATTTATAAGTGAATGTAACTAATAAACACGTGATGTTTTAAACATTCCATTTGAACTGCATGAAGTGACAACCTGTACCTGCTCCTGAAATGGATTCTCATTTTTACATTAAATTGCACACAGAGAGCGATGAATGATTAGTTTTCAGTGTTAGAGCAAGATTAAAAATTGTCAATGTCGAGGTAACACCTTTTTATTATTATTATTATTGAATTACTTGTAATTCTTTTCTCTCTCATTTACTACTCACAGGGGAAAGCTCGCATAACCCCCAATTGTTGAAAATTACTAGAAATAACTTCAAATCTGTGGAAAGAAAATCAGACTCTGTAATTACTTGGCTGACATAATTATTTTTTTTTTCCTTTTTGATTTGTTCTGAAATGATTTTTAAGATTTTTGTTTTGCAATGAAAGATGTCAAAACGAGGGAAAAGGACTTAGCTCTAATGGGCTCAATTGCTGGAGACTCCTTTGACACCATTTCCATTTGTATTGAGTCTCTGACCTCAGTGGGAGGCTGGGCTTCCTTCCGAATTCCACACTTAATAGGCACCCTGCTGCCAAACCAATAAATAAAAAATAATAGAAGCAAAGAAGCCACTTATATGTTTGTTCTTGCAAAGCATGGAAAGCATCTAATGTGTTATGAAGATAATTGCCCATTTCCACACAATGATGTGCAAAGAAAAGTAATTATGTTGATTAAGACATGTAAATATCAGAGGAGTCAAATGGTTAAATCTGGTTTAAGAAAATGATATGTACTTATTATCCTATTAACTCTGAATTTCCCTTGATAATCAAAGATTTAACTCAATGAATAAATATTTAAACTTTCAACTGTACACAAAACTGTGGCATACTGAGGTTACTGACAGCATCTAATTTTGACTCGGGGGAAAAAAATCAATAAAGCGATGTGAGGAGAACTCTAGGTGTACACACACCCTCCTGCAGGAGGAAGGTCAGTGTTCATGATCATCCTCGCTTTCTTTTCTTTGAAATATTCTGCATTGAAAACCATATCTAATAAATGTAGAAAATCAAAATGGAGAAACTACATTCCAAAGAGAAACAGGGAGCCTTGGTGACATGTGGCCTATTAAGAAGACAAAACCTACTCGATCCTGCTTATCCTTAACGAGATTTTTGTGAATTGTAATGAAAGTATTAGATGATACAAGCTGGCAAAATATGTAATGTTCTTGTATGTGTTATCATAAAATATTATTGTAAAATATTTTAATTTTATTAGATCGGGGGAGGAAGCTTAGGTCTATTATACCATCAGTGGGTGATTTCTGGTGTGGGGACTCCCTCTATTGATGTCACAGGCTAGGGAGTAAGAGAGGTTACTGTAACTTGCACAAGGTCAAACAGAATGTGTCATAGGCAAGTTCTGAATGTTGGACTTCAACAATTCACTGCTGACCTTCTATCCACAACGGGCAGAAAGGAAGGGAATATGCATTTCCATAGTACCTGCTATACGTCAAGCATTATGCCAGTGCTCTTCTTTTTTAAATAAATATTATCTCATTTGATCCTTTAACAACCCTTAAAGCTGGGTGGTATCATTATCCCAAGTTATGCAGTTGAGGAAACTTGAGGCAAACAGGAGTTAAATGAATTGTCCAAGATTACAAAGCTAGTGTCAGAGGTCAAATTTGAATCCAGGCCTTCCTTGACGCTGAGCCCAGACCTCTATCCACTGTGCCATCACCTGCTACAGTGCCAGGGGAATATGGCATCTACAGTTGGAAGCAAACTTAGAAATATTCTAATACAATAGTCTTTCTTCAGAAATGAGAAAGCTGAAGTCCGTAGAAGTCATAAGATAATAGATCCCAGGCTAGAAGTGACCTCAGAGGCCATCAAGGCCAATTTCCTCACTTATCCAGATGAATAAGTACTGAGGTAAAAATGGCAGTTAGGGGTGGGGCTTGGTCACATAGCTCCTAAGCAGCAGAAACAAGAATGCAAAACAGGACCTCCAGCGATCAAATCCAGGGTTCTCCCTACATAATGCTTTATCTGACAAGAAATTTAGTTTTAAATATAATTTCACTATTATTTAAGAAATCAGTTTCACTATGTGAGGTACTGGGAATGGAATCAGAAGACATAGACTCAACTCTTGTCTGAGACACCTTCTCGCTATGTGACTCTAGACAAATTATTTAACAAGTCTGAGTCTCAGTTTCTGGAAACTCAGTCTCCTGAGGACTGACTTCACAAAATACTTCAGAGAATCAAGAGATTGTGATTTTGGTTTATTATTTGCACATATTACAAGTATGTAAAGTATTTTTCAATTTCCAAGTGCTACAGAAATGCCAATGATGAGTATTATTATCAGTCCTTATATCTGTAGCATAAAAATACTATTAAATGACTTGGAAACAGACCAACAAAATGTTCAAAGAATAATCAGAAGGTTTGCTTGAGCTTATTTGTAGATACTTTCTTTGGGTACTCTGGACTGGGTATAATTAAAAGTTTTACAGCCTATTGGGCAGAAATGAGATAACTGACAATTGAATTCAAATCTTATATAGAAATATTTCTGCATTTCTCATTCAGTTTAATACAGACTATTACCTTTGATGAATTTTTTAAAAATTATAAAAAAACTACCCAAGAGTACAATTGATTTTCTTTTATTACAGGAACACACTTCTTATCTTTCTTACAATACATAAAACAGGACTCTAGTAATTTCTCTGAACCTAGACAGAGCATTGGCCAAGGTGATGGTCATAGCCAATTTTGAAGACCAAGTGCAGGAGTTTGAGATGCGGGCATGCCAAAAGTCCTTCTAAGCTCATTGATGAAATGGGAACAGTGGGAAATTGTGAAGCTCTCTGAGCTAGAAATGACGATAGGTTTGGAGTCCACATCTTGACTTTTTCTGCATTTCTGTCAACCTGATCTATTAATTCGTTCAATTATGCCTGGCCTACTTTTATCCTGAAAGAAATAAGACAATCTAAGAGATTTGAAGTTATAAAGCATCCTAAAATACTCAAAGTTCACAAGATCTCTCATTTTTTTTGTCAAATTTCCTTATCACCAACTCTCATGAGACCAAAATTATCATCTTTATCATCAAGATTAATATATCTCACATTGCCATTAAATTATAAGATCCTTGAGGGCACGGACTGTCTTTTGCCTCTTTTTTGCATTGCTGTGACTTATTAGAGTGCCTGGCACATAATAAGTGCTTAATAAATGTTTACTGACTATTTATTGTCCAAAATTATTTTCTTGTATCACATGTGATTCATATGAGTCATTATCCTAAGAGGTGTATGGTCAAGTTTACATTTGAAGACCTCAGGAAGGCAGTGTCTAACAGAGTTGAGGATTTGCCTAAACTGAGGTTCCAAATGAAACTTGAATTTGCAAATTGAATTTCAAATAAGAAAACCAAAGAACAAAACGTAATAATGGGGCCCTCTCTCTCTCTCCCAGGGTATTGATTAAATTCAATGCTCCAGTTGTAAAAAAAAAATATGGTATCTCAATTGAAATTAACAGCTCTTCTTGACAACTTGTTATGAACCAAATGTTATATTCAGGGAAGGCAACCTGGCCCCCCTTAATCTAGAGCTGTTCAGAAGGGAAAAAGGGGCATCACTGATCTTGGCACAGGGAGTAGGATGCGATGAGTCAGGTACATGTCAGTCGTCTCAGACTGGGACACTCAAAATCATGATTCAGGCTTAAAGATATTAAGTTACCTTAGTATTTGGGAATTTGGTTTGATGAAGGAAAAAAGATTTGCTTTCACATATAAGATGATGTTTTCAATTCATCCCTTAATTGATCCATCAACCAACAAGTATTTATTAATCATTTACTGTGTGCTAGGCACTGTGGCTATAAATAAAACAAGCCGTATTCATGAGGAATTTAATTCTAACAGAAGAGAAAAGAAATACATATGTAAATGTATATAAAATCAATATAAAGAAAGTAGACATAAAATAGTTACACATAGATTAGTTTGAAAATGAGGGCACTGGCATTTGGAGACATCAAGAAAAAGATTAGTGTAGAAGATGGTTCTGGAACATTTTGAAAGAACAGAGATTCTTTGAGGCAAAGGTGAGGAGGCGGTACATTACAGGCATGGGGCCAGCCAGGTCAAAGGCACAGAGGCAGAGAAAAAGTCAGAAAGGGTTCTGCCCAGGAAGACGGAAGAAGTTCAGTTGGGTCGAATATCAGATGGGGAATAGGGAATAATGTACTTGGAGGCAGGAATTTAAAAGCTTAACAGGAGTTTGTTGAATTGAGGCACTAGAGTTTATTGAATAAGGGACTTGGTCAGATCTACATTTAAGGAAAATTACTCAGGCTGTAGAATGTGGACTGGAGAGGAAAAAGACTTTGGGCAGAAAGAACAATTAAGTGGCTAATTCAATAATCTAGAAGAGGTAAAAAGGACTTGGACTAAGGTGGCTTCTGTGTAAGCAGAGAGAAGGGGCCAGATGCTCCTCAAGGAGTTTCCATTCTAATGGGGGAAGACAGCATTCACAAGACAGCTAGGAAGCAATGGAGGGAGGGAAGTGGATACAGGGAAGCACCAATGCATAGGCATAATGAGGAAGTTCAGAGAGTCATAGTCAGGAGAATGAAGGACAGCCAGTCTGGGCTTCTCCACAAAATGGAGGCCTCGGGAAGAATTCACCAAGAGAAGACAGATCAGCAAATAGGGAGAATACGAAGTTGAGAGAAAGAAAGAGAGGAGATGGCTGATATTGGAACCTGATAGGAAGACAGCAGGAGATGTGATCAAAGGCATGAGTAGAAAAGTTGACCTTGACAATGCTAATAGCCAACGTATTGTCAGAGTATGGGGTAAAAGAGGAGAGGGTGGGAGGGGAGGAAATGATGTCAACTGGGTATAAAGAAAATAGGAGAAAAGACTGCTTAGATCAAAGACCCACAATTTTCCCAGCAAAGTAAGAGGGAAGGTTGTCACCTCAGAGTGAAGTGGGAGGAGAAGTTGGATGCTTGAGAAGAGAATATTTCTAAAGGATTTTGTGAGAATGAGATAACAAATCAATCACAAAAGAATAGGAATAGTGTCTTTTTGCAATGAGGAAGCAGATGAAGCTAGATAACATTTTAATAGGGAGGACTGGCCAGTGAGCTTCCCTAGCTTCAAGAATGTACTATCTGCTCTGCATTATGCGAACCCACTTGTATGCTTGGGAAGCCTACTTCTGGGTAAGGTTAACAGAGGGCCCTCCCTGCCCTTCACCTTAGAACATATCCAAGTATTCTGTAACTGTTTCCTGTCTATTTACTGCGTAATAGAAGAAGGGAAAAAAAGCCTTTTAATTAAATGCTGAGCTTGAAATGAGTGCATATGGAAAAGGACATGAGGAGGCCCTATCTGGCTCGACTTCATCCTAGCATCTAAGAGAAGACATACTATAAGCCTTCAAGAGAGAAGAGAAGCCAAGAGTCTTTATCTTTTCACTTGTGTCACAATGTGGTCTTGAGGTGATGCTGGCTTTCTTTCTCTGTTGTATTTCATTCTTTTCTGCTCTTAGATGAACAAGTGTGGGCTAGAATCCATACTAGAGTTTGGCAGTGGGACTTGATAGGCAAGCACCACCCTGAGCAGTGATCTATGGGTACAGCTCAGGAGTATGTCTACAGCCAAAATACCATGTCCTGCAATTGAGGAAGCAATTGATCCATCATCTCTGCTTGACGAACTTGGTGTTGTAAAAAAGACCTTTGAGCCACTGCTTAACACTTGAGCATACTCTCTCTCCCCCTGGGTCCTCTAATACATATGCCCGGAGTAAAGTCCAAAAGCATCTATATAAGTTGGCACCAATAGACTGTGCATGGTCAGAGGACTAGACCCTCCCATTATATCCAGAAAGTATATTGCACCAAACAGCATGGTTTGATTTCTAGCTCCATTCAGCAATAGATGAGTAGGTGTGTAAGAGGCAGATGTGGAAGTTTTATACAGGACTAAGGTTTAGTAAAGATGAGGATAGATAGGGCAAAGCAGAAAGGGGCAGGAGAGTAGAGGACAGGGTTGAGCTGAAGAGTCCAATGAGATTAGAGAGAGAGGAATGTTAAATCAAAAGGGGAGAAAGTTAAAGCATACAGAGAAATAGAAGGGTTAGAGGCATAAAAAGGGCAGAGAATGGGTTTAAGAGGGCAAAGGCATAAGGAGAGACAGAATAATAAGTTATGGTCAGATAGAGGAATGTAGAGTTTTAAACTGTGGCAGTGGAAAGCTTGTGCATAATGGTAAGAACCAGTTGGTGACCATCCATATATGCTACTGAGATGCAGTGCAGGAGTAGGTCATGGGATTTAGGGAAAAGGAAGAATGGGAAGGGTAAGGGGTTTGAGGATGCATCAACATGGACTGGGAAGTCACACAGCAAAGGGAAAGAGCTGAGAAGGAGAGGATGATGTTCATCCCAGTGATTAACTTCTTGAGAAAGGCTAGGTAACTGGAAAAACAAAACAAAACAAAACCTTTGCAGCATGTTTTGCTCATAAAGGGCTTATTTCCAAGCTGTATACAAAACTAAGTCAGGTCTATAAGAATAAAAAACATTCTCCAATTGGTACATGGTCAAAGGATACGGATGGAAACTTTTCCAAAGAAGAAGAGCCAAGCTCTCTATACCCCAAAGAGGTCAAAGAAAAGGGAACAGGATGTGTGTGTGTGTGTGTGTGTGTGTGTGTGTGTGTGTGTGTGTGTAGCTCATTTTGTAGCAGCAAACAACTAGAAATGAAGAGGTGAAGAGGGTGTCCATCAAGAGGGGAATGGCTGAACAAATTACAGTATATGAATGTAACGGTGCTATAAGAAATACCCTGAGAAAGTTGGGAACATTTGTATGCGCTGATGCCAAATGAAGGGAACAAAACCAGGAGAACAACCTATGAAACGACAACAGCACTGTGGATCACTGGGAGATCATAAAGAACTCTGATCGATGCAATAACCAATCATGACTCCAGAAGATAAAAGATGCTACCAACCTCTAGACAAAAAACTGATGGACTCAGGATTGCAGAATGGAACACAGCTTTTGGACAGTCAATTCTGGAGTTTGTTTTGCTTGACTTTGCAGATTTGTTACAAGGATTTTCTTTTGCTTTGCTTATTTTTTTTCCTTTTTTCCCAATAAAGAAAGTGAGGGAGAGAGAGAAAATGAAATTGCGTTCATTGCAAAAAGAAGTTAATTTAAAGATAAGCTTTAAAGGGGGACAGGAAGAATGACCTAGAGGACCTATTTTTAGTAGCAACTGTCATTCTGAATGTATAGAAAAGTTTGATACTACTCATTTCAAAGGAAGAGAAGTAGCTAAGTGGCAGTGGGAAGTCTCGGAGTGGCAGTAGGAAGCACGCAATATTCCACCTCCTCCTCCAAGACCACGGTGCTGAGATGTGTTTGAATGCACATAAAGTGGTGGATAGGATGCCCAGGAATACAATGTCATGGAGGAAGGGCACAGTCAATGTAGCAATGAATGCTAGTGAATAAAAGGAGTATAAGAGAAGTAGGTACAGAATAGAGATTTGTTCACTATGGAACAAGAATTCCAGAGAGCACAGCAAAAGGGGCGGGAACAGTTAGAGGGGGTGTGGGTAAGTAGGGTTGAGGAAGATAGAGATGAGAAGACAGAAAGTAAGATTTAGGGATTTTTTTTTTACTTACATGGTCAGCAATTGCTTACAAATAGTGAGAGAGAAATAACTGCTGGTAAACCGTCAGCCACAGGACTATAAGTGGGTAGGAGATAAAAATAAAGATTATGTTCTCTAAGGCATGCTATTTCTGGGCAAGGTGCAGTGGTCTCGTACCTTACTCACTCTCACCTGCTGGGAGCAGTTAGGAGAGGTTGGATGATGTATCTGAGTCCTATTCAGCTGCCAGAGGCCAATGGATCAGGTCTGTTCTGGCTAGGTCAGCCGTAACAAACTGTTCCTCCTCCAGGGTGAGTAGGAGAGGGGTATACCAGGGGGTGGGTTATGCGGTTGTAGATAGTCTCATCACCCACAAGGATCGGCAAAAGCTCACAAAAAATACCATACTTAAAGATGAGGAGGATCTGGCTTTGAGTCTCAATGAGTGACAACACTGAATCCTTTATGTTGGAATTCAGTCTTCTTACTTTTAAAATGTCAATAATGTTTTTATCATGTAACTCAAAATTAGGGCATTTTGTTAAAAAAAAGTGTTGTTTTGGGGGGTGAAGTTGGATGAAGAAAACATAATGGAAGACCTGAAATGTGCCATTTAACTCGGAACTATTTCTATTGCCAAACTTCCTTCCTGACATTCCTACCACCTAAGCTGACCACATCAAATTTCAAATTCAAGAGCAATTATTTGATCTGTGGTATACCCATGTCCTTAGAGAGTAATGCGTTTGTTGTTATTCAGCTGTGTCTGTCTCTTTGTGAGCTCTGGTCATACTGTCCATGGGATTTTCTTGACAAAGGTGATTTTCCATTTCCTTCTCTGGTAGATTAAGGCAAACAGAGGTTAAGTGACTTGCCCAGGCTCACAGAGCTAGTAAGCATCTAAGGTTGGACTGAACTCAGATCTGCCTCCCAGATCCAGTGCTCTATCTACTGAGCCACTTAGCTGCCCCAAAGTGTGATTTATCTAGTAAAAAGGAATGTGGTGTTCTAGATAAGGAAATGTTACATATAAACAGCAAAACATAGTTGGAAATTTGAAGCAATTTAATGGAAATATTCTTTTAAAAAATCATATTACACCTTTCTCTACCTGATAAAAGAATATACTGGAAGAAATGAAATATTTTCTGATGATTCAGGGTTAAATTAGGAAAATTCATTTTTGCATTGGCTTTGATTTTCAACAACAGCCATTTTGTATTTTAAACAATTTCACATAAGTAGTCATTAAGATATTAAAAAGCAAAATACCTGAGAAATAGTAAAAATATATCATCCCCTTTTTTTTTCAAATCAAGGGCTCAAATGTTTGAATTTCATAGACTCTCAGGATGATATCTTTTTAATTGCGTGTCAGACACTTTGCTTACAGAATTTTTAAAGACTATAGGAAATCATTTAAAATCAAAAGTGGCTTCTGTTGAAAATCATATGCCTTAAATCAGGAAGAACTTTATCCTTTGATAACATAAGACATCAAGTAGCTCTTTCCGCTAAATCTAATGACACACTGTTCTATTACAGGTTTAAGATGATGCAGGCAACCACGAGTGATTAGCAGGAAGCCTAGGGATGGTCCAGGTGGGTGGGCAGCTTTGCCAGAAGGAGGAAGAGAGCATCCTATCTCCCTCCCCCCGCCTTCTCCACTGCACATAAACCAATCAACACTTTTTGACACATTCTGCACATGCAAGAGCAAAGGAAAGAAGTGAAAGATCAGAAGTGATTCTATCCCAGTCCAGACATGGATGTATGTATGTGTATATATATGTGTATGTGTATATAAATGTGTATATATATATATATGAATATATACGTATATATATGTATATATGTGTGTATATATTATATATGTATATATGTCAATGTGTGCGTACAGGTATGCATATATACACACATTTACATGTATGTGTATATCATATAATATGCATGCATATAAACACAAATACACACACACATATATAATATATATATATAAATCCTCTCATATATATACACATATATGAGAGAGAGAGAGAGAGAGAGAGAGAGAATGAAATCTTTTACATATCACCCACAGCAACCTCCTCATTTTGTGAAGGAAGCAACTGAGGGCCAATGAGCATGACTTGTTTCAAGTCGGCAAGTCAATGACTGACAAGAATAGATGTTTTCATTGTATATACATACATATATATGTATATATATATATATATATATGTATTTAACAAATTATTCACTTTGGACAGTTCTAATTGCTAGGAAGTTTTTATTTTATGTCAAGCCTAAACCTACTGACTGATCCTAGTTTTGCCTTCTGTCCATAAATATTAGGACAAACTGTTATTTATGAGCTAGAAGCTTTTGCATTAAAGTAATATTCCTCATTTAATAGAAAATAGATTTGGGGGAAATATTCAAAAATCTTTATGCTGTGAATAGGATGTCGTGCTTTTTGCTTACAGATAAACTGTTAACCACGGGCATAAACCATCTTTCTACAATCATGAATCAATCAAACAAACAATAAGCAAGCATTTATTAATTGCCTACTGCTGAGAATATAAAAAGAAAGCCTCTGTCATCAAAAAGTTCATTAAAGGAGATAGAAGATGTATGTAGATAGATTAGATATAGAGCCCTAGTTCTTGAATTTAAATAAAAAAATTTTAACCATAAAGTAAACAAACTGCAGACAATTATGATTAACTAAAATTGAATCCTTATATATACATGATGCATAATTCAAATTAATTGTGGCAAGATAATTTTTTATTTAGAAATGGACAATTCAGCAAATTCAGTTAAATATTCTCATACCTATCATATGCAAAGCATCTTGCTGAGCCATAGGGGATAAGTAAAGTGACCACTCCTTTGATTTCACCGGTATTGAGGATTCCCTAGCAAGGAAACTCATTCACCAGTGCTGATCAGCACCTTCTGCATAACTTACAGCTTTAGAGAGCTGTTGTGGGCACTAACAGAATAAATGATTTACCCAGAGCCACACAGCCAGTGTATGCAAAAAGGGGACTTGAAGCCAAGTCTTCCTGACCCCAACCTTGCCTCTCTTTCCTCTATACCACACTGTTTCTTGGGCACGAAGGATTTAAAAACAAAAAGGTAACAGTCTCTATTGTCAGGGAGCTTATATTTTAGCTGCGTGAGACAACCTGTGGGCAGACAAGCAGAAGAGCACAGTAACAATCAAGGAGAATCAAATTACTCTGATTAATGTTTAATTTTTGCCTGTGTTCCCATTACCCAGCAAAGACTGGCATCTAACCAGCACTCAGCAAAGGCTTGCTGGACTGATGCATATAAAAGCTAGTTAATAAATGGGCTAAAACAAAACAAATATAAAAGTAAAAATGGCATAAAATCAAAATCATGTAATGTTAAAAGAACCAAATGGTGAAATAATTTCTAGCATTATTAGAAAGAGCCAACATTCTTCACAGAAAATCCATTAGTTTTTACACCTCCTTAGAGCATCAGAGATTTAAAGATGGAATGGACTTTTGAGTTCATCAAATGCACCATCTCCTCTCTCCATTTTGCAGATGGGTAATCTGAGGTATAAAGAAATTCAAGGTTACAATACTAAGTGTCTAGGTCAGGGTTTGAACCTCAATCCTCCTGACTCCAGGTCCAGTGCCTTATCTACTACATCATGCTGTTATACTCTAATGCCCTATGCCACTACATCATGTTATATTCCAACGCCCTATCTACTACACCATGTTGTTATACTCCACAACCTATCACTGAAGTGCTGGTTCTCCCACTCCTAAGAACTACTTCACATTGGCAAAGTTTTAAATATTTTCAAACAATCACAGGTTTCATTAAGAATGAAACTTCAAACTCTAGTGGATAGCACCTTGAGGAGTCTTCATAACTGGTCAATTATTGAGAGCATTTCATTTTAATGTGTTTGACAGATTAAGGGCCAATTTAGAGCCAAGTAGGACTTTGGTGAGATCAGGTAAGCAGTTCACTTATCTCTCCTGCCATCATGGATGGCAGAGAAACATGAAACATGAGCTAACAGGGTTTCTTTATTAATGGAAGTGTCCATGGCTGCCTGGATTGACTCACTAAATTATAATGACGAATGGACAAGGAAAGTAAATAACCATGCTATCTTCTCCCATCATTTTGCCTTCCAGAAGAATGCCAGTCTCTAGTACAGAAGAGACTAAATAACATTCTTCTAATGTGGTCTCCATGAATTTCACCTGGCAAATACCGGCCTGTAAAAGGGAACTAGATAAAAAGCATTGGAAATACTCATTTTTCTTCACTTAACATGGTTATACAATGTGTCAATTATTTAGTCACTTGGAATCTGCAAGAAGAAAGAGACAACTTTCTTTGTAGAGAATCAGTTGGCTTTTATAATCCCAGGAGAATATTTGCATAATAACACCAAGCCAGCTGCAAGGTTAAATCCATTAATTTATTGGGAACAGAACACACTGTTCTGGTTGGCTGTTGGAAAAAAATTGCTTTCTGAACTTGTCTTCTCCACCATCAAGTATTTACTGCGAGCACACAATTACCACAGCAAAGCTGGCATTGCCAAGCAGAGAACCTTATTTAGCATGGAGAGTGGTAAGCACTCCACTTTGTGAAAATGGAAAAAAAAAATTAATCTTGAAAAGCTTCCTAATTAACATTTTCTCCTTCACCAGTTGTTTCATGGGATAAAGTAGAGAACAGCAATTCTGATGAAGGTTAACTAGATGAACTGATCCCTGCAATAGCTCCTTAGGGCAAATGTTACTACTAAGGCGCTCTCTTGATAGCTAGAAGTCTCCATGATTCCTTGTTTTTGTGAGAGTTTTTTAAAGGTAACTTTAAAAACTGGAACATCCATCTTGAGAGGTGTTAAGAACCAACCTTTTCTTGAAGGACATTTCACCCCTTCGAAACGGCATTCTTGCCACTGCATATGTTAACTAAGGTTCTCTCCTTGGGGATTCTCACTTACCATGGCAATGGTGGGCTCATAGTAAATGCTCAGCGAAGGAGACAACAAATGAAGAAAGCTTCTACAGAATGAGGGTAGGACAAGTTTAAAATATTTACTAAAGGTTTATCATAGCATCTCCATTACAACACTGCCTCTTGTAACATTAATGTGGTGTAGTGGGAAGAATTTAAGACCCGGAATCAAGAGTTTTCTGGGTTTGAATCTTTCCTCTTATCCTTAGCTGTGACAAGAAGCAAGTCATTTACCCTTTCTGACGTCACTTTCCTCATCTGTAAAATGGATACAAATTTGTATAAGCTAACTCAAGGGGTCGTGCTGCTGCTCAAATGAAATAAACTACATACAACATTTTGCAAACTAAATTATTATATAAATGGCAGTTATTTTTGTTGATACTATCATAACACAGGGATAGTATATCAAAGGTCTAACTAGTTTTGGAAATCAAACAACTTTCTTCAGGTGAAACAAATTCTGGCCAATATCTAACAGAAGAGGAGATTTGTTTCCCTCTATCAATAAATCAACAGGCATTTAGTTGTTAAATGCCTACTCCGTGGCAGGCACTTTGCCAAGAGCTGGGGATACAAAGAATGGTAAAAGACAGACTGACTGCTCTCAAAAAGTTTACACTGTAACTGGGGAGACGACAGGCAAACAACTGTGTACAAAGAAGAATTACACAAGATAAACTGGGTATCATCAATTGAGAGGGAAGGTACAAACCTCATAGGAAGCAAGGAAAGCTCCTTTCAGAAGGTAGAGTTTTAGCTAAAACTTGAAGGAAGTCTGGGAAGTTAGGAGATAGAGATAAGAAGGGAGAGAGTTCCAGGCATGTGGTGAATAAAGGAAGTGAAAATGCATGGATTTTGGAGATAGAGTGTCTAGTGTAAAGAAGAGCAAGGAGGCCAATGTTACTGGATCACAAGGTTTGTGGGAGGAGATGATAGTGTAAGGAGTAAGAAGACTGGAACGGTAGAAAGGGACTTTAAAAGGTTATGAAGGACTTTAAAAGGCAGACAGGCTTTTACATTTGATTCCCAAGGCAATAGGGAGCCACTGGAGTTCAATGAATTGGGTGGGGGGTGCAAGTGAAGGTATTTGACATGGTCAAATTTGTATTTTAGAAAAGTCAATTCGACACTGAAGAGAGAATGGACTGGAGTGGAGAGAGGTCTATCAAGGGTCGATAACCCATGGAGGTGTATGTACAATGGGTAAATACTAACAAACAAAAGAGAAATTAAAATGATTGCAAAAAGGAGAAATAAAACATAAAATGCTCAGTTCTCCCATTCTGAGAGTAATGAAGAAGAAACGAAAATGTATTCTGTAAAAATAAATACATGAATAAATAAATAATTCCATATAATTTATATTAGGGTCCATTCAGAAAATAAATGAGAGCAGGACAAGACATACAGACAGATGGAAAGGCAGGGTAGAAAAAGGGGAAAAAGACAAGAAGGTGACTAAAAAACAGAGGTAGATGGAGCACAGGAAGGAAGGAGAACATGAAAGATAGACAACCAAACTTGCTTTCCTGAGAGAGTAGCATTGTTAGATTTCAAATAAAATGACAAGAACTTTATTGTAAAAACAAACAAACAAACAAAACAAATCTAGTCATGAAAAAAAAAAGAAAGGAAAGGAGATGAATAGAAAAAATTAGATAAGCAAGATTTTTTTTTAAAAATTACACACACACACACATATGTGTGTGTGTGTGTGTATATATATATATATATATATATATATACAGAGAGAGAGAGAGAGAGAGAGAGAGAGAGAGAGAGAGAGTGCACCATATAGTGTTCAATAAGTTCAAGATTATAAATTATTTGGGAAAGAGCTCTTTTATTCCACAAAAATGCTGGGGAAAATGATTATTATTTTAGCAGACAGTTGTTTCTACCAGCAACTTATCTATACACTGCAATGAATTCCAAAAAGATAAACAATTTAAATGCATGATACCACAACAGTAAAATTATAAAATATTTTAGAAAAATAAAAGATCAGTAAAAATTCATAGATGGTATAACATTGGAGTTTGAAAACAACAGAAAATCATTGCCACCACTAAAATTGCGAAGTCACATGAAAATATGATGAAAACTGTTTGTGATAAGGTACATAAACTGAGCTATAACTGTTGACCCCCAAAAATGGTACAGATGGATAAAAACACACAAAACTGTAAAAAAAACATACAGGAGAAAAGAATGTTACATCTTCTAATACTGAGTGTGAAAAAATATCTATCCATAGATGACATACAGAAAATTGTAAAAGATAAAACGAAATATTATGCAAACACTTTTGAGGAGGAACAGAGTCAAAGAAGAAAACAGAATAAATGGGGGGGCGGGATAGGATAGCGAGAAATATATTTAGTCTTTAACAACATGACTATTATGGAAATGTTTTCCATGACTACACATGTATAATCTATATCAAACTGCTTGCCTTCTCAATGAGGGTGGGTGAGGAGGGAAGAAGCAGGAGAATATGGAACTTAAAGTTTTAAAAATGAATGTTAAAGCAATGCAGCCAGAATAGAAGAATGTATATGGACTGGGATAAATTAGTGCATTAAAGGGCTGATAAAAGTGTGAAATTAAAAAAAAAAACTTGATGGAGAATTAAAACTATCTATACGATTAAGAAGCATGCAACAATAAAATCATGAGATCATCGATTTAGAGCTGGATCTAAGTGGGTCATGGAGTTCAATTGCCTCATTTTACAGATGAGACTGAGAGGGACAAAATGATTTGCTATGGTCCTATAGGGTGGAGGTCTCAGCCTCAGCATTTGAATTCAGAGCCTCTGAATTCCAAAGCCATAGGTTTTCCCACATGCTATTTCCCATATATAAGTAGGTGGTCGAAACATAGGAACAGGTAATTTTCAAAAGAAGAAATAGCAACTATTAGAGGCATTATATAGCATTGTGCGTAGAGCACTGGGACTGGAGTTAAGTCCAAATCAAGTCTCAGACAGCTGTATGACTCTTGGCAAATCACTTGACCATTATCTGCCTCAGTTTCCTTGACTGTAAAATGGAGATAATAACAGCACCAAACCCCCAGGGCTGTTGTGAGGATCAAATGAAATAATATTTGTAAAGTCTTCTAGGGGGCAAGCCAGGCATGTTCCATATGGCACAGGGCAACTACTTCCATCCATAACAGCACAAAGCATCTGCCACCTCTGACTGCCAGCCCAATCTCCCAAGTGTGATGTGGAGAACCTCCAGTGCAAAGAAGAACAATCCTCCTTTTGACTTCAGATCTCCCATTTCTTGTTGCACTTGCCCTTTGAGGGTACAGGAATGAGCCCTCCATTCATCGATGACCGTTCTCACACATGGTTATATCCTTCATATTTCAGGGACTCTGAACTCCTGTAGATTATCGTCCAAATCCCACTTCTCACCCCTACCACCTGACTCCTAATTCCCATCCCCCTCAATCTTCTCACCCCACAATGTTGCATGCTAACTCCAGCCAGTCCTTCCACTGTGCCCTCTGGGATGACTGCTCCATAGGCAACAAACTTCAGCTTGGATCTATTCTTCTCCCACTTCTTCCAACTACCAGCTCTTACCTGACTTCCCCCTGATGACACAGTCTTCTTAGCCACTCTTTCCAGGACAGACTACAGGTGTGATCATGTTAACCCCCACCCCCAAAAAGGCTCCAATGGCTCCCTATTTCACCCAGGAGCACATACAAAATGTTCTTTTTACCATTTAAAGCCCTTCATAACTTTTCCCCTCTCTACCTCTTCAGTCTCTGTCCCTTGCTCCCCAACACATACTCTTTGATCCACTGACACTGACTTTCAGGCTGTTCTATGAACAGGCTATTCTATGAGCTCTGGGCATTTTCTCTGGCTGTTTCCCTAGAATGGACTCCTTCCTCTTCTCTCCCTCCTCTGCTTCAACTACTGACCTCCTTGGCTTCATTTAAGTCTGAACTAAAATCACACCTTCTACAGGACGTCTTCCCCAACCCCTCCTAATTCTAGTCCCTTCCCTCTGTTAAGTCTTTCTTATTTATCCTATATATACCTTGCCTTGTATATATTTCTTTGCATGCTGTCTTTTCTCATTAGATTATAAGCTCCTTGAGGGCAGGGACTGTCTTTTGCCTCTTTCTGTATCCTCCGCATTTAGCTCAGTACCTGGCAAATAGTAAGTATTAATAAATCTTTGTTGATTGATTAAAGTGCTTCACACAGTAGGTGCTTAATAAAAGCTTCTTGATCTCTGCCTATTATTAACAACTACATGAAAAAAGTATTCAAAACCTCAGTAACGAAATACAAATTAAACAATTCTGAGATATCCCCTTATATCCATCCAATTGGCAAAGTAGATAAAATATGGAAAAAAATAAATTTTGGATAGACTATGGAAAAACAGGCATGCTAATTCACTACTAGTGATATGGATATGACTTTTGAGGAAAATAACAGAGAATTATAAAGAAAGAGTTACAAAATTCTGCATACCACTTGGTCCAAGTAGTATCACCATCAGCCTTATTCCTAAAGGAAGTTAATAGAAGAAACACAAACCCTATCTATACAAAAATATTCAGAGTAGCACTACTTGTGACAGCAAAAAGCAATATAATAGTAAAGAGACCACTGGACTTCAAGAGCAAGGACTTTTACTTTTGTCCAATTATTCCCTAGACTCTAGCACAGAACTTTGTACATAGTAAGTACTTAATCTTAGTGGGGAGCCAAGATGGCAGAGTAAAAGCAGGGACTCGCTTGAGCCCTCTCCCAAACCCCTCCAAATACCTGTAAAAATGACTCCAAACAAATTCTACAGTAGTAGAACCCATGAAATGACAGAGTGAAACAAATTTCCAGCCCAAGACAACCTGCAAGGTTAATGGGAAAGGTCTGTTGCACCAGGCTGGGAGAAAAGTGCAATCCAGCATGGGCCACGCCAGCACAGATGGGGCCCTAGTAAACCTGGAGCAGGCCTCAGGGCACTGAATCACTGGCAGCTGTGGCAGTTTCTAGACTTCTCAACCCACAAACATTAAACACAACTTTGAAGGTCAGTAGGAAAGGTCTCTTGGACCTTGATGACAGAGGAGCAGGGTGTGGCCCCAGCCCCAGGCTGGTGGTGGAAATGTCAGTGGTGGCAGCAGTGGCTGCTTCCAAGAGCTCTCTACCCACAGACAGTGGGTAGATTAAGCAGATGATCGGAGGGGGATTGCAGGGATCTCTTTGCTGGCACTGAGGAAGGATTCTCTTGTTTTCTCTATGCTTGGATCTGGATGACAGTCCTGGATGGCGGTTCTGGGGTAAGGAAGAGTGTTAGCTTGACAGAGCTTTTGGCTACGGTGGAGAGAAAATCCTCCTCACAGTTATAAGGCAGAAATGAGTGCTTGTGGTCACTCACAGGCCAGAAGAGAAGTAAAGACCTCTTCTTTGATCATACCACCTTGGAAGTACTAGAAATTTATAGGTCCCTAGAAATACTTCTGAAAAGAGCCACAAAACCCTTGAAACCCTCCACACTGGAAGCAGAGTCCTACCTTAACAAATAGCTAAGAAGTCAAGCAATTGGCTGAGAAAATGACCAAAGACTGGGAAAACAATTAGTCTACAGAATCTTACTTTGGTGACAAGGAAGATCAAAACATACAACCAGAAGACAACAACTAAGTCAAAGCTCCTACATCCAAAGCCTCCAAGCAAAACATGAAATGGTCTCAAGCCATGGAAGAGCTCAAAAAGGATATTGAAAATCAAGTAAGAGAAGTAGAGGGAAAATTGGGAAGAGAAATGAGAGTGATGCAAGAAAATCTGTGAAAAAGGAGCCAACACCTCCAAAAAATGTTGAAGAAAATACCACTTTAAAAAATAGACTAACCCAAACGGCAAAAGACATCCAAAAAACAATTAGGATAAGATTGCCTTAAAAAGCAGAATTAGTCAGATGGGAAAAGGTCCAAAAGCTCACTGGAGAAAATAATTCCTCAAAAATTAGAATGGAGCAAATAGAAGCTAATGACTTTATGAGAAATCAAGTAATTACAAAACAAAACCAAAAGAATGAGAAAAATAGAAGACAATGTGAAATATCTCATTGGAAAAACCACTGACCTGGAAAATAGATCCAGGAGAGATGATTTAAAAATTATTGGACTACCTGAAAGCCATGATCAAAAAAAGAGCCTAGATATCATCTTTCAAGAAATTATCAAGGAGAACTGCCCTGATATTCTAGAGCCACAGGGCAAAATAGAAATTGAAAGAATCCACAGATCACCTCCTCAAATAGATCCCAAAAAGAAATCTCCTAGGAATATTGTTGCCAAATTCCAGAGCTCCCAGGTCAAGAAGAAAATATTGCAAGTTGTCAGGAAAAAAAAAAAAACAACTTAAGTATTGTGGAAACACAATCAGGATAACACAAGATTTAGCAGCTTCTACATTAAGAGATCAGAGGGTTTGTAATACGATATTCTGAAGGTCAAAGGAACTAGGATTAAAACCAAGAATCACCTACCCAGCAAAACTGAGCATAATCCTTCAGGGGAAAAAATGGTCATTCAATGAAATAGGGCACTTTCAAGCATTCTTGAAGAAAAGACCAGAGCTGAATAGAAAATTTGACTTTAAATACAAGAGTCAAGAGAAGTATGAAAAGGTAACTAGGAAAGAGAAATCATAAGAGACTTATTAAAGTTAAACTGTTTACATTCCTACATGGAAAGATGATATTTGTAACTCACGAGACCCTTCTCAGTATTAGAGTAGTTGGAGGGTGTGTTTTTGTGTGTGTGTGTGTGTGTGTGTGTGTGTATGTGTGTGTGTGTATGTGTATATACATATATATATATATATATATATATATATATATATAGAGAGAGAGAGAGAGAGAGAGAGAGAGAGAGAGAGACAGACAGACAGACAGAGGGCACCGGGTGAGTTGAATATGAAGGCATGATATCTAAAAAATAAAATTAAGGGGTGAGAGAGGAAAGTACTGGGAGAAAGAGAAAGGGAGAGGTAGAATGGGATAAATTATCTCACATAAAAGAGGCAAGAAAAAGCTTTTGCAAGGGAGAGGAAGAGGAAGGAGGTGAGCGAGAAAAAGTGAACCTTACTCTCATTGGATTCTGCTTAAAGAGGGAATAACATACATACTCAATTTGGTATGAAAATCTATCTTACTCTACATGAAAGTGGCAGGGTGGGGGATGGGGAGGTGATACATAGGCAAATGGGAAGAGGGGGTAATCAGAAGCAAACACTTTTGAGGAGGAACAGAGTCAAAGGAGAAAATAGAATAAATGGGGGGGCGGGATAGGATAGAGAGAAATATATTTAGTCTTTAACAACATGACTATTATGGAAATGTTTTCCATGACTACACATGTATAATCTATATCAAACTGCTTGCCTTCTCAATGAGGGTGGGTGAGGAGGGAGGAAACAGGAGAATATGGAACTTAAAGTTTTAAAAATGAATGTTAAAAATTGTTTTTACATGTAACTGGGACATAAGATATAATGGTAATGGGGTATAGAAATCTATCTTGCCCACAGTAAAATAGAAGGGAAGGAGATAAGAGAAGGGGGTAGGGTGATAGAAGGGAGGGCAGATTGGGGGAAGGGGTAATCAGAATGCACACTGTCTTGTGATGGGGTAAGGGGAGAGATGGGGAGACAATTTGGAATTCAAAATCTTGTGCAAGTGAATGTTGAAAACTAAAAATAAATTAATGAATAAAATTTTTTTAAAAAAAATGTTCCTTGGAATGGTTTGCTGAAATGAAATGAACCAAAATAAGGATTTAGCTTTCCATAGAAACCTGAAGTTTTTGCTTATATATAAAGACCCGAGTTTGAATTCCACATCAAACAACTACTAGTTCCTGTGAACAAGAACAAAAGGTGTTATTTATCCAATAATTTATTCTCATCTGTAAAATGTAGTTAAAATAGTACAGTCTAGCTCACAAAGTACTATAAGAAGTACTGAAATTCTTAAAATTTGCTTCCTTTTTTTCTCCCTATAACCACAAAAATGTTAACTTTCTGGTGATAATTTGTAAGCCAAAAAAAGGGGGGCAGAAAAGATGTCCATTTTAGTGGGTTCAGTGATAAATGTGTAACAAATAATCTTAGGATGACCTGCCATTTCCATTTGAGTCATGTTTAATAGAGAAGACTATTATTTACCATTCATTGTTCTTTTAAATTCTGATTGGATCCAGAGCAGTATGGGATGGTACATTCTATGCTCAGCATAGTTATTTTTTAACTTTTTGTGACATACTTGGATAGCTTTGATTTTCCAAAGTTTATTTTTAAAATAACATTTTTTGCATTCTCTCACTCTTGAAACCATTTTATATGATTGTGTACTTCTCTATGTCCATGCTGTATCCCCCCCCTTTCTGCCTTAAGAGTAGGGACATTCATTTTTGTCTGATTTGTCCCCAGACTAGCACGGAACCCTTCACAAAGTAAATTTAATAAATGTTTCTTAAAATGGTTTGTTAAATGAAATAAGTTGAAGTAATGATTTAGCTTTCCATAAAAATCTGACATTTTTGTTTATATAACTTTTAGGAATATATTAACTTTTAGGAATGATCTCTGGCACTTCATAGTGGTTGAAGCATTTATTATTACCCGAAAGCTTCTTTGGCATCCCCCAAACTATCAAATTGGTTTAATATGTTTTGCTGAGAGAATGAGCCAGTCTCATATAATTTTCCTGAAGAATAATTCTGGCACCAGTATATTCTACTCACCCTCCATCTCAAAAAAATCAATTCTCGTTCATTGGCCTAGATAAGTTTTGGTAAGGAATGATGATGGTATATGATAATAATCATTATAATTATAATAATAATAACAGTAATATCATTACATAGCATTTAAGGTTTCTAAAATACTTTCCTTACAACAACTCTGTGAGGCAAGTACTAAAGCTCTTTTCATTTTCATTTTACAGATCAGGAAACTGAGGCCCCAAGAGCTTACGTGACTTTCCTGCGATCACACAGATATTAACTTGTCAAAATCAGGTTTCAAATACAGATGCTTTCTGACTTCAAGTGCAAAGGCTTTTCTGCTACGCCAAGTTGCCTCTTCATCTAAACTCTTTTCTTCAAAATCATTCTATTATTAAGAGTAGGATAAAAGCATTATGGAGAACTCCATTTCATTGGGATCTCTGTGATGCAGCTTTTCAGCAGCTTTCCATACAACCTAATACATTTTTGTTGAAGATGATAGTTGAGAAAATGGAGTAAAATCTTCTTACTTCAGGCTTCACCCATTCAGCATTGGGAACAGAGGTTTTGCAGTGTCTATGAGAAAGAATTGGCACCAGCTAAGTGGCACAGTGGATAGAGAACCTTGGTCCTGGAGCTAGGAAGACAGGAGTTCAAATCTGGCCTCAGACACTTCCTAGCTGTGTGACCCTAGCAAATCACTTGACCCTGTTTGTCTAAGTTTCCTCATCTGTAAAATGAGTCGGAGAAGGAAACTTCAAACCCCTCCAGCATCTTTGCCAAGAAAACCCTAAATGGGGTCATGGAGGGTCAGACCCGACTGAAATGACTAAACAACAACATGAGAAAGAATTATTTATATCTATAAATGACTTTATGGTTTCCCAGCCAATCAATAAGCATTTATGAAGCACCGTTTTATGTGACACACATTTTGGTAGGTATTGGTGATGCAAAGACAAAAGTGAATCATTCTCTGCACTCAAGCTGCTTATGTTTTATTGGGGCAGAGAAGATACATGTATACAACAACCAAAACAGTAAGGATAACAACCAGCATTTAAGGTTTGTAAAGTGCTTTATAAATATTATCTCATTCAATCCTCAGAACAAATATATAAAGTAGGTGCCGTAATCCTCCCTCTTTCACAGAGGAAGAAACAGGCTAAGAGTTTAAGTGACTTTGACAATCCCACACAGCAAATAAATATCACAGGGAATATCTGAACTCAGGCCTTCCTGCCTCTAAGTCCGGAACTCTGTCTGCAGCACCATCTATCTGACTACAATATACAAGCATTTACACAAGGCAGTTTTGGGAGGGAGGGTATGAGCAGCAGGGTAATGATCAGGAGCCACAGATAAGAAGACCCCTGAGATGAGTTTTAAAGGAAATCTATGATTCCAAGAAGAAGATTAAGGAAGGAGAGCATTTCAGGAATGGGGGACAGCCAGTACAGAGACACTGAGAATGAAATGGAATGTTGAGTGGGAGGGGCAGGAAGAAGGACAGTCTGGCTGGACCACACAGTGTGGGAGGGGGATGTGCAGTAAAATAATACAAGTATAGGAGAGAAAAGTAAAAAACCACCAACACATACACACACACATATACACACACATATGTTTTTCTCATTCAAGTCTTACAACAAACCTATGAAATCAATATTTTTACTTGGAACTACATTTCAGATTAGAAGAAATTGAGGTTCACAGTGGTAAAATGACTGGTCCATGACCCCACAATTAAGTGCCAGGGCAAGGTTTGAGCTCAGTTCTCTTCTGACTCCACATCCAACATTTCTTCTACTATACAAGGCTTACCAAGCTAATTTATCATGGAAACGAAGTTATATAAGAAACTACAAAGATGTTAGAGTATGACAGGGACTGCTAAAGTATGAAGCAGCAAAATTCATTACCTGATGCCTCATTTGTGACTCTGCCTCTTCCCATGATTTATACATTCACTATTGAGACTTATTCTCACTACAAGGTCAGCTCTTCCTTTATAGTCCTGGCAGTGCCCTGGTGAATCAGAGGACATGCTGGTATGTCTGTACCCATGCCAATTGATTATTCTTCTGATATCTATGTTGTTTTATTTCCTACTATTTTTGTATCCTATCCCTACACCAACAGAGGTTTCCACTGACACATGTCAAAAATCATAACTTTCTGGATAAATGTCTATATAGAACCAAATGGAATACTTTTCATTGGGCCTAAAATCATAGATTACAAACGTTTATATCCCTTTTAATGGTCTTTCAGTAGCCATTGGGAAAATGAACATTCCATTTCTGTGATCATACCTCATTCCATTCAACTCCTTACATTTCTCAAAAGATACCAGAGCATAGATCCTAACACAGAAGTAACAGATTAGGCCCTATTTCACCAATCAATGTTTTAGTATTACTATTAAGAAAGGAAAACTGATGTGAAAACAATAAATAAATAAAAATATTTAATACAAATAATATACTATAGTATTATATAATGATATATAAATAAATAAAAATATAAATGAACACACATATATGTGTATATATATATATATATATATATATGTTTTAAAAAGCAAAAATGCAAGAAAGCCCTCTGTGGTTGCATATTACCCCTACAATCATCTGATCAGATATTGGCATTATGGAATAGCTAGTGGAGGTCCACCTTGAAATGTAGACCCACAGGTTTTCCTCTCTTCAATCTTTCTGAGTCTTTAGTTGTAAATAATACCATCTAATAAATGTTATTTGGATTTGTAAGTTTTGCATGTATTTGATATCTTTTCTCCCTCTCCTATCATGAATTATAATTTACTACCACCACTGTCTCCCTCCCCCCCAGATAAAATCCAACTCATTTAAAGAGATGTTTGCTATTAAAAGTTGAAAGCAAAATGAACCAGGAAAAAAGAAACTACAAAGAATAAGCAGAGGAAAGGGTTTTATCAAAGAAATGTATACTATGGTAGGCTGGGCATGTGGAGAAAGTAAGCAATAATTCTTGGACAAGCCCAATGTGATGGCACACATGTATAACTCCTGCTATTGCGAGAGGCTGAAGCTTATGTATCATTTGAGCTTGAGATTTCTGAGCTGTGGGAAGCTAAGCTGATTTGGTGTCCATATTGAGTCTAGCACCAATATGGCAAACCTATATGGGAAAAGGAGGCCACCACACTACATAAAAAGGGGCAAACCAGCCTAGGTCAGAAAAAGGGAGCAGGTTCAGGCTCCTATGCTGGTTTTATAGAGTACATACACATACTTGATAAAAATAAGCTAATTATAAAATATTCTCAAACACCAATTAAAGCAGTTTTTTAAGGAGCCCTTTCTGAGGCAGACTATTTTGTTAGTTTGATTTGTAACTTAATGTAATTCAAAAACAATACAATGGTATTTCTAAAAAAAATTGTTGTTGTCATTTGCTTATTTGTTTTCCTGGGGTATGATAAACCAGAATTGTACTTTATGATGATCAACCTGGTAGCTAAGTGGAGGACAGACTGGGGTGGAAAGACACCTGTAGGAGGAAGAGCAACCAGAACGCTATTTCAGAGGTCCAGATGTGACATCACAATGGCCTGCGCAGGGTAGCAAATGTTTGAGGAGAAAGAAAGGTATGTCTATTAGAAACACTGTGAAGATAAAGATGGCATGACAGGGTAAGAGATTGGACTTAGCAGGAGGGTGAGAAATATGGACAGATCATGAGTGACACCAAGAGTTAGAGCCTGGCTAACTGGAAAGATGGCGGAGCCTTTGACAGTACCAGGGAAATTCAGAACAATGAAGGATTTAGGGGTAAGGAGAATGAAGTCTGTCCCAGACATGTTAAACCTGAAATGTCCAATAGGCAATTCTTGATGCCTTCTGGAACAACTGTATAAGCATATTTTATAATTCACCTTTGACTTATTCAGATTGTTATCTCTTAATATGAGTTCGAATGCATGAGGTTTCACTGTAGGACATTATTCACAGAGCAGAACAGTTGAAAGAAAAGATGAAAGCTTTGGTAATGTGAACAGAATCACAGACTATGGGAGTTGCAAGGGAAGTCACTGGCTACCTAGTCCTACTCATACACCAAAGGAATCTTCATGATAATATACTTGACAAGTGTTCAACCAGCCTCCAATAGACAACCTCTAAGAAAAAAGAGTCCATGAAGCTCCATCATAATCCATTCCTCCTTTAGACACCTCTAATTATTAAGATGTTTTTCCTAACACGGAACCTAAATCATCTTCTGTGGTTTCTAGTCATTGTTTCTGATTTTGTCCTCTGGGGCCAAAAAAGAACAAGTCTGGTTCCTCCCCCACATGAAAGCCTGTCAAATACTTGAAAATAACCAGCATGTTCTCCCTGAGTCTCTTTCCTCCAGGTTAATCATGCCCAGTTCTGTCACTCAGCCCTCACATGACATGAACTCAAGATCCTTCTCCATCATGGCTGCCTTTCTCTGGGTACTGTCTAACTTATCAATGTTCTTCTTAAACTGAGAGGTCCGTGACTGAATACGATACTCCACATAAGGCCTGAGAATGGTAAAGTGAAATGAAGCCATCACCTCTCCATGAGCGGCACCATGTTCTTCTTAATGCAACTAAGATTGCATTGATTTTTTTTTAGGATCTGAATTTTACTGCTGCCTCAAGTAGCACTTCTGGTCTCCTAAGACCCTTAGATCTTTATTTTTTTCCCTGAAGAAATATCTAACCATGACTTCCCCATATTATATTTTGGAAGTCATTTTTTTTGCACCCAAGCACAAGACTTTACATCTATCCCTATTATATTTCATCTTTCTAGATTCAGTCCAGTGCCCTAACTTCTTAAGATCTTGACTTTGTTATTCACTCTGTTAGTTATCCCTCAGCTTTGAAAATTTGATAAGCCTTCATCATATTTTTATCAAATATTCATCATAACTTATTATCCAAGTTATATATAAAAATGTTGGGGCCAAGCAGAGATCTGTAGGGCACTCTATTGGACACCTCCTATCATGCTGACATTGAACCATTCACAACTATGTGAGTTCAACTACCCAATCAATTCCAAATCCATTAGACTGTATTCTCATCTAATCCATATCTTCCCATCTTCTCCAAAAGAACAGTGTCAAAAGCTCTTCTAAAATCTATGCAAACTCTATCCACAACATTTCCCTCATGTATTAGTTTAGTCACCTTGTCAAAAAGGTAAATGAAGTGAGTGTGGCATGCCCCATTCTTTCCAAATCCCTGCTGCTTCTTTTACTGTATTTTAAAATCCTGATCTATTCCTGTACTTTCTACAGGTTGAATAGGGTTCCAAGGTTTGAAGAGAGTAAATACATCATTCAACTGCCTTATTTGGGGGCAGAGTGAAGTAAAGATCATTCACTAGGGTAAAAGTATTACAGTACACATGAAACATGGGGATAAAAATTCTAGAACATTTCATTATCACTAGCTAGCCTCTTAGCTCTTGCCAGACAATGAGAAAGATTGGAAAACACCTAGGAGATATTTTTTCATGTAATTTTTTTTTACTAAAAGTAGATTTCTAACAAGTCAATTAGATAGAAAATTATTTTATTGCAAATAACTTTTTTTAATTTAAAAAAATGGAGTTGCTTCCAAGTCATTAAATAAGGAACAAATTATTAAAAATAATACTAATAACAAAAAAGAATTGTTAGAATATGGCCATGTCAAACCAAGTAACAAGTACTAAAAAGAATGTAAGATAATCTATACAGGTTTATGGGACCATGACCAAGTGTTCCATATTTGGTAAGTTAAAAATTAATGGTTCCACAATCTCGCTACAACAACGCAGAATGTAACCAATCTAGACCCAACTATTCTCTGGCTCTTCTCCAAAAACTCCTGTCTATATATCCCACACAGAAGGTCCATCCAATATTAGGGAGATCCTTCTTCCAGTGCTCTTGATAAATGGCTAAATTCTAACACACAGTCTGTCCACCAGTCATCTCACAGTCTTACTACCTGGCCAAGCCAGCTTTATTCCCACATTAATCATACATCTTTCAACGCAGGTTAAAACAATTAAAAAGAAAAAGAAACAAGGGAAAATAGGAAAGAA